>NC_048301.1:4324575-4536777 GCF_013100865.1 Trachemys scripta elegans | reverse complement strand
CAATATCTTAAAACTGAATGCTCCCAGTTGTATTCCTTTGATTCCCACCAGCTCGTTCTATCTGATGATTTACTATATACAGCTTTTCTTGCCTATGAACTAAATATTTGTATTTTAAGTAGATTTAATTTAGCGACAGGACCTGTAAAGTTAGGGAGCCGACCTCAAAGCCTCAGAACCAAAACGTGGTCAATCTTTTACTACTATTGGTTTAACAAAGTTGGGTATAAGTATGATTTTTGACTGATCCAATTCTAGTTTCAAATTTAGGTATAAAACACCAACTGGACTGATTAACTGGGCATATATAACTGCTGCATGATCACACATCATTCACCATTTCCCACATAAGTGGCACATATTTGATGTTCATTCCAAGCACTCAGCCGAACTAAGCAATTGACATGAGCCCTTTCTTGGAGTCCCTTCCCGTTACTATAGTCTGGGCTACGATTGCATCGCCCCTAGGGCGTCACATCAGCTGATCCATCTGGCGCTCACCTCTGTGCAACAGTTCAGAAGGGGTGCTTGCCACCATCTATATGTGTGTCTCGCCAGTATCTGACGGACCTTGATGTGTTCCTTCAAAATTGAGTCTTTGAGGACCCCTACTGAGTTGACCCGTACTACTGTTTCATAACAGTAGATTTCCCAATGGCTATTATCTCCAGTCAGATGAGGTTTTTTTTTTTATTTGAAGTTGGGAGCTTTCTCTAACAAGACCCAGTATTACACTATTAGTTCAGGCAGGTAGTCCTCTTAACTGCTAGACCATTCATTCCTTAAGGAAATTGAAGAAAAGTTCCTCCTTAGGTTAAGACTCAGCGTCCAGTCCTTAGAAGCACTGACCATCTCAGGGCTGATTAGTCATGCCACCTACGTTGAGATCTGCAAGACAGACATCAGTTCACCAAATTCTGTATGTTGCTCACCCCCATCTTAGTCAATGCTATTGCTAACGCTGGTCAGAAAAACTTCAACAGGACCAGTTTCCATCAGAAAATGCAATACATCAAAACTGAAATGGTTTGTGAAATTGTCAATGCAGACGAAATTTTGTTCCAACAATGTCCAAATGTCCCAACTTTGCATTTAATTTTATTTTTTAGTTTATATTATAAATTTTTTTTTAAATCAATCAACCCGAAACCCCCCCCAGAATTTTCTTTCACAGAGAATTTTGAAATTTTTAGGTTTCATTCGTAAACGGAATGAAAACGGATTTGGAAATCATGAAATACTTCGTGAAACAGAATTTCTTTTCTCTGCAAAGCTCTAACTATTTCCCCTCTTTTAGCACAAGTCTTCTCCACACTTCAGTGCCAGGCAGAAGATTATGTACAATCTACTCATTTTGGATGTTCACGGTTAAAGCATCATCTACTTCCCATGCTGGAGGCACACGGCTATGAAAATCCCAATGTATCAGCTCTGTGGATCTTAACATGAAGAATCGGATAAATGTCCTGCACCTATCTGAAAATTCCCTTCTTTTGAATAAGATCCATCCCACCCTGGAAATGATGGATCATCTAGAACTGAGATGCTCAGCAGTAGGGAAATTGTTGGTTTTTTCCCCCCTCCAAGTATATTTTACTGTCATTTTGGAGAGCAGATTTGAATTAACTTGGCTGTGGAAGTTTTCTGAACTGGAGGGAACCTCAGGAGATGGGACATCCTCTGCTGGTGGTGATTAACAGAGCTTGTTCTTCCCCCTGAACTGCATATTGGCCAAAGTATCCACTGGAACGGATTCGTGGACTTTATTACTCAAAGAAAGGACATTTTCAGGTAAGCATGGGTCATTTTTCCTATTATTTAACATTCATCTGCCTTTCTACTTGAATACGGTACAGACCTCTGCCAAATGTATTTATCTGAAGGGTTATTGTAGCCATGTCGGTCCCATGGTACTGAAGAGACAAGGTGGGAGCGGTAATATTTGTTGGACCAACTTCTGTTGGTGAAAGAGACAAGCTTTCGAGCTTACAGGCGCTCTTCTTCAGTTTTTATGGTAAATGTCGGCAGCAGGAAACCCAGCTGAGAAGGGATGGAGGCATCTGTCTGTCATATTAGGTTGCCCATCAGTATAATGGTAGAGCACCAACTGCCAGAGTAGGTTCTAGGCATAAATTCTTCTTATCTCAAAGGGGGGAATAGACTGTGTAGAGTTTCATATGTTCCTTATTCTCCAAAGAAAGGGAGTCTCACAGGCCATTCTTGAAATATTTACTCACATATGTACCAGGACAGGGATGTCTATACAGTATTGAGTGTTTCAAATGTTCCTCTCTGATGAATGTTATTACTCCTTTATGCTTACTTGGCAAGAAGCTTCAGTGAGGGGTGGCACAAAATCAATCTTCAAGCCACATTATTAACAACAAGCAGGAAGAACAGTGCATCTCCTCATTGTTAGAGAGACACCATTGGAGGAGCTCTGCTAATTAATTCAATATCTTACCAAAGGCATTCATAGCATTTTTACAAATATTCTAAAACTGAAATGCAAATGAAATGCTTAAAAAGGTTTAAATTGCTAACACTCACAAACAAAATAGTATGTGGCCAGTTTGTAATCTCTAGCCAAAGGCTATAGTCCTAAAATAAGTCATTCGGTTCTAAAACTGAACTGAGTTATTATAGTCACATGAAAACAATAAACTTTAATGGGGCAGATGGAAATTGAATATTAGTGGCCAAGGATGTACCATGCCTTTGAATGCGAAGCAATGGGTGCATTTCAAGCCTTCCTATCACCTATGAAATGGTGCAGGAAATCTGAGTATAATATTTACTAGACTTGTTATATTGCAGGGAATGTTTTGTTCTCTTGAATAAGAACCAAAGAAAACAAATAGTAAAATCCTACCTTAAAATAATTGTCAGGCTGAGACACAAATCTGTAAAAAGCAATTTCTGTGTTGTCATTCTATGCTAATGGAATATTTCCACATACCAAACAATCCAAACCTATTTGCTGCTAATCCAGTCCTGTCGATTTTGTTCTAGGAATGACTGTAATTGACTAGTCCTTCCCAGGGTGTCGCTTATCTATGGATATACTCATTGTTAGGCAATAAAATAGCAGATGTTAGCTCAGACTCCCCCAGATGAGAACTGTTTTATGTGCCAAATATATTGTCTAATTCAAGAATGTGTGACCATGCAATTAAAAAAAAGGTTATTAAAGAATGTATATGATTAATTAAAATTCCTGCTTAGTACATTGTTCTGTTTTCTTTTACCCTGAGGATCATTTCAGCTTCTGTACTGTGATGGGGAATAAAATGAGTCGCAAATTCCTTAGTTTAGTCATTCTGATTTTCTAAATGAAAAATAATTGTGTCCAACCAGAAAGGGACATCACTAACTACTCATAAAAATGCTTTTACAGATTACTATCATTCCAGCGACCGACCCGTTCATTTGTTTCACTGACTGTACAGACAGAAAGTGATGTCTGATTTTCTCTAACCTCATCAGAGTCCTCCTGGAGTAATCAGTTCTCGTTTATCGTCTGAACGTTCCATTCAGCTAGCACATTTGTCATCACCGACATCAGGCTATGAAACCTTACAGCTTTCCATAAGGAGCCGAAGAGCCAGGAGACCTAGTCACCACGAGTCGAGGGAGCTGCAAGTCCATGAATGGCTTTAACTCTTGCGTTATCATACTGCGATACAGTGTGAAATCCAACAGTGTTTTATTGCCCAGGGGCCTGATTCTTCCAGCTGATGCTTGGAGAGCATTGGACATAGTGGGTACGAGACGCTCTCTGTAAGAATGTAGATTACACTGAAAAGATTCTGCCCTTTATCATGATTATTTATTATTTGGATTGCAGTGAGGCCAATCACTGATCAGTACAATGATCCATAGTACAAGGGGCAGTACACGCAAGTAAGAAGAAGACAGACCCTGCCCTGGAGAGCTCATGGTCTAGGCTGATGACCCTGGGGGCTGCATATGCCTTGCTTACTTTCCAGGCAGGCTGTGAGAAAAGTGGGCATGGCTTGTCAAAAGGGAAGCGTGGTCTGGGTGTGATCGCCTTTGAGAGCAAAAGAGGGCGACTGCATCACATACCCCTGGGCGCTCGGCTTATTGGGAGCGCAGCAGTTGACGTTTGCTCTTTTAACACACTAGTGTAACGCCAGCAGACGTTGGTGGTCGGTGGGTGGGACTGAACCTGGGTCCTCAATGCATGAGCCTCCACTGCATGAGCTAAAAGGCACCTACCTCTTAGCCCGAGGCTGTAGCAGACTCTTCAAGCTCTAGTTGGGCTAGGTGCCACCAGCCCAAGCAGGCCTGGGTTGCAGTAGCAGGCAGGGGAAGAAAGGCCGGGACTAAATATTGTGTTGAGCATCCTGTTAACACTGGGCCAGTTTGTGTAAGGGACACACTGGCGTGATGAAGGGTTGAGGTCCAGTACCAGGCACGCACGGGAGCATGTGTGCGGCACCGCACCTTAGAGAGGTTCAGCCTCCAGCCCCGTGCGCTTCCAGCCAACTCTGCTGGCTGATTGTGGAGGAAAGGGAAGGTGATGGCCCTGCCTCCTCCCCACCTCCTAGGGGATGGTTTGCACACATGGGGGTGGTAGGAAGTAGGAAACTGTGATTTGTCTCTGGTCCTTACACAGGGTACACTGGTAGCAGGATGGGTAGGTTCCTTTGCCCTCCCCCACCACCTAGTACAAGAGGCAGAGATAATCTAACTCATCGATAATAGTGAGAACATAGGGCCCTTTACTTGCAAAGTACAGTATGGCCAATGATCGTGTAACCCACATGAACCCAGTGTAGGTCTTTGTCTCCCTCTAGTGTCCGGACGCTGTGAGGTTTATGAATCTGCTCCTGCGCTCAGCAACTGGTTCTAGGTTTAGTTCACTAGTAGACACTCCAGTTTGTAGATCAAAAGGTCCTGTATTCAGTTCCATCCAGGGGGCTGGTACACTCGTATTTCCCTACCTATGGCATGTGGTACTTTTAGCCTGGATAAGGGCAGGTCCTTAGGACATGCATTCTGGGTAACCCTTAGGTAGCATTGTGCAGTTGTACTAAGAGGTGAAGACGTGGATGTTAGTTAAGGAGAGGAGTCTGTCCATGACTTTCCATTACAGAAGTTTTGCAGTTTATTGCTTTGCTACTGGCAGGAAAAACAAATGGCTCTAGATTGCAGACAGTGCAGGTAGAGTATCCTACTGAAAACAGATTTGTTTGCGGTCACAGTCTCGGGGTGCAGCATGGCTAATAGTTATCACTTTGGATTTTATTTTTTCCCCTAAGAAATGGCTGTTTTATCCCATCGTTCGGCGAAAGCTTTCAAAGATGTGGAATTAAAAGAAAAGTTACCCCACCAAATGCGGAGGGGAGGGGGACTAATACAAATAGCTTCCAAGGCAGATGTATATGGAACTGTTTATGAGGTCCAAATAGGAGCTCTGATTTGGATGTGAGGCCACGGGGATTGACTGCCAGGAGGAAAGTAGATGCTGTGTGTGTGTGAAGAGACAGAGGGGGTGCGACAGCCCTTGATTTGTTTTTCTATCAGATTTACAGATCAATATTTAATTTTTTAAAATGGCCAATTAAAGGCTAATACCTTCAAAAGGGTTTTGGAAGCTAACGATTCCATGCCAAGCCACGGTGCTTGAGGTTTTCCAGCAGCCTTCGCTATCCGTCTCTAATGCCATTATGCAAACTTTGATGGTGAAACCCCTCTTTTAGACAGCTCCCAGTGATGCAAAGCTGTTTTGATTGCTCAGCTATCACAGAGAGAAACAGATAATTGGGTCCAGGTTGGAGACGCGAACATACCCGAGTCCTAGCAGCAGTTGCATGGTGCTGCTACTCAAAAGTTGGGTGAAAAGTTTGGAACCCTTTTATAAATTTACCTATTTGCCTGCCTGCAAATTGAATAAAAACAGAGGGGGGATAGTAAGAAAAAAATCTCCAGCCGGTGCAGTCCGACGGTAGAATCTTAACCATGGTAAACACCCTTCAGCAGAGTGGTCTGAAACAAAATCAAAATGTAAATTTGTTTTATGCCATGGTGTTTGAGTTCCCTTCCTCTTACTTGCTGATAGTTATTGAGTTGGGTACGTGGGCTTGAGCCACTGCAGTCTAGAGTGTATAACTTCCTCCTCACTCCACCCTCCTGTCCCTACACCTGGGTAAAGCAAACAGCTGGCAAACAGAAAGACCCAAGATCCACTTTGGCTAAACTAAGGACAACCCAACCTTCCCCAGTCAGTGAGTCAGGAGCCAGACTGCCCCTCTATAATAGCCTATTTGGAATCAGTCCGGCTCCCTCCTTGCTGTGATACCCAAATGGCACATGAATTCGCAGAATGTTTTGGTTGACCCAAATCTGCCCTTTTCCGTGCGTGGGAGGGAAGTTCTGGGTGAACCCTGTCACCCAGCACTACTCCGACCTGAACAATGGTGCAGATGTCTGTGTTCAAATAAGCACTCTCCAAGACAAACCACTTTCCCAGTTTTCACTGCGCCTTGTCGCCTGCATTGCTACTGCCCAGGGACTGCAGCAAAGAGCCAGCAAATGCATGTGTCATCACTTCCTTACAGTCCAATTTTAGATGCCTGGTCTGCGCAGTGAATTTCCCCTACACCAACAGATATATAAAGTGACCGAAGCAGTGGGCAGCTGAGCAGGCCGTGAGGTTTATGCTGTCTTTGCATTCACTGTAGGGTCCTCACATGGATTAGCTACGTTTTTATTCGAGTTAAACTCAAGATCCTGTATAGCATACCGGTAATACTAAAAGCAGTGTGCTGTGCTTTTAAAAAGGCACTCAGTGGTCCCCTCCCTCCCCCTTTACTTGCACCGTTGCGCAGATGGTGATAATGTACCTGGGAAGCGGTTACAAAGATGACAAAAATAAGCCCAAGAAATCTTTGTGTCAGTCAAATGTATAGAGCCTTATCTATTTCCATAAAAATGCCACCTTGATTCAGACTGAGGTAAATGCGTGCAGTATGCTCAGTTTGTGTTTTAAATACCTTACGCAATCAGAAATCAACCTGGCTGATTGATCTGTGTGACTGATTACGTACAAAGTATTTTTTTTTAAAATAAAACCCTTCAGTTTAACTCTGCAATCGGAGACCTTTCTGACAGAACAGCTGTCTGAGTTTTGTTTCCCTCAAAGGCAAAACTCAAACCTTTGCCTGTTATTTAAAGTGACATTTTAAACGTATCAAGGTTTTTTTTTAACTACCATAAGTCTCAAGATGTTTAATTGTTTCAGGTTGAAAAGTATGCAAATTTCAGACACTTTACACTATTTGTTAAATATTTATTCACCCTTTAAGGTATGATGATAATAGCAGGGATTTTTCACTAGGTTCTTGGTTGCACATGCGAACTGAATGAAAATTATAAATCTCTGAACTGAACAGAGCAAAAAAGCAGGCCGGTTTGGTATGAGATGTTTGGTTTATTTAGATTCAGATATTGTGTTGCACAATGCAACCAGTCATTAGAGAGCTCAGATTTTTATCCAAAATGGAACGGCATTTCCAATATTGTGACACTTTCCCGCTCTGTATTGGCAGGTAGGTAGTATGGTGATCTATAGGTGTCCGATATATACCAAAGGTTAGATAAATGCTAGATAAATTTGGTTTTATAAGTTAGAAGCCCCCAGAAAAGGTGCTGTGCCTTCCTCCTAGCACCATGAGAACTTGAAGGAGAAATCTGACAACACCCCTCCCAGCAGCAATATGGCGTCTTCTTTACTTCCCAGTTCTGAAAACAACTGGAGCAAAACAATGCTGGGACCATGCAGTAAATGCTGCTCTGGTGACATTTGTAGCAAATGACTTTTGGGCAAACTCAAGATATTAGGATGGTTCAGGTATGGTGCATATCTAAACCAAACCACTCACATATTTGAGTCATACTTGCACAAAATTCCTTGCTTTTAAATAATTAATCCGGTGTGGTGAATTAAGGGAAAGATCTGCTCTCGAGTGGAATGGAAGCAGCTTCAGCTCCTCAGAACTGTTTTGAAGGGCACTCACCTTGGATATTCCGCACTTACCTGTGGGCTTTGCTCACCTGTCCCCGTCGAACCTACTTGAAAGCCCTGCTCACTAGTTGCATGACAGAAGGGAAAGAAACCTTATTTAAGGGGAGGATCTGCCTCAGGCTCCCCCTCCCTCAGTGGCTGACCAATGACAGGTGGACAGCAGGAGGTAGAGGGGACCTACTCACCTGACACCTGGACTGGGCCCAAGGTTTTATAAGCTGGGGTGAGCTTAGGCTGGAGGTGGGGGTGGGGAAGAGCATACAGACTTCTGTTGTTTTGCCTAGAGACCAGTAACTCTCGTATGCTTTGAGAGTAAAAGTCACAGTGCTTTAGAAACCCCTGTGCCAAACCTGTGCTCCCGTCCTTCACCCGCTACAAGGCCCCGAAGAGTTAACCGTAATTCAGAGCGCCCACAGGGCGGAGCTCTGGGGGAGCACACGGACGCGACGGGAGAGGCTTGGCAAGTCCAGCCCTGGTTTCGGGATCTAAGGCCGTCAGATTGCAGAGCCCCACATCCCCAGGAGGGAGCGCGAGACAGAGGGGGGCTGTACCCGGGAATGTGCCCTGGGGTATGGCTACGCTGCGGCTGGGGGCGTGATTTGCTCCTCGTGTAGACGTACCTGTGCCAGCTTTAATCTAGCTAGCTCACTACAAATAGCAGTGAGGTTGTGACAGCGTGGGCTTCTGCACAAACGGTGCAAGCTAGCACCTACCCAGCAGGTCATGCGGGCTTGTGCCATCTGCGCTAAAGGCCACTTCCTCACGGCTATTTTTAGAGAGCTAGCGAGATACAGCTTGAGTGGATGCATCTTCACAAGCTACCAGCCTCACCCCGGCTGCAGTGTGGACGCACGCTCAGGCTGTGTTGGAGCGAGGGTGCGACTCCTCTGCTCGCGTGCACGTACTCACAGTGATTCGCACTGAGCTGGCTGTCTCCTGTCCAAGTCGGCGTCGGAGAATCAGTTTGTTTCAGTAAATCGGCTTGTGTGAACGTAGACTGACGAGGGCTCCACGCAAACCTGACATGGTGGCATGTTTTTGCCACAGCCTGTTCTCTTCACTCAAGTTTCTCTCCGGTGGTCTCTGTTCTGCTCTTCTTAATGGCTTTAAGGGCAGTCCAACAGGTCTGCTTCCATCCTGATCCCCTGGCAGCAGCAGAGGCTTCCCATGTGTTTGGGTCAATTTGGCCAGCTTTTCGGGTGTCCTGATATCATTTTCCAGGACCGCTGCGCATATGTGCTCCTGATTTCAACTGTCCATAAAATATGGCTTTGGGGAGTTGTGTATCTTCTGACCGTAGACAGTGACGTTGCACCTATTAGGGATTCAATGCTAGTCATGCAGCACTAGTCCAAGACTTTGATGTTCGTTACCCTGGCCAACCATTTGATGTTATTTATGAGTTATACACAACGCCTGTGAAAATGCTCTAGTTGTTTCAAGCGCCTGGTATAGAGCATAAGAACCGAGGGCCATTGGAGTCTGGGATGCTGACTTTTCTGCAGCTTAGGGAGCTTTCCACTGGAGGACCCTGTGAAGCTAGGCTTGGCAGGAAGTACCACACAGCAAGGACTGAGTGACAGCCCCCTACAGTCCACGGATTGGTTGAGGATGGTATTTAAACCAGGAAGCCCACATGGGAAAGTGTCTAAGCAACAACATAAACTGCCTGCTTGTCTCTGCTGTAGACCCTAGATGCTGAGTTCTGACCCTGGTTTGTCCTCAACATTGCTATTTGATTGCTGTCTATAACCTGGCGCTTGACCCTGGCTTCCTCGTATCTTGACCTGGCTCGCTCCCGACCCTGCAGCTCATCTCTTGACTGCAATTTAGCAGCTGACCAGTGCACACAGGCCACCCGCAGCCCAGTCCTAACATAGGGCATCCATGTTTCACAGCCGTAGAGAAGAGTGCTTAACGTGATTGCATGACAGGCAGTCATTGTGGTGTGGCGTCGCATGCCTCTCACATTCCACAGGGGGCGACAAAGTCAACCACGGGCAGGACTGGCCTTAACCTGCGCTGCCCGATTTCAACATCGATCATGGCGGTGTTAGACGAAGTGTTGCCAAGATAGCAAAATGTCCCTACTGCATTAAGCAATGCGTCATCAATTGCGACTTGGAGCTAGCGCGAGTACAAACAGCCGTGTAGCCGCGGGAGCACAAACAGCAAAAGTGGAGTGCAAACTCCCCTGAAACCAATGGCTATAGCTCAGCCGTGCCTCTGAGGTCATTAACTGTGCTACTGCAACCACACTGCGTATTGATCCTTGTGCTAGCATGTGTACGTGAGCAGGGGACTCGCACCTCTAGCTCGCCGTGTAGCTATAGCCTTAAAGACTAGAGATAGCCACGGTGCCTGGATTCTGCCCAGACCCCGCTGGCCTGGAAGCACATAGGAGCCAAGGATTGGGTCCAGTTACAGCAGACTGGTGATGTCCCTCAGAGAGTCAGAAACAACTGTCTCAATGAGCGCTTAAGAAATTCACATTCCAATTGCAGCACTGGCCCTTCTCACCTTTATCCTGGTTTATAGCTACATTCTGTCCCGGGACACATCTGCGCCCCTGTCCTATTCTTTTTAAATGTCGGTTTGCCCTTGTCCCTCTCGGAAGAGCCGGGCCGGCTCATGTTTACCTCAGAATCCTCCACTCGATTTCTTAACATGACAATAGTTGTAGCTTTTCATCTCCGTGTTAGTTTTGTTCATTGCTACCCTGTAGTGCGGGGAAGTGGCTGACTAGCTGAGACCTCCAGCCTCTCCGACATGCCTCAGCATAACGCAAACAGTTACTTTAAACAAATCAAATCAAGCGTCCAGCTGTGATTCGACAACAGGACACAGGTTCATTCCTCCTCTTCGCTGTGTTCGTGACACACAGGTAGAATGCCTTTATTTTCCCCGCAGCTGCACAGAATTGAATCCAAAGAAAAAAAGCAGTGCCCTCCACTGTGCATAGTATTGTGGTATGACTCCCGTCGGCTCAAGAGCTGTGCTAGCTTTATGGAGCCTAGGTTAGTTAGTGGGAATGACTTGTCACATCTGCTTCCCATTTTGCACCCTCAAGTATTTGTGTGTCCAGTTTTGCAGGGACAAAGACTGGCCCAAGTGTCGAGCCCTGCTCGAAAGCCTAGTGAAGACTGCTGGAGTCGTTCCATTGACTTCAGTGGGCTGGGGATTGGGCCCAATGACCACAATTCAGGCAGCTGCTGTAGAATTTAGCTGCCATCATCTTAGCTATAGCTATATAGAATCATAGACCCATAGGGGTTGACGGGACCGAAAGGGTTTTCTAGTTTAACCCCCTGCCAAGATGCAGGAGTATGTACCTGCAGCTACCAGTGGGTGAAAAGTGAAAGACTGCGTTTAAAAGCCACTAGACTAACTGATCAATTTCTCTAAGAAACTAGGGAACATTTATTTATTATTATTATAAATCATGTATTTATTATTCCTACTTACAGCTGGACAAGCAAACCTCATTTTGTGATTCAGGAGACCAACTCTCCTATTTAGGGGCTACAATACAAAAGTCTGTAATAACTGGCTACTCCAGCGTCTTAAATATGTTAGCCACATTTAATTTGGGTGGGAAATGTTGTTTAATTTATCCATGAAATCTAATATTAGATTAGAGTGAAAACTATTTTCCTTAGCATGGGAAGGCGTTCTCCTAAGAAAGCGTGTCACAAAAGCTTTGGAAAGTTTTGTTCTTTGGGGCCAAATATGTTATCCCACAATTGACAGATAATTTTACAAATACTTTTGTGTATGGAAAACTTTTGTGTATCGGGTAAATGACAAAATGATGAGAGAGAAAGTTGCACAATACATCTGACAAGTTTGCTGAGGTCATCATTAAAGCTTAATTAATCAACCAGTGTGTAATGCCAGGCCAGGCCGGGGTATTTGGAGTGATTGATGGGAAAGCACCTGAAATACAGTGGACATAGCTAGTCAGAAGAAGATATCTAATATTAACTTGTTACAGAATATATGACTCTGAAGAACTGGCAGTCTTAAAAAATCTAGTGCCCATCTATAAAAAGGGAAATAAGGACAACCTGGGAAATTACAGCCCAGTCAGCTTAACTTCTGTACCCAGAAAGATAATGGAGCAAATAATTAAGCAATCAATTTACAAACACCTAGAAGATAATAAGGTGATATATAACAGTCAACATGGATTTGTCAAGAACAAATCATGTCAAACCAACCTGATAGCTTTCCTTGACAGGGTAACAAGCCTTGTAGATAGGGGAAAGTGGTAGAGGTGGTGTACCTTGATTTTGGTAAAGCTTTTGATACTGTCTTGCATGACCTTCTCATAAACAAACTAGGGAAATACAACTTAGATGGAACTACTATAAGGTGGGTGCAGAACTGGTTGGAAAATCGTTCCCAGAGAGTAGTTGTCAGTGGTTCCCAGCCATGCTGGAAGGGCATAACGAGTGGGGTCCCGCAAGGCTCGGTCCTGGATCCGGTTCTGTTCAATATCTTCATCAATGATTCAGATAATGGCATAGAGCAGGAGTAGGCAACCTATGGCATGCGTGCCGAAGGCAGCACGCAAGCTGATTTTCAGTGACACTCACACTGCCCGGGTCCTGGCCACCGGTCCGGGGGCTCTGCATTTTAGTTTAATTTTAAATGAAGTTTCTGAAACATTTTAAAAACCTTATTTACTTTACATACAACAATAGTTTAGTTACATATTATAGACTTCTAGAAAGAAACCTTCGAAAAACGTTAAAATGTATGACTGGCACGCGAAACCTTCAATTAGAGTGAATAAATGAAGACTCAGCACAGCACTTCTGAAAGGTTGCAGACCCCTGGCATAGAGAGTACACTTATAAAGTTCGCAGACCATACCAAGCTGGGAGGGGTTGCAAGTGCTTTGGAGGTTAGGATTAAAATTCAAAATGACCTGGACAAACTGGAGAAATGATCTGAAGTAAATAGGATGAAATTTAATAAGGAAAAATGCAAAGTACTTTACTTAGGAAGGAACAATCAGTTGCACACATACAAAATGGGAAATGACTGCCTAGGAAGGAGTACTGCGGAAAGGGATCTGGGGGTCATAGTGGATCACAAGCTAAATATGAGTCAACAGTGTAACACTGTTGCAGAAAAAGCAAACATAATTCTGGCATGCATTAGCAGGAGTTTGTAAGGCAGACACGAGAAGTAATTCTTCTGCTCTACACCACGCTGATTAAGCCTCAACAGGAGTATTGTGTCCAGTTCTGGACGCCAGGTTTCAGGAAAGATGTGGACAAATTGAAGAAAGTTCAGAGAAGAGCAACAAAACTGATTCAAGGTCTAGAAAACGTGACCTATGGGGGAAGATTGAAAAAAATTGTGTTTGTTTAGTCTGGAGAAGAGAAGACAGAGAGGGGACATGATAACAGTTTTCAAGTACATAAAAGGTTGTTACCAGGAGGAGGGAGAAAAATTGTTCTTCTTTACCTGTGAGGTTAGGACAAGAAGCAATGGGCTTAAATTGCAGCAAGGGCGGTTTAGGTTGGACATTAGGAAAAGCTTCCTGTCAGAGTGGTTAAGCACTGGAATAAATTGCCTAGGGAGGTTGTGAAATCTCCATCATTGGGGATTTTTAAGAGCAGGTTGGACAAACACCTGTCAGGGATGGTCTAGATAATACTTAGTCCTGCCTTGAGTGCAGGGGACTGGACTAGATGACCTCTTGAGGTCCCTTCTGGTTCTATGATTCTATGTATGGAAAGGAAAGCAGAATGAAGGTGCATTCAGCAAAAGTGTGGTGAGCTACAAACTTTACGTGATTTTTGGTGCCAAGCAAAACTGAAGCGTGAAGTTGTAATATACCGTCGAAGCATGCATTGTATCCCTGTCTAGTGGGTCAACTAGGAGAGCGGTTTACTAGGAGTTACTCCTTTATTCAGAATGATAGAAGCTTGTTCTGTGGAGTGAAAAGTCATGGGTTCAAACCTTGCTGACCTATGCTAAAGGTTATTACAAAGTCCTCAAGTATGCAGAAGAATACCTTATTTCTGAGCGTCATTAAGGGCTTGTCTTCAGATACAGGGGTGCAGCTGCGCTGCTGTCACGCTTCACTGAAGACACTACTATGCTAACGGTTTAGCTTCTCCAATTGGCCTAGTTAATCCACCTCCCCAAGAAGCGGTGGCTGCGCTGATGGGGGAAGCTCTCCCGCCTACATAGCATTGTCTTGACCAGAAGTTGGGTCAGTACAACTGCGTCGCGCGGGGGTGTGCAAACTGAAAACAGACTAGCGTTCCGATGGATGCAACCATTCCTGAATTACTCAGTGTATATCTATTTGAGAATTCGTTTCCTAGAAGCTGCAGATCATTCTGACTACAGTTGGTAATTATTTCAATGACAAGTAATATTACCATATTTATATGTGAGGCTGGGCTTTGGGTTTCAGGGTAAATCATTCCAGTTGTTCAGTCATCCTGTAAATTACTGATAGACTTAATGATATGTGCCAGAGAGTATGGTGTTAAATCAGCAGAAAGTTTCAGATGTCTGCCGGCCATACAATTTATGGCAGATGAGTTACAAAAGCACAGCGCTGCTGCTAATCGTATATGTTATGTTGTTGTTCACCAGGATATTTTTCTGTAAGGTTTATCACCACCTGTTTCTGGTCATAAGAGCCCCTATATCAATGAATACAGTAAACTGTAACCTGACAATGGTTAGGGAGGCAGCAAGTTATCATTCTACACATCCTGTTATTTTTGTTAACCTATCTTTCATTGCCCTACCCACTCAACCTTGACCCCCTGGTTTGTCTCAAACACCTCTTATGTCCAATCTTTTTGGACCATCATTTTCAAAAAGTTTTGTGCAGCACCTTGCATGATGGTGCCCAACCTCTTGACTTCAACATGCCACCACAATATAAACAATAATATGAATGATTATGACTATCAGTATTAATAATACTGTGTTTTTCAGGAAGACAACTCTTTAGAGACATATCCTCTTTCCACTTTACAGCGCTTATTGACTTCAACAGGGATTCTGAATTAGACCCGGCCCAAACTAGATCCAAAGTCAAAATTGAAGAAACGTTGATTGTTTTTTTTCTTAGGGTTACTATTATTGTCTTGTGCCTCTGCCAGGCCTAGTTTCGTTCAGAAGGAGAAATATTGAACTACTGTGTAAAAAGTCATTTCTGAGAGATACCCAGCCTGACTGGATGCAGTATATAATTGAAAAAAGAACAGGAGTACTTGTGGCACCTTAGAGACTAACAAATTTATTAGAGCATAAGCTTTCATGGACTACAGCCCACTTCTTCAGATGCATATAGAGTGAAACATATATTGAGGAGATATATATACACACATACAGAGAGCATAAACAGGTGGGAGTTGTCTTACCAACTCTGAGAGGCCAATTAAGTAAGAGAAAAAAAAATTTGAAGTGATAATCAAGATAGCCCAGTACAGACAGTTTGATAAGAAGTGTGAGAATACTTACAAGGGGAGATAGATTCAATGTTTGTAATGGCTCAGCCATTCCCAGTCCTTATTCAATCCTGAGTTGATTGTACAAAAGTTGTTTTCTCTTACTTAATTGGCCTCTCAGAGTTGGTAAGACAATTCCCACCTGTTCATGCTCTCTGTATGTGTATATATATCTCCTCAATATATGTTTCACTCTATGTGCATCCGAAGAAGTGGGCTGTAGTCCACGAAAGCTTATGCTCTAATAAATTTGTTAGTCTCTAAGCTGCCACAAGTATTCCTGTTCTTTTTGCGGATACAGACTAACACGGCTGCTACTCTGAAACATATATAATTGAAATCACTCAATTCTTATGAGATTTGTAACCAAATTCATAGATTAAGGATGCTCCGTTATCTTTAGAAACAACATCTCCAATTATGGATGTGTTACAAAACTGAGATCTAACATGACTATGGGAAGAGGAGAGATATTTGTCACATCAACATATTTCTTAAAAATGTTCAAAACAAAAATGTCCAACTCAGCTGGTGTTCACGGAGTTGCTAGTCTATCAATCGCCAGAGGACTGTGTGTGCATTATGATGATAAAGTGTAGGTTACTTTCTGATGAACATTGATAGACTCATAGATTTAAGGCCAGAAGGGATCATCTAGTCCGGTCTCCTGCTTACCACAGGCTAAAGAAATTCACTTGCATCAAGTCCATAACTTCTGACTGAGCTGCAACATATACTTTAGAAAGACATAGAGGCTTGTTTAAAAGGGTTAAATTTCTGGAAAATCTACCATTTGCCTTGGTAAGTTCTTCCAGTGGTAAATTACCCTTTATGTTAGAAATTTGCACTTTATTTCTAGCCTGAAGTTTTCTAGCTGTAACTTCCAACCGCTGGATCTTATCACACCTTTTTCTTCTGGATTAACGAACCACCTGCTATCATAAATCTCTTCCCCACACATGTAGACCATACTCAAGTAGCCTTCCAGTGTGACGTGGTAGGTCACAGGATGAACGCGATCCTGGGCTGTGTAAGCAGGGGAATCTGACATAGAAGTAGGGAGCTGGCATTACCTGTTTATAGGGCATTAGTGAGATCATGGAATCGTAGAATATCAGGGTTGGAAGAGACCTCAGGAGGTCATCTAGTCCAACCCCTGCTCAAAGCAGGACCAATCCCCAACTAAATCATCCCAGCCAGGGCTTTGTCAAGCCTGACCTTAAAAACCTGTAAGGATGGAGATTCCACCACCTCCCTAGGGAACCCATTCCAGTGCTTCACCACCCTCCTAGTGAAAAAGATTTTCCTAATATCCAACTGAAACCTCTCCCACTGCAATATTGTGTCCAGGTCTGGTGTCCCCACTTCAACAGGGTTGTTAAAGAACTGGAAAGAGTTCATACAAGAGCTAGAACAATGATGTGAAGTCTGGAAAACTTGTGAAAAGGGAGAGGCTAAAGAAGATCAATCTATTTAGAGCCCTGGCTTCTGGAGCTTTGCCTGGCCAGAGCGCCTCAGCTGGGTCTCGGCTGCCCCCTCAGCCTGGTTGTGGCCATGCCCCAGGCCTGCTCGCTGGGCCGATCCCCTACGCCCACTTCAGGCCACCCTTGGACCTGCTCCTTCCAGTTGCACCAAGCGGCCTCATGTGCTCAGTTCTCTGCATGTGTGTTCTCTTACTAGCCCCACCCTGTGCCAATGACTGGCCCACACCTAATCAGCTTTCCGGCAGCCAATCCCCTGCCCCTGCTCTGGAGTGACATTCCTCCCTTCTAAAGGGGAGGCTGGCTGGCTGCACGATGGGTGGAATTTCCTCTGAGGCCTCCAGCACCAGCTCCCTTTTCTGCCCAGAATCCGAGCTCCCGGAGATAGGGCTGACCCTCCCACTACTCCGTAGTGGTCAATGCTACACTATATGAATGAAGGTGTTTTAGTTCTTCTATGGACCCTCTCTCCTCCCCCCTGAAAATCCCCACGTTAACTGTACCGTGTGAGAATGCAGACTGGCGATCTCTAACAGCCATTGACAGTGCTCAGGAATGTGTCCAGGAGCTTGCTCCCACCTGTTGTTCAATTTCCCTTTTGTTTGTTGTCTTAGAGGGCTAGTGCGCTGCTGCATTCGCCCACGAGCTTCCAATCTATAATTCAATTCAGATCCCTTGAAAGTCTTTTAAAAAAAGCAGACGAGTCTTTGCAGGTGAGCAGTACTGATACGCCCTGAAAGTGGACCAAACTGTGGGCTTGATTAACCAACCCCTTCCGGCTAATTAGTCTGATTGTTTGCCTGCTCTTTCTAAAGTCGTGAGGATACTCAGCCTACGGGCGAGTAAATTAAGCCTAGAGGAATGCAAGTCACACCACAGTTTTATTGGACTCTCAATCTTAACTTATTTTTAATCTTAATTAGAACTGGAGTCTTTCTAAACAAGCCAACTGTGGGCACAGCGATTTAACACACCAGGGGGCTGGCGGATAAATCCTACCCCGCTCAAGAGACAGTGCTGTGATTCATCATGCCGCTGCCTGTGTGAAGAACTACTACCACTGTAATTAGCCGCAAATTTGTGAATTGTGATGTGCCAGACAAAGAAATAACCTTTGAAAGCTGCTCTCGAAGCTGGTGGCCATAGGTCAGCCTTCGGGTGTTGAGTTTGTGCAATGCCATTGGGTTGATGACTAGAACGGACAAAACAATACGCCAAGCTTACTTGCTGCTAGAACTATGTCAGCAGCAAAATCTAGGCTGTTCACTCAGAGGTGACACAAGTCAACAGGCAATGGTCATTGCCACATTCTCCTAGCTTCCAAAAACAACGGTTGCAGCAACGTAAAATGCAGCAATGCACGTCTGCTGCTGCTCTAGATAATATCACATGCCCGTCATCTGACGTGATGGTGGCTGTTGCAATGACATGCACACTCATAATACTGCATCATAGGAATCCATGCTCTCTCCTCCCAGTTTATCCAGGATATTCCAGGATTTAGACTGTTGATTGGCCTACCATGCCTGGTTGGCTAATGAACTCAAATTGCCTTTGTTTGAAGTGCGAGACATTGGCAACAGGCCCTGCTAACTGTATTTGTTTATTCAAATCCCCCCCCCCCCCCGTGTTAGGCTACATGCCAGAGGCAGAGGCTATCAGCAGTAATGTACCATTCAGTCACAGGACCATTCAGAAAGCATTGGGCCCCAAAGACATCAGCAAGCCCTGTTCGCTGCTGACACCTGAAGCAGTGGGATTTGCAGGACCAGATTCTCCTTTAAACCACCTACTCCATCTTTCTCCACACTCCGGATGAGTCCCAGGTGGTGATGAGTAAAATAGCCCAATGATAATACACCGTACTAACACCTTGCACGTATACTCTGCTTTCTAGGTCCTAAATCCTTCACCAACATTACTGAACCCAGAGGGTAATTATAAAGCACTGGGTTAATATGCAGGAAGAAGAGAAGACAGTGGAGGTTGCTTCTTATGAAAAGCACCTGGCTATTTTGGTAGTGATGGTTTGAAAAATGTAGGCCGTGTTTAGAAAATCGTCCTGAAGAAAAGTCACGCTATAATCTATGGATGTATGGCTACGTGGAGCTCCCATTGACTTCATGCAGCACAAAGGTCTACTTATGTATATGCAGTTCCAGGATCAGGCTCTCTATTAATAACAAGAGCCTGAGTTGAGGAAATTCAGATAAGGATGAGGTAGGGGGGGAGAAGAAAGGAAGGTGCTTTATAAGCAAAGAGTCACAAATGGAGGAGGATTATTTATAGGGTGGGTTGAAATTTTGATTTTTTTTCATAAATGTGTCCTTTATTAAGAAATGAAAGAGATATTTGCTCTCATGCATGTGTCTCACACACACACACACACACACTCATACTACATTTTTATTATTTCAACAAAGAAATGAAAACAAATATTTCCCCTCCTTTTCTGTTGGCACAAAGGAAGGGAAACAGGAGAAAAAAGGAAAAAGTATCTTGGTGGGGGACATAATATGGGTGGCGGGGGCAGAAGGAGAGAGATGGAAAAATATGAGTTCCAAAACTAATCACATTTTTAATATCAATTTCATGAAATTTTTTGAATTAAAAAGATCATTATTGTTTTAAATGGCAGAAATAACATGATTCTGACATTTTAAATCTTCCATGAGAAATCCTTTCAATTTTTGTAACAGCTCTGATTATTTGTCAGCGGGTATAGTACTGTGCTTCCAGCAGGAATCAGGTGTGGGGGCACACTTTAAATAGTGCCCCTCAGGCAATCTGGAGATTATTACATCTGTATTTCTAAAGCAGACAACAGGGTCCATTTTTGTAAATAAATACCCGGGAGGGAGAGGAGTTATTTAAGTTAAGTGCCAATGTTAACACAAGAACAAATGGATATAAACTAACCCTCAACAAGTTTAGGCTTGAAATTAGGGGCAGGTTTCTAACCATCAGGGAAGTGAAGTTCTGGAATTTTAAGTTCTTCCAAGGGGAGAAGTGGGGCAAAAAAACTAAGTGACTTCAAGACTGAGCTTGCCAAGTTGATGAAGGGGATGGTATGATGAGACTGCCTACAATGGTATATAGCTCATCTGTGACTACTAGTAGCAATGGCTGGTGATGGGACACTAGATGAGGAGGTCGCTGAGTTATTACAGAGAATTCTTCCCACAGTGTCTGGCTGGTGGGTCTTGCTGAAATGCTCAGGTCTAACTGACTGCCATATTTGGAGTCTGGAAGAGACCCTGGGTTGGTTGGTTGGTTGGTTCTTTTGGCTTCTTCTGCAGCATGGTGCATGGGTCACTTGCATGTTTAAACTAGTGTCAATGGTGGATTCTCTGTAACTTGAAGTCTTTAAATCATGATTTGAGGACGTCAGTAACTCAGCCAGAGGTTAGGGGCCAATTACAGGAATGGGTGGGCGAGGTTCTGTTGCCCGAAATATGCAGAAGATCAGACGAGATGACTATGATGGTCATTTCTGACCTTAATGTCTATGAGTCTCTTTTCATGGAACACAAAGACAGTCCCTGTCACGAAGGGTTTACAATCATAGCATAGGAAGAGGAAAACAGGTAGATATAGGAGACAAACAGGAGAGGGAGATGGCTGGCGATACAGCGAAACAGGTATGTTTGGTGAATAAATAGCAGTGGTGATAGAGGAATTTATCTGTTTGGCCTTGCTAGGATATGCACATTGAAGGCTCCAGCTCTGCTAAAATCTCTGTACAGATAAATGGCTTAAATTCAATATAGTCACACATTTTAATGTCCACGAAATAAGCTCATATAAGGGGAAACCAAAGAAATAGCACAAGTCAGAGGCAAACCAACCAAAGCGAGGCTGCATCCCACCCTGGTGTGATCAATGCGACTCTAATGGAGTGCAAGCACCTACAACTCCTAAGAGCTCCTTTGGGTCTGGTGAGAGATGAGGAAGCTGATTTAGTGCCAATAACTGTGTTGTATGTGCAAGCAAGGGACTTGGCTACAGACAACGTGAACTCTCTTACTGCCTGTGACCTTTCAGTGATGGAGAAAAAATTTCATTGCTGTCTCTCAAGGCAAACACAAAACACTGTAGGGAAAATCTATTTTGGTAATATAAAAAACTTTAAAAGGAAGATATTATGTGGTAGGAAATAGCTATAAAAGTAGCATGTGTAAAGTTTATATATGACTCCAAGTACAAAGGTTGGAGATCACAGTATGTATTTCCACTAAGGGGCTATATCCGAAATGTTGCTAAGCAGCACCACTGTCTTGATCCCAAAGGTGTCATACAACGCTAGGATCATCTCTACAAATTGAAGGAGAGCTGTCCTCCCTCCCCTCCTAACCAAGTAATTTTCATGCAAGGTGATGACGGCTCCAAACTTTATGACTTCCACCTAAACTGAGCTTTTGAACAAATGGTTCCCCGGGCTATTGTCAATGTGCTGAAGCATCGGCAAAGGGGAGCTGTCATGCTGAATGATGGATGAGGGCTGACTGGTGACCTATTTGGGAGAAGAATGTTTCCTCCGTTTGGTTTATTGTAGCTAGTGCTCATTAAAAAGGTAATTTAGGTAACATTAAAAATAAATAAATGAAACACTCACTTTGCAAGCTAGCGCACTGAAAGGCTCAATATGGCCTGGGATTTTCCTGAGAGAGGTGTAAATGCAGGAGAGAACTTAATCTGCAAATGGTTTTGAAACTTTAGGACGGGAGCTGCCAGATATAGTTAGAATTTACATTTTGTTGCCTATATTTCGTACCAAATGGTGACACATTAGATTGGCTGGTATTTGCCTTTTCTTGGTTTATTTTGTGTTCACCGTGTGCATGCCCCTTTTAAACTGTGGCTTGGCTGGGCTGGGAAGGAAGGTGGAGTATCTCTACAAAAGCCAATTCATTTCTTAGGGGTCCCAGTATGTGCTATCGGCTCCCCTCTGCACTCACTATAGGTTTGTGTAGACATGGTCCCCTTCGCACCAGGTAGGCCAGGCATCAAAGCCAGTATGTACCCTCCTACTAGTATTTCTCCTAATCCAATCCTCTAACACCACAGACTGCGTACAGGGCACATCTTACAATTGTAGCCCATCTCCTGGAGGATCCTCCTGCCCTGTGTGTGTTGTGTTGCTGTGTGCTGTTTACCATAGCTTTGTTTCAACTCGGAGGTGCCTGCATTTCAGTGATGGGTGAAGTTCCCTTTCTCATTTGTTTTAAGTTTCTAAAGGGGTTGGAGCTTGAAGGCTTGTGAGATGATTAATTTATGTGAGATGATACAGCCGGTTGACGACTGGCCATGTGCAGAATGACTGTGAGTCAGGAAAGTCCTCCCACAGCCCAGCCTAGCAGGCAGGCAGAAGATATAGCCCTGCTGGCATGCAGTAACTTGCTGACATTTCCGAGATCTATGGTTTGCAGGAACGTATAGCTCTTGCAGGTCACAGTGTACGTTTTTTCAGCACACCATCTCTCTCTTCCTTCTGTTGCGATTTGTGCGTTATTCTTCATAGCACGGACAGTGAAAGACGTAAATTGAAGGAGAGGTGAGGGGTTCAGGAAAGGATCTCGGACAATGCCCTGCTTGATTGAAATGGTGAATTTTCCTGGGCTTCCAGTTTCTGTGGGGGAAACCAAGTGCCTCTTTCTTTCGACAGAAACTGGAAGGAAGACTGGAAAGGATATCACACAAAGAATTCTTGTGATGAGGGCTGGGCGCTCACTCAGTTTTGTTCATCAGGCAATTGTAATCTTGACCGGCTCTCGCTGAATATTGTGTTATAGTCCGAGAGGTACTGAAAAAAAGGGAGTTTTAGTATTTCAAATTAAAACAGAAAAGCTCATTGAGAAGATAAGCAACGAGTCTATGACTAATCCCACTGCCGGGGCCTGCTATCGGCAAATACAGGTACATTTACTTGTACAGCACCAAAGGAAGACTACTTAAGAGGCATTTACCAAAGCACATATTTATAAAACAGCCCTTTCCCACCTTCACACTCTGGGGGCCTGCAGTCGCCATCCTGCTGTGAGGTTCCTGGACGATGGATTGTACAGAAGTAGCAATGATTGGTTCACTCATTCTCAGATGTGCTGCCTTACCAGAAACCCCCTTGTTGAAATGGAGATCACTGAAAGCCAGGGAATCGCATGGTGTAGTTTGCCTGTCTCCTGCAAAACAGCATTATCCTGATACTCTTGGCAAAGCATGCTAAAAAGAACAATATTTTATGTGCTTATTTTATTTCTTCATCCCCACTATCCGTATGTTCCAGGTGCCTTTGGCGTAACTTAAAAAGACAGCAAAATTAATACCCAAACATAACTAATGTGCAGCAGTGAAGCTCCATATAATCCACTTCCAGCAAACTAGGTAACTCTGTAATTCAATTTCCACTCCCCCTCCAACATGTCCTCCCTGTTTTCAAAGGCCTGGGAAGGAGGATGAGCTGGAGATGAGTGGAAGGGGTAGGGTATTGTTTAGTTATTTGGAATTTCTTAATTCAAACCTTGAGAAGCATTCACTTGGACAGAAAGCAGCAGGCCAAGATTTGGACCACTTCTGATTCTTTTCCATGTAATTTTGCCCGTTATGGCCTGACGCTAGTGCAGGTATCAGGGCTTGTCTAGGCGGCCCCACAATGGGGATTACAGGGGGTGTGAGTTGCAGCATGCACTAAAGTGCTGCACTGCAACTGCCCTGTGTAGACCCTGCTAACATGAACTAAAAGGTACCTAGTTCATCTTAACATAATCCTGTTTGAAATGGGACTCTGGGTAGATGTTCGGCTGCGTGTGTGTGTTCTCCCTGTGTGCTGTCCCAGCTCTGCGCAAACAGCTGGCACAGCAGACTTCGAGCGAACTGCCCAATGACCACAAGATCCGTTAAGTTACGAAGGCACCAGGCCAGGTTTATTGTTGACAAAGCACGATAATAGCTCCTGGCAGACTCCACAAGGATACTAAGACATGTATGCCAGTGACAATGGACGCAGCTCAGTGAATGGCGGGACTTTCCATTCCTTCCTCTGAGATACATCTTTATATCCTGATCCGAACAAGTCACATACTGCCCCTCTGACATAGTTAGTTATTGCCCCCTGACGTGGCTAGTTATCACATACATGTTGGTTTGATCAAAACATCTCAATTACATACTGTCATCCTGACCTTAACTTTTAGAAGGGGTCAGTGTGTTTCTGTTATCATTGGGGAATGTTTTTGTACCATTCTTGATATAGGGATGTTCTGATACCACTTGATATGGGATGTGTTTGCATGAGTGCTCTGTGACTAGCACTTCTTAGGAATGTGTATTTCTGCAATATCAGCCCTGTTCTTGCCAGATTTTGTGATCAGGTCCTGCCTCATACCAGGCCTCTGATACAAGAGCTTATGTCTCAGGCTCTCTTCCTAGTACATTCTCCCACTTTTTATCTTTTTATGCAGAGGATGTTTACCGCTTATCCCGGAAAAGCATAATGCACAGATTGAAAATGACCCAGTGGGCTAAACGCTGCCTTTTTGCCATTTTGCATCTAGACAAGCTTTACCTAAACCAGCTACTCACAGATCCAAAAACTGCATGAAGTCCCAATAGGAATGGACTCTGGTTAGCCCTTGGAAACAGACGATAGGGTGAATCCTGCCAGCCACTTATTTTACCTACAATCCTTATAACCACCGGGTGCATAACCACTGTGTTCTAAGGTGCAGTGGAAACCACATCAATGGGAAACTGAAGCAAGGATTATGAGTGAAAAAACTGATGGTGGGAGTTGTGTGTTGGTAGGTTGGTTGGTAGAGACATGCAGCGTGAGACACACAAGTCCAAAGAGTGCGCGCGCACACACACGCACACAGAATCTTGTAGGTGCAAACTTTCTTCTTCATAAAAAGCAACAGAGGGTCCTGTGGCACCTTTAAGACTAACAGAAGTATTGGGAGCATAAGCTTTTGTGGGTAAGAACCTCACTTCTTCAGATGCAAGTGACTAACACGGCTAGCCCTCTGATACTTTCTTCTTCATGTTTGTGTTTCACGCACCAGATTCTTGCACCAGACAAGCAGTTTAAATTGAGTGTCATTCGGTGGCAGAAAAAATAGATCATGTCTCCTGGGCGCTTTGCTTTTTTGTCTGGTACAAACATATCCCTCCCTGTTGCTGAGCAAACTGATGCTTCTTTCAGCTGAACTGTATGCACTTTCCTTTCCAAGTGATTTGCTCCTCTCTGTGAGATCTCCTTTGTATTGGGATGGTTGTTCTTCCACAACATGGTGAAAGGCCTCCAGCTGATATCGCCACTTTCAACAGACGGCGACAGAGAAAGCATGACTTCCGGCTCCGCAGTAGATGTAGGGTAGCTGAGCAAAGAAAAGTAATGCACAGTGGGACTTTGAATGAGTACTGAATGTTTACTGGTTCTGGTTCTTCAATGGCCCATTATATCTCATTCTGTGATGGTTTTTAAGACACAGGTGGTTATTGGTATCTTGGTCACGGGTACCAGGTTGGACTCCTTCCATCCACGGCAGCCCTTGCAATCAGAGAGCTCCTGCTGACCCTTAGCATTAAGTTCACATGGCCAGTGAACTGGAATAAAAGGATTAGCCTCTGGGCTCTGACTCCAGCTTTCCAGAAAGTGAATTTCGTGATGAATAAGGCACTAGCCTCCATAATTACAGCCAAACAACAGGAGGGTGTAACGGAGACCTTTGCGAAGTTACTGCTTCGAATGGTCCTTTTCTTTTTAACAGCAAACAACAAACTCAGCTGAAAAAGAAAGCTCTTTGTCACCTGCAAAACCACATTTTATCTGTATGGTTTCAGAGTAGCAGCCGTGTTAGTCTGTATCCGCAAAAAGAAGAACAGGAGTACTTGTGGCACCTTAGAGACTAACAAATTTATTAGAGCATAAGCTTTCGTGGACTACAGCCCACTTCTTCGGATGCATATAGAGTGAAACATATATTGAGGAGATATATATACACACATACAGAGAGCATAAACAGGTGGGAGTTGTCTTACCAACTCTGAGAGGCCAATTAATTAAGAGAAAAAAAACTGTTTGAACATTGAATCTATCTCCCCTTGTAAGTATTCTCACACTTCTTATCAAACTGTCTGTACTGGGCTATCTTGATTATCACTTCAAAAGTTTTTTTTCTCATAATTAATTGGCCTCTCAGAGTTGGTAAGACAACTCCCACCTGTTTATGCTCTCTGTATGTGTGTAGATATATCTCCTCAATATATGTTCCATTCTATATGCATCCGAAGAAGTGGGCTGTAGTCCACGAAAGCTTATGCTCTAATAAATTTGTTAGTCTCTAAGATACCACAAGTACTCCTGTTCTACATTTTATCTGAACACTCAGCTTGAGGTTAGATTCCAGCTTGTGGGGCTAAGTCTCTGTCCATTGGTCCTCTAGCATGGATTGAATTTCTATCGTTCAGATAAACCCCGTGTTCCTGTAACGAAGGGGAAAAGACACAGCCATGGCACCCAGGTGAAAACATAGTCCTGCAACCTCTGCTGCTGCTTTCTTCTCACAAGAATCTAGGTCAAGATTATTTTAAAAGGAGCTTTCCAAGTGAGATGTGTCAGTCCGACGTAGAACATTTGCCCGAAAAGAGCTAATATCAAATCTGTGCAAAACTGCCAGATAAGCACAGGGGGCAAAACCATTGTTGCTTCTCTTCGTCGTGGCTCAGCAGCTTCCTACCACATAAAAACGAGCTGTAATCACACGTTTTACTTTACTTCTCTCCAGCTCACTGATGGCCAATTTATCCCCAGCGGCATATTTACATGCCTGTTTACTGCATTGAAATTCTTCACCAGAGCCGATGCTACGTTGCCTCCGAGCGCTACAGAGTTTAATTGAACCAGCATGAGAGAGCTGATGAATGGGTTGCTGGCACTGAGGGGACTAACGCTGGGGCAGAATTTCAATGGATGATTTCAAGAGCAGTATTTGCCATTCCTAGGGGGTAGGCAAGCCGAGCAAGACCCGCCCCCATATGTGCAGTGACGGTTTTTTATCCAACCTTACTGGCAGAAAACTATGTCCAATCATTTGCAAATGGTTTACGGCTTTCCTTTCGTCTTGGACTTCAACAATCCAAAGTTACAAATGTCTCCGTGTATGTTGCATACAGAACATTAACTACACACACACACACACACACACACAGAGCAAGAGAATATGGGTAGACGGTACAAGCCATGCGCAAAGGGCAGTATGTCACCATGCTGCCAGCAACCCTATTACAACTCTTTCACATCTCTGCAGGCCAGTGCTGGCCGTCGGTGGCTGGAGGAAGGGGGCCAATCAAGATTCTGCTTGCACTTTACCTCTGACTGCCCACTTCCCCCTTCCCTGGGGAGGCCACACTTCTCCTGCACTGCAGCCCACAATATGGGAAGCCCGTACAGGAGAGTAAGAGGATGCCTTATGCTTCCTCACTTCCCTGCATGGGCTTTAATTGAAAATCTGAAGGAAAAGGGGGGTCTTTTTCGACCCTAAACCCTTGCAGTTTTTGACCAGCAGCTATAGAACTCCAATTGTTCTCAGAGGGTATCGAACACCGGTCAAAACTGCGGGTTTTATATATGAAGAGAGAGCCCAAAACAAGGCAAGTGGCCTCCCCAAGGCACAAGAAGCCAGTGGTGGAGCTGGGAGAGACCTTGGAAGTTCCACTGGTTCACTTAGAAAAGAGAGAGGCCTCTGATTTATTAACCCTGATCCAACACAGTCAATCTTCTTCCCGACTGTGCATGCAGTTTCTTCCAGGATGTCGGTTCAGCCTTAATCAAATTGGGAGCTGACTGGGAATCATGAGAGAGACACCCTCAGTCAGAGACCTCAGAAGACCTCCCCCAGCCCATTCCTTCCTAACTGTTTAGGATACCGGCTCCTCAGAACTTTTTTAAATATTTCCTCTGCCTTCAGTGTTATAGCCTCACTTCTCTTCCTGTAAGAGGGCTGTGATGGTGGGAATGTCATACCCACAATACATAGAAAATAGAGCATGCATCAGCGCATGCAGCTAACTGCGTCCGGGGAGACATTACTTTTGTTCCTTCTTCTTCTGTTTCATCCAGAAGAGGTCACTATACAGAAATATAACCGCCCTGTTATCTTTGGACCTAGCAGAGAAGGAGATAGAGACAGGGGGCGCTGATTAAAGCACAGCCGGCAGATGTGATGGCTTTAGTGTTCTGGCAGCAACAGAAACCAAAACAGGTTTCAGAGTAGCAGCCGTGTTAGTCTGTATCCGCAAAAAGAACAGGAGTACTTGTGGCACCTTAGAGACTAACAAATTTATTAGAGCATAAGCTTTCGTGGGCTACAGCCCACTTCTTCGGATGCATATAGAATGGAACATATATTGAGGAGATATATATACACACATACAGAGAGCATGAACAGGTGGGAGTTGTCTTACCAACTCTGAGAGGCCAATTAAGTAAGAGAAAAAAACTTTTGAAGTGATAATCAAGATAGCCCAGTACAGAAACCAAAACCAAAGTGAGGCTTTTCCTGGGGTAGGAGGAGTACAGAGCATCCAAATATTTGAAGGAACAGGACATCACATCCCTTACTTTTGTTTTCACTGTCTCTCTCAACCTGAATATCTGTCTATCTATCTGTTTGATACTGCCAGTCATCACTCCTATCTGGGTGCGTTCCACAATAAATAGTCTGGCAATAGGCCCCTCCTGGAGGTAATAATGTTTAAGTCAGTTTCAAACTTGATGTTTGAGTTGGTTCAGATTTAGGTGAGCTGAGCTCTACCTTTTTCTCTCTTCATGGGAGAGGTCTGAAGTCGAGGACAAAAGTAATCTTTGTAGCCTGAATGGGGCTTCTGCTGAATTGCTCATTTGAGAGTGGAAACCATCTCTCTTACAATGTGCTGGGCTCCGGGGTGGGACTGCATCGAACATTTCCACTGAATAGAGCCTTAAATAAAGACTCCATCCAAAGTAACAGGTCGTGGTCTGAAGCTGAATGGCGATCATTCAGGGAGAATATCTTTATACCCACGGCTATTGGAATACAGGGAGGAGCAAACCTGTCAAAGTCAGCATTATACGCTGGGTATCGCGCTGCAAACCAGAGGGGAATTGAATACATTTTCAGAGTAGGAGAGAATACAGAGAAACAGCTGCAGTACTCCCAAGATCTAGAGGTTTGAGCGGATGAAATTGATTTGACTGGTATTTCCTGGCACCATCCTCAATGGGGTTCTCTTGTCCCTTAAAGGAAAGAAAACGTTCAGTACCCAGATGGTAAGACAGTCTTTCAGATTTTAACCGCTTCCTATCTCATTTCCAGTCCATACCCATTGCCTTTGCTTTCCCAGTAAATGCAATCTCTCCTCGCTCGGGGATCATATCACTAGCTGAAAGATATACTATTTGTAAGCCTCCTTCCTTTTTGAGACTCTGCATACAATTTTTGGAAGCACCTAAGATTATGTCTACACTGAAACTGAACACCGGAGGCTGGCCCATGTCAGCCGACTAGGGCTCGAGGGGGTCAGGCTACAGAGATGTTTAATTGTAGTGTAGACATTTGGGCTTCCCCCTCGTAGGGTCCCAGAGCCTGGGCTCCAGCCTGAGCCACAACTAAAAGCCCTGTAGCCCAGGCCCCGGGAGCCCGAGTCAGATGACATGGGCCCACCGCGGGTGTATAACTGCAGTGTAAACAGACCCAATGTGATTTAAGATCCTAAATCCCATTTTCAAAAGTGGCTTAAGTGCTTAGGAGCCTAAGTCACTTTCTCAAAATGGGGATCGCATTGAATGGCACTGCCAGCGTGGAGTAAAATCCTTTCTTCTGCAACTTGGGCCAGATCGTCACTTGCTAGAAATCAGCGTTCGTCCTACGTCAATGGACTGATGCTGATTTACCCCCCTACATTAATAAGGAGTTAACGTTGAGAGTACATGTAAAAACCAGAGGAACAGAACCAAAAATCACACACCCAGAGAAGAAGTCCAAATCAAGATTACGTTCATAACAAATCCAAACATGTTAAAATAAAGAAATGCACCAAATAACCTTAACTCTGCCTTGTAATGACACCATTCAATAACCATGCAATTATGATTAAGGTATTTTACTGTTTGTGGTCCCAGATGAGAGGCAACCACATTTAAAGACATATTTTAAAAATATTTTCTCCCATCATGTTTCCCAGCATGCATTATTTTATCTGCCCTTCTCTAAACCCCCTGTTCAGAGAGCATGGCAGTCTATTCAGATAAAGAGCAATCCTACTTTATGTAAACCCCTGCATCTTACTACATTTATTATATTCCTTTGTGAAAATCTGCCATGCTCTGCTTCTACCTAAAACATATTTGTACAGCAATCCAGTGCAATTATTTATGCTGGAGTGGACATTAAGGAAAATGTGATATATTGGTGTGTGTTATTACGTATAGTAGGAAAATCATTTTCACAGCTTAGGATCAGTTTCAAGAAAGAGAATTAGTAATTGTATTTTTCATTTTTCGTGTCCGCGGTTATCCAAAATTTAAAATGACAGACCAATCCATAGTATAATCCGCTGATTATTATGCTTCAGGTACTAATTTGTGGGCCTGGGTTCTCTCTGGCGTTGTGTGCTCTGTGGGTATTGTCCTGGTGCCAGAATGCAGGGAACAAGCCCCTATTTTGCTGATGTTGACATTTGTTTCTAAATGTACTAGCTACATCTGTGGGCGGATTCAAAATTCTTCATTAATAGCCAGACATTTGTGTTACTAAAAATTCAATACTTTTCTCATCGCCTCCACAAATGTGAACAACGTTTTCTAAAAACTGGGAAAATAAACAGCTCTCAGAACTTCATGACTCACAGCAAGCTTGATGCTGGTAAGAATTGTGGACAAATGGGAAATAGTTGTATTATTATTTATAAATGTGCTATGCCCCTCAGGCATGTATCTGTGTGATATTACCCGGCCTGAGTGCATAGAGAGAGAGATCAAAACCTTAGACCTTCGTTTCTCCTGTACCACTGGTCCATCAGGCGGTCCAGGTCCCCCATTGATTCTGGTCACTCGTTAGTTATGGTTGATCAAAAGGGGCTGTAAAAATAAACGAGGCAGGAAAGGTAAAACAATGGCCTAATAAGGAGCATTTCTTCAAACAATAGCCAGGTTTATAGCTATGAACAGGGATTTCTCAGCCCCAGCCGAGGTTGCCGGGCTGTTTGCCGAGGCCGAAGACCCTACAAGATCAAAAGATCCTGGTCTGTTACAGGATCTGCCGTATAGAGTGGGAGGGCGGAAGCCGTCGGCAGCTGCAGGCTGACATGGAGATTGACTGGGAGTCAGAGGTCGGCAGCACCAAGGCTGCCCGGGAAGGATGGAGGAAGTGCTGGCAACTCAGGGCCTGGAGGCAATGCCAAGCTTGTGTTGTTTTAAAGCCACTTCTCTAGGCACTGGGAACCTTTTGGCGGAATCAATCAGGCTTGGGCCTGGTCTACACTGGGGGGGGCAGATCGACCTAAGATACACAACTTCAGTCGACTGCTGCCACTCCCCCGTCAACTCTACTTCCACCTCTCACCACGGTGGAGTTCTGGAATCAACGGCAGAGCGATCGGGGATCGATTTATCGTGTAGACGCAATAAGTCGATCCCCAATAGATCGATCACTACCCGCCGATCCGGGTAGTGAAGACGTACCCTGGGTGTTGGAGAGCTGCTCCTGTTTCCCTGGACACTGGTGCTGTCCACAGGCTCCTGGAGGGAAATTCTCGGGGGTGCCAAGCCCATTGGGCCTGCTAGATAACGCAGTTGGTAGCCAGGGGCGTGTAACCTGGAGACCCAGGTGGGCTGTGGGATCCCACCCCAAAGAAAAGTGGAGGAAACAGATCTTGTTAAAGCAGAGCAACCCCTAGTGTGGACGCAGTTATACCTGTATAAAGCTGCGTCTGTCAGTATAGAGAAATAAGCTGTACTGATTAGATCTGGGCGGGAACCGGATTTTCTGTTTTTGGGGAAAATCCACAACTTCAAAAGAATTCCCTGTTCCGGAGTAGAACGAAAACAAACAAAAGTGAACTATTCCCCCCCTTCTCCCCCCCGGAATGACAACCTAAAAATAAAAACTGTTCTGAGTCGACTGAAACATTTCACTGTGATAAAATTGAAATGTTTTCTTCTAATTTTGATTTATTTTATATGATATAATTTAAAAATGAAAATTGAAGAGGCTTTTGGAACCAGAAAATCAGAAAGTTCTGATCCACAAAAGGCACCACGCTTGGTTCTGCTTTTTTTTTTAAATAAATTTAATCAAAATCTACCTGTTTTGCTTTCTCCAAATTGGCAGAAAAACATTTTGTGGATTTCCAACCCGCAATGATACCAATATAAGCAAATGCTATGCCGGTGTAAAAGCATCCACAATAGGGGCTGGTGCTACTTTAACTACCGTAGAACCTCAAAGATACGAACACCAGAGTTCCGGACGTACCGGTCAATTGGACACCCCCTGGAACCGGAAGTAATCAGGCAGCAGCGGGACACACAACAGGAAAAAGCAAGCAAATACTTTACTGCCTAGGTCAGGGGTGGCCAGCCTGTGGCTCAGAAGTTATTATGCGGCTCCTTGTACAGGCACCGACTCCAGGGCTGGAGCTACAGGTACCAACTTTCCAATGTGCCGGGGGGGTGCTCACTGCTCAACCCCTTGCTCTGCCACAGGCCCTTCCCCCACTCCACCCCTTCCTGCCCCCCCCAGACTACCGTGGCCTCGTTCCTCCCCTCCCCCCCCTCCCCCCGAGCCTCCTGCATGCCACAAAACAGCTGATCGGGAGGTGCAAGGAGGGAGGGGGAGGCGCTGATCGGCGGGGCTGCTGGTGGGCAGGAGGCGCTGGAGGCTGGGGGGGAGCTGATAGGGGGCTGCTGACGTATTACTGTGGCTCTTTGGCAATGTACACTGGTAAATTCTGACTCCTTCTCAGGCTCAGGTTGGCCACCCCTGGCCTAGGGGCTTTAGCCGGGTGGGGAGGGTTAGGGCTGCAGCCACAGGGAGAGGGGTATCAGGGCTCCAGGCAGGAGAGGGTCAGGGCTAGTGACCCTCAGGAGCACCAGAGCCCAGGGTTTTAGCTCTGGGGGTAGCACTGGGGCTCGGGACTTCAGCCCCGCGGCTCCGTTCCCAGCTTCAGCCCCGTGGGAAGTGCCGGGGTTCAGGGCTCTAGTTACGAGGGGAGCGCTGGTAGCTTAGCTATGGGGGGAGCATGCCCACCCCCTGCTGAAACCAGGAGCGGAGCCATGGGGAGAACAGATGGATAGTCTAGATAATATTTGGCCCTGCCTCAGTCCAGGGGACTGAACTAGATGACCTCTTGAGGTCGCCTCCCGTTCTATGATTTTATGATGCAACAAGCAAGACTGACACACAAATGGAGGGAAAGGGGGGGAAGGGTTACAAATAAGATCATAGAACCATATAACCGTAGGAGATTAGGATTGGAAGGGACCTCAGGAGGTCATCTAGTCCAACCCCCTGCTCAAAGCAGGACCAACACCAACTAAATCATCCCAGCCAGGGCTTTGTCAAGCCGGACCTTAAAAACCTCTAAGGATGGAGATTCCACCACCTTCCTAGGGAACCCATTCCAGTGCTTCTCCACCCTCCTAGTGAAATAGTTTTTCCTAATATCCAACCTAGACCTCCCCCATTGCAACTTGAGACCATTACTCCTTGTTCTGTCATCTGCCACCACTGAGAACAGCCGAGCTCCATCCTCTTTGGAACCCCCCCTCAGGTAGTTGAAGGCTGCTATCAAATCCCCCCTCACTCTTCTCTTCCTCTTCTGCAAACTAAATAAGCCCAGTCCCCTCAGCCTCTCCTCGTAAGTCATGTGCTCCAGCCCCTTAATCATTTTTGTTGCCCTCCGCTGGACTGTCTGCAATTTGTCCACATCCTTTCTGTATTGGGGGGCCCAAAACTGGATGAAATACTCCAGATGTGGCCTCAACAGTGCTGAATAGAGGGTAATAATCACTTCCCTCGATCTGCTGGCAATCCTCCTACTAACCCAGCCCAATATGCCATTAGCCTTCTTGGCAACAAGGCCACACTGTTGACGCATATCCAGCTTCTTAACCACTGTAATCCCCAGGTCCTTTTCTGCAGAACTGCTGCTTAACCACTCGGTCCCCAGCCTGTAGCATGTTACAAGATCATGTTACATAGGTAGCAATTGCATAACTTGGATGTTCTTGATGATTCCGGATGTTTTCTTTTTTAAATTTACCATAAAATAAACAAATAAAATCCATCATGCTCAGTTGGCTAGTTTCTTATAGGCATTGCAGCAGAGTTAGGACTTGAACAAGCGTTTAAGGGAGGAGAGGATGTCGGTCATATTTTGATTCATTCAGAGAGGACATTCCATGCATCAGGGTGGTGCAGAAGAAGGCATGGAGATAGTTCTGAGACACACTGGCAAATGGGCTGAAAAGGCTGGGATATGCTGGGGAGCAAAGAAGATGGGAATTGCAATGAGAAGAGACACAGTGAATGAGTAAGGAGAGGCAGAATGGTGAAGGGGAGCGAGTGGAGGAATTGAAAGAAGGGGTGATGGGGTCAAGCGATGTGGGTATATGTTTGGGATGCCAGAAAGGAGGTGGCTGCCATACATCAAGACCAGAGTTCTAGCTGCATGGACACAAAGGAAAAGTCAGACTTTGGCAGTGATATGGAAAAAGAATCAGCAGGATTTGGACACTGCCTGAAAATGAGGCCCAGGGGTGTCAGAGGTCAAAGATGCACCCAGGTTATGGAATTGCTTGACTGGAAAGAAACACAACTATTGCGCAATTTGATAATAACTAGAGCAATCAGAACTGATTCAAAAAGAAACCCTGTGTTTACTAAGGATCTGACTCAGCAACAGATCCAGTGGGGCTCAAGTGAGAGAGGTGCCTTGCTGCATCTGCACCTGGATTACTGCAAGCCTTCGTGTATCCAGCTCACATTTTCGCTTCACAAGGATACAGATGTCCTGAGTAACATACTCCGTGACTCTTGTTGGCCATAGATGATCATCACCAAGTTGCACACAAAGAATCTGAAGGCTTGTGTATTTTGTAGAAGCCCTTTTTGGGCTCCCAGCAGAAGTGTATAGGATTCATTCCTATGGGGGTTTCCCGTGCCCCGCCCCCATATAAAGCTTGAGAGACTAGACTTTGCAGGGGGGACTAGCACAGAAGATAAAAGAGATGGAACCTCCCCTCCCACCTTAGAGACAGTAAACAGGGTGCGTGTGCATACACTAAAAGCCAATGATATAGTCTGGAGCACCACTGTGGTTGTGGGTGTGCAGACCAGTTGTTATTCCCTTGCCATTTGCTCACTGCTGTGGTATCCCAAGACAGAAAGCCCCTGCAAAGGACTTCTCCTGGGTATGCAGAAGCCTGGGACTTCTGTGGCATGGCCATCACACGGGATGCTCAGTGCCTTGCACTCCTGCAGAGGTAGGGGCCAGGTTTTCACCCTGTGTGAATGGTGGCACCAAAGAGCAGGCTTGCAAAGACTAGACTCCACATGGAACTAAATCCTCCCTAAGCCAGCCACAGGACTAGTCCCAAGGAAGTCTATGGCTCTAGAAGGCAAATGGGGTTGGCCCAGAGCCGTGTTTAACAATTGAGATACAGTATCTGATAACACCTAAATAAAGCAAATATTTTTAACAAATGTCCAATGTGCTCTCTTGCCTTCGATCAATTTGATTGAATTGATTGGAGTATTGTAGATTCCTGGTGGCCGTTTTTGGCCGTTAGCAGCATTGGATGGTCTAGGATACACTGGGAAGTCTAAAATGCAATGCTCCCTCCCTGGGTGCATAACGCAGCTGATGCTCTAGGTTTCCATAACAAAATAGTTTTTAAATTAAAAGAGTCTTCTGCTGCTCCAAATTGCTTTCCTGTGTGTTTTCATCTTGAGAACAGCAGGTGAATGGGAACAAGCCCAAACCTATTTTTATTTCCTAGTAATTCCCACACGGATGAGGTTTGCAAGCTAGCAGCAGCCAAACAAATATGCTGAGGCTGGCATCGAGGGGAGCTGGTGGGCAAAGCTAGACAAACTACAGGAAAACAGGCACAGAGTTTTAATAGAAAATTGAAACTTAATCAGAGCAGAAGTACAGTACTTTAACACCAATGTATTCCTGGTTCCGGTCGATAGTTCTCTTTTATGAAAAAATGGACTAAATACTTTGGGTTGAATTTGGGACAACCCTAGAATCATAGAATATCAGGGTTTGAAGAGACCTCAGGATGTCATCTAGTCCAACCCCCTGCTCAAAGCAGGACCAATGCCCAACTAAATCATCCCAGCCAGGGCTTTGTCAAGCTGGGTCTTAAAACCTCTAAGGAAGGAGACTCCACCACCTCCCTAGGTAACCCAGGTAACCCATTCCAGTGCTGAAATTAAATCATGCAGGAGTCAGACCAAAAGATCCTTTTTCTCATCTGTGTCTTTCTGCAGCATCTGTATTATTAGATAAGGTAGGACATGTGTAGGTCTAAATGAATGAAATCTGGTCATTCGACTGCAAACACTAGCCCATAATCAATGAAGTGCAGTAACAATTCACACAGGTAAGAAACTGATGGATATATTTTTAACCAAATAACTGCTGACCAATGTACATTTTAGAATTGAAACACACCTTCCTGAGGAGATGGGCAGGTGTGCCATGCAGGGTGATGGGCACTACAGCATCATGAGCAGGGCTAAAACTTGACCAACTTATTCAGTGATTAGCAAAAGGGCAAGTTGCTAAAAAGCAGGCGGTCGGGTGGTATAACATGGCATTGAAGGCTTTGTGAAATTAAGGACAATAAGAACAAAAAGAATCCTAACAATGGTATTGGTCCATTGCTAAATGGGAATGGTAGAACTAGCAATAATAATGCAAAGGAGGCAGTATATATTACAATACAGTAGTACATCAATACATATGTCTGTTCTATATTTGGGATGAAACAGCTGGTGTACTCACATCATATGCTAACACTCTCTCCATCCCACTAGTCTCCCAGGAGGATGTTAAACAACAGCTAATAAAGTCAGAAATGTTTAAATCAGCAAATCAGGATAACTTGCATCCAAGAGTTTGAAAAGGGAGCTGACTGAGGACTCGCTGGACCGTTAGTATTGATTTTCAATAAGTTGTGAATCACCTGAGAAGTTCCAGAAAACTGGAAGAAAGCCAAGGTTGTGCCAATTTTAAAAAAAGGTAAATGGGATGACACAGGTAATTATAGGCCTGTCGGTGTGACATCGATCCCAGGCAAAGTAATGGAGTTGACTAATAAGGAATTAAAGGAGGGTAATATAATTAATGCCAGTCAACATGGGTTTTACGGAAAATAGATCTTGTCAGACTAATTTATTGTTTTAAATGAGATTACAATAGGATGACCAGACAGCAAGTGTAAAAAATCAGGACAGGGGGTGGGGGTAATAGGATCCTATATAAGAAAAAAAATCCCCAAAATCGGGACTGTCCCTATAAAATCGGGACATCTGGTCACCCTAGATTACAAGTTTGTCTGATAAAGGTAATACTGTTGATGCAACATACTTACCCTTCTGTAAGGCATTTGACTTGGTAGTGCGTGAGATTTTGATACAAAATCTATAACGATATCCAATGAACATGGCTCACATTAAATCTACTAAAACTGGCTAAATGATAAGTCTCAAGATGTAATTATAAACTGGGAATCACCATTGAACGGGAGTGTTTCTCGCAGAGTCCTGCAGGAATCGGTGCTTGACCCTACACTAACTAACATTTTTATCAATGACCTGCAAGAAAACATAATATCATCATTTGAAGGTGATACGAAGATCGGGGGAGGGGTAAATAACGAAGAGGACAGGTCAATGATACAGAGTGATCTGGATCACGCGATAAACTGGGGGTCAAGCTAATAATGAGCATTTTAATAGGGCTAAATATAAATGTATATATCTAGGAACAAATAATGCACATACTTACAAGAGGGGGGACTCTCTGCTTGGAATGGGGACTCTGAAAAAGATTTGGGGGTCCTGGTGGATAATCAGATGAATATGAGTTCCCAGTGCAATGCTGTGGCCAAAAGAGCTAATGTGATCCGTGGATGGCTAAAACAGGGGAATCACTGGGATATGTATGGTGGACTAAGATGGCTTTATTTTTGCTGGCCTGGCTCCACACCGTCACACAATCAGTAGACCAGAAATGTATGGTGTATACACACTAATGATTCTTAATTCATTAACATCTTCAAAGTGCACTGAAAATGTATAGAGCTAAGTATTGCTACTAGCCAACTCATGTTTCCAACATCAAATGTAAAGGCATAGACGCTACCGTCCTACCTTCTGGTCTGAAGTTTCCAATTTCAAAGATCCCTTGTAAAGAATTTTCAGTTCTTCATAGATATTAAGGACCAACATTCCAAGTACGGCCACCAAGAGGCCAATCCTGCAAATCCCACTGGCAGCTTATACAGGTTGCAGGATCAAGCCCTGAGCTGTGTCCACCCAATATGATTGCACATCTCTTATGTGACCGAAATGCACACCTGTATGTGTGTGTGTAACACATGCAATTTACCAGCCAAACTGATTCTCACAGGCAGCACTGTGAGCTTGTACATGCAGTGGTTGTGCCTGTATTACATTGTCGATCTAACCTAGCAAAAATAAAGCCATCTTAGTACACCATACATACCTCAATGATACAGTTTAACTGTTTTCCTTTCATACATTTATTTGGCACTCTGTATGCACCTTAATTTGGTTAAACGCTACTTTCTGACGTTTTAGCACATGTATAAGCATGTATAACGTGCCAAAAATCTATACAAGAGAGACAAGGTGGGTGAGGTAATATCTTTTATTGGACCGACTTCTGTTGGTGAAAGAGGCCAGCTTTCAAGCTACACAGAGCTCTGTTTCTGATCTGGGAAAGGTACTCAGGAGGCGTCTGTGTACCTCGAAAGGTTGCCTCGTTCACCAACAGGACTTGAATCATAGAATCATAGAATCATAGAATATCAGAGTTGGAAGGGACCTCAAGAGGTCATCTAGTCCAACCCCCCGATCAAAGCAGGACCAATTCCCAGCTAAATCATCCCAGCCAGGGCTTTGTCAAGCCGGGCCTTAAAAACCTCCAAGGAAGGAGACTCCACCACCTCCCTAGGTAACGCATTCCAGTGTTTCACCACCCTCCTAGTGAAATAGTTTTTCCTGATATCCAACCTGGACCTCCCCCACTGCAACTTGAGACCATTGCTCCTTGTTCTGTCATCTGCCATCACTGAGAACAGCCGAGCTCCATCCTCTTTGGAACCCCCCTTCAGGTAGTTGAAGGCTGCTATCAAATCCCCCCTCATTCTTCTCTTCTGGAGACTAAACAATCCCAGTTCTCTCAGCCTCTCCTCATAAGTCATGTGCTCCAGACCCCTAATCATTTTTGTTGCCCTCCGCTGGACTCTTTCCAATTTTTCCACATCCTTCTTGTAGTGTGGGGCCCAAAACTGGACACAGTATTCCAGATGAGGCCTCACCAATGTCGAATAAAGGGGAACGATCACATTCCTCGATCTGCTGGCAATGCCCCTACTTATACAGCCCAAAATGCCGTTAGCCTTCTTGGCAACAAGAGCACACTGTTGACTCATATCCAGCTTCTCGTCCACTGTGACCCCTAGGTCCTTTTCAGCAGAACTGCTACCTAGCCATTCGGTCCCTAGTCTGTAGCAGTGCATGGGATTCTTCCGTCCTAAGTGCAGGACTCTGCACTTGTCCTTGTTGAACCTCATCAGGTTTTTTTCTGCCCAATCCTCTAATTTGTCTAGGTCCCTCTGTATCTGATCCCTACCCTCTAGTGTATCTACCACGCCTCCTAGTTTAGTGTCATCTGCAAACTTGCTGAGAGTGCAGTCCACACCATCCTCCAGATCATTAATAAAGATATTAAACAAAACCGGCCCCAGGACCGACCCTTGGGGCACTCCACTTGAAACCGGCTGCCAACTAGACATGGAGCCATTGATCTCTACCCGTTGAGCCCGACGATCTAGCCAGCTTTCTATCCACCTTACAGTCCATTCATCCAGCCCATACTTCTTTAACTTGGTGGCAAGAATACTGTGGGAGACCGTATCAAAAGCTTTGCTAAAGTCAAGGAATAACACATCCACTGCTTTCCCCTCATCCACAGAGCCAGTTATCTCATCATAGAAGGCAATTAGGTTAGTCAGGCACGACTTCCCCTTCGTGAATCCATGCTGACTGTTCCTGATCACTTTCCTCTCCTCTAAATGTTTCATAATTGATTCCTTGAGGACCTGCTCCATGATTTTTCCAGGGACTGAGGTAAGGCTGACTGGCCTGTAGTTCCCCGGATCCTCCTTCTTCCCTTTTTTAAAGATGGGCACTACATTAGCCTTTTTCCAGTCATCTGGGACCTCCCCCGATCGCCATGAGTTTTCAAAAATAATGGCTAATGGCTCTGCAATCTCACCCGCCAACTCTTTTAGCACCCTCGGATGCAGCGCATCCAGCCCCATGGACTTGTGCACGTCCAGTTTTTCTAAATAGTCCTGAACCACTTCTTTCTCCACAGAGGGTTGGTCACCTTCTCCCCATGCTGTACTGCCCAGTGCAGCAATCTGGGAGCTGACCTTGTGCGTGAAGACAGAGGCAAAAAAATCATTGAGTACATTAGCTTTTTCCACATCCTCTGTCACTAGGTTGCCTCCCTCATTCAGTAAGGGGCCCACACTTTCCTTGATTTTCTTCTTGTTGCTAACATACCTGAAGAAACCCTTCTTGTTACTCTTAACATCTCTTGCTAACTGCAACTCCAAGTGTGATTTGGCCTTCCTGATTTCACTCCTGCACGCCTGAGCAATATTTTTATACTCCTCCCTGGTCATTTGTCCAATCTTCCACTTCTTATAAGCCTCTTTTTTGCATTTAAGATCAGCAAGGATTTCACTGTTTAGCCAAGCTGGTCGCCTGCCATATTTACTATTCTTTCTACACATCGGGATGGTTTGTTCCTGCAACCTCAATAAGGATTCTTTAAAATACAGCCAGCTCTCCTGGACCCCTTTGCCCTTCATGTTATTCTCCCAGGGGATCCTGCCCATCTGTTCCCTGAGGGAGTCAAAGTCTGCTTTTCTGAAGTCCAGGGTCCGTATTCTGCTGCTCTCCTTTCTTCCTTGTGTCAGGATCCTGAACTCGACCATCTCATGGTCACTGCCTCCCAGGTTCCCATCCACTTTTGCTTCCCCTACTAGTTCTTCCCTGTTTGTGAGCAGCAGGTCAAGAAAAGCTTTGCCCCTAGTTGGTTCCTCCAGCACTTGCACCAGGAAATTGTCCCCTACACTTTCCAAAAATTTCCTGGATTGCCTGTGCACCGCTGTATTGCTCTCCCAGCAGATATCAGGGTGATTAAAGTCTCCCATGAGAACCAGGGCCTGCGATCTAGCAACTTCTGCTAGTTGCCAGAAGAAAGCCTCGTCCACCTCATCCCCCTGGTCTGGTGGTCTATAGCAGACTCCAACCACAACATCACCCTTGTTGCTCCCACTTCTCAACTTTATCCAGAGACTCTCAGGTTTTTCTGCAGTATCATACCGGAGCTCTGAGCAGTCATACTCCTCTCTTACATACAACGCAACTCCCCCACCTTTTCTGCCCTGCCTGTCCTTCCTGAACAGTTTATATCCATCCATGACAGTACTCCAGTCATGTGAGTTGTCCCACCAAGTCTCTGTTATTCCAATCACATCATAGTTCCCTGACTGTGCCAGGACTTCCAGTTCTCCCTGCTTGTTTCCCAGGCTTCTTGCATTTGTGTATAGGCACTTAAGATAACTCAATGATCGTCCCTCTTTCTCAGCATGAGACAGGAGTCCTCCCCTCTTGCGCTCTCCTGCTTGTGCTTCCTCCCAGGATCCCATTTCCCCACTTACCTCAGGGCTTTGGTCTCCTTCCCCCGGTGAACCTAGTTTAAAGCCCTCCTCACTAGGTTAGCCAGCCTGCTGGCGAAGATGCTCTTCCCTCTCTTCGTTAGGTGGACTTGGTCCAATAAAAGATATTACCTCACCCTGCCCCCCTTGTCTCTCTCATATACAGGGACCAACAAGCTACAACAACACTGCAAATGTAAATCTATGCAAAGAATCTCCTGTTTTATAACACTGGTCTACAATTTTTGAGAAGTCGTCTGCTTCAGAGATAAAATGTGCTATTTATTATTTATTTTGATGTGCTGAATTCAAATATGACAATTAAAACAACGGATTGGCTACTGTTTCTAAGATTTTTACATTTTATGTCTATGTATATTGTGTAGATAGTAGAGTTTTAATCATAAATTGTAAACCTAGGTCTTTTCATGTGTTTATGGTTGCTTTACATGATAATATTTCACCTGTCCTGTTTATGTAACACTTTAAAAATCAGCAAAAGGGTAATATAAATAAAATTTATTATGAAACAAAAGGCAAAAAACTATTCTGTACATAGTTTAGTCCTATTCAGTGTCTACTCATCGCTTCTTGGCTTGTCTCTTGTATTCATTAAATGGAGCATCTCTTGTCACTGTCCAGAATAGTCTGCAAGCATTGATGGGCTCCATTTGCCCTGATAGCGTTTCTCCATTGTTGCAATGTCCTGGTGAAATCGCTCGCCGTGCTCGTCGCTCACTGCCCCGCAGTTCGGTGGAAAAAAATCTAGATGAGAGTTCAAAAAATGTATCTTTAGTGACATGTTGCAACCAAGGCTTTTGTATGCCTTGAGGAGGTTTTCCACCAACAACCTGTAGTTGTCTGCCTTGTTGTTTACGAGAAAATTTATTGCCACTAACTGGAAGGCTTTCCATGCCGTCTTTTCCTTGCCACGCAGTGCATGGTCAAATGCATCATCTCGAAAAAGTTCACGAATCTGAGGACCAACAAAGACACCTTCCTTTATCTTAGCTTCACTTAACCTTGGAAATTTTCCATGGAGGTACTTGAAAGCTACTTGTGTTTTGTCAATGGCCTTGACAAAGTTCTTTATCAGACCCAGCTTGATGTGTAAGGGTGGTAACAAAATCTTCCTTGATTCAACAAATGGTGGATGCTGAACACTTTTCCTCCCAGGCGCCAATGACTGTCGGAGTGGCCAACCTTTCTTGATGTAGTGGGAATCTCTTACATGACTATCCCATTCACAGAGAAAACAGCAGTACTTTGTGTATCCAGTCTGCAGACCAAGCAAGAGAGCAACAACCTTCAAATCGCCACAAAGCTGCCACTGATGTTGGTCATAGTTTATGCACCTCAAAGGTTGTTTCATGTTGTCATAGGTTTCCTTCATATGGACTGCATGACCAACTGGAATTGATGGTAAAACATTGCCATTATGCAGTAAAACAGCTTTAAGACTCGTCTTCGATGAATCAATGAACAGTCTCCACTCATCTGGATCGTGAACAATGTTGAGGGCTGCCATCACACCATCGATGTTGTTGCAGGCTACAAGATCACCTTCCATAAAGAAGAATGGGACAAGTTCCTTTTGAAGGTCACGGAACATGGAAACCCTAACATCACCTGCCAGGAGATTCCACTGCTGTAGTCTGGAGCCCAACAGCTCTGCCTTACTCTTGGGTAGTTCCAAATCCCTGACAAGGTCATTCAGTTCACCTTGTGTTATGAGATGTGGTTCAGAGGAGGAGGATGGGAGAAAATGTGGGTCCTGTGACATTGATGGTTCAGGACCAGAAGTTTCATCCTCTTCCTCTTCCTCATCTGACTCAAGTGAGAATGATTCTGGTGCATCAGGAACCGGCAGTCCTTCTCCGTGGGGTACTGGGCATATAGCTGATGGAATGTTTGGATAATGCACAGTCCACTTTTTCTTCTTTGACACACCTTTCCCAACTGGAGGCACCATGCAGAAGTAACAATTGCTGGTATGATCTGTTGGCTCTCTCCAAATCATTGGCACTGCAAAAGGCATAGATTTCCTTTTCCTGTTCAACCACTGGCGAAGATTTGTTGCACAAGTGTTGCAGCATATGTGTGGGGCCCACCTCTTGTCCTGATCTCCAATTTTGCAGCCAAAATAAAGGTGATAGGCTTTCTTAACCATAGTGGTTGTACTGTGCTTTTGTGATGCAAAAGTCACTTCACCACAAACATAGCAGAATTTATCTGCACTGTTCACACAAGTACGAGACATCTCTGCCCACTTTGGCTAAACAGAAATGTGTCCCTTTGCAAAATCAAACACTGACAAATAAGAGAGCACGACACTGTATGATTTCTAGAGCTGATATAGGGCAATTTGTTCAGCAGAGTGATGTAAGCTTCGTTATGATTGCATCATCCATGACTTCTAGGAATAACATGATGCAATTCATATCATGTATGATGCAATACCAGCTTCAGATTGCATCATTCATTGTTTTGCCTAAAAAGCAAGTACTGTCCAAACCCAGTCATAGATTTATTCATAGATCCAGTCAAAGATGTATTTTAGTCATTTCTGGTTTAAATTGAGATCCCTTCCCTTTATAACTCACTTATCCTCCACCATTCCCAAGTCAAGGGTTGTATATACTGACTCAATAGCATATCTTGAAAACTAGAGCCAATCAACAATTTTAAGGATCATTTTCATTCTCAGTGACCCAGAATTAGTAACATTTGACTACATTTATTTCAGAAGCATTTTGGCTGTAGAGCAGTGTAATTGATTGCATAAGGTCAGATTCTGATACTCTCATTTGTTCTGTGTAGTTCCTTAGCACCAATGAAATTAATTACTTGCAGAGTGAGGTATTAGTGTAGTGTGGATACATAGTGCTATAGGCATTCGTGGTGATGTTACAATATAATCTTTCCATGAACAATACCATCAAATAGAGGTCTGCCTTACCCATCTTAAGAAGAAAGGAATAAATAGAGGCAAGTAGGAAACTAGCGCTCAGGTAGGGAAGGGAAGTTCATAGACTTTCAATAAAAGAGAAGGCCCCCAGATCAGTGCAGCTCTGGGCTTCAGAGCAGTGAAGCAAAGCTAAGTGGTTCTATCTGTGATGAATTGAGCAAAGAGGCAACTGCAGGGCATCCCATGCATTCATAATAAACCAGAGCAATATAAAACAATAAAAATAATGAATGAAATCAAATGGGATTGAAATTAAGGCTGTTTCCTCTACCTCAGAGTAACCTTACCAAATGGAACAATCCAGCCATTAAAAAGAGAGCGGTTAGTTCTGCAGCACAAGGCAGCAGCTGTATGCAAAACGTGAGAGCTCTTGCTGCTCCACCCACCAGTGACCCAGGCCAATGAGCGGACTCACCGATCATCCCCGAGTGCCTTATGATATAGTTCTGACGCGTAAGAGGAAAGGTCCTCGGACTCCAGCCCGTCATTCATCACTGCGCTACAAAAATACAGCGTTAGAGTCTTTCGGGCCTCTCATTTTCTGCCTTTAGGCTTTGAGTGTAGAATTCTTAGAAGAAGTCTCATAAATGAGTCCCTGATTGTGTAGGCAAAGCATGTGCAATGGAATAGGAAGACACATTCTCTCTCTCCCTATTCCCCTATTTTATAGAACTTGCTTTTCTTTTGTGTTTGAAAGTTCCTTTTTCGCCATGGATCCAGCACTTGGATGCGCCATGGCCTCCCTACACAGGTAGATAACAGCCAGGGAGACCATGGACAAGGCCTCAATATACAGGGATGGTGGACTCTGTGCCAGCCCCAAACAGAGGGGACCACAGGGACAGGCCAGGCAAGAAGTCACTGAAACCTTGCTGAACTTTAATGACAGGAGCACAGGAGTGGGGCAGGTCAGTGGTCACTCACTCATCCAGCCCATAGGCCGGGGAAGTGGCCTTCAATAGGACATAGAAAGTAACTTCCAGCCTCCTGCCTAGTGCCCTGTCCAACTGCTGTATTTTTGGCCATCTCCCTCAGCAAATCTCACTTAGGGGTGCGCACGCTGCAAGCCCAAAACCTGCAGCAGTGAATCTCAGAGCTCAGGCCAACTGACACAAGTTCACACTCCCGGGTGAAAAATAGCAGTGTAGATATTCCCGCTCCTGCTCTGAAACCTGGCGAGGCGGGTGGGTCTCCAGCCTACCACCAATGACCTATCCCTCCCCTGCTGCCAGCTGCAAAACCTGGCTCTGCCGTTGGAGCCAGGACCTGGCTTATTGCTTCATTGTCTGTAGATTCAGGGCATGGAGTCCCCTTTGGAAATGTATCTTTGCAGTTTGAAGGGCTAGACCTGAATTGTTTTACACAAACACTTCAATTGATCTCCAACACACAGTGCCCAGCCAACCTCACACCAAGACTGATCAAGGCTTCACACTGGACTGTATTCATGAGACCTTTTGCTCCATGGCCCACTTCATGCATCATCAACCAGAAATCAGGAAGTAGTGAAAATATTAGAGCAACTCTCTTTGGACCAAAATAATTGCAACCATCTTTCTTCTCCTCCCTCTCTCGCTCTTTCTGTCTCACTTTCCCCCCCAATTGTATAATTTATGTTATTCAACTTTATTAATATTATTATATTATTTTATCTTAGAGCCTAGGAGCTCTAGGCATGGACCAGGGCCCCAATGGGCTAGGCACGGTACGTTATTTATTAGGTTTATTATGGTAGTGCCTAGGAACCGTAGGCACAGACTAGGACCCAATTGTGCAAGGTGCTGCACAAACACAGAACAACAAGACACTCCTGCCCCAGATTGCTGATTTGTTATTTTGGAGTGGAAACAACATTTGGCTATGTACAACCATGAAGCTATGAGTTCAGGAGGAAGAGCTACAGTGTGAAGTGGGCTATTTACCTCTGATCGTGTTATTTAGAGCTTGCTTTACAAGCTTGTTTGTACCAGTAAGGCCACTGCCAAGAACTAATGTCTTTTCTGTGATTCTAGCAAGGTGAAGACTAGCTGCAAATTACCAGGCCAGCTTTCATTTATTTACGAATGGCTGAGAAAAGTATCCGTGAACACATGCTTCTGGAACTGATGAGATCCCAGGCTTGTTAAGCAACCTTTCTTCCCAGGCGCTCAGCAGCTGTTAAATCACACATGTGGGCTAACATTTTTACACAGCAAAGAATGGGACCATGTGGACAAAGCAGGCTAATTTGTATTGACCTTTACCAATGCACACTTAGCCCAAATGTACTCAGCGCGACCTCCATATGGTTCAAACATTGTACTACCTCTAGATTCTCATTTTATTGAGCTATATCTTGTAATGAATTCAGGGGGATAATTTCAGTAACTCAGCGCTCTAACAGCCAAATGTAAACAAGAGAGAATCCTATGCAGAGATGTAAGGCAGTGAGTTTACGTTAAGTTACGTTAAGCTTAGTAGTAGCAAAAACATAATATAGACACAGGAAAGGGGTAGGGAGAAAAAAAGAATGTATTGCTGCTGTGGAAAGAAATAACTAGGAATGAAATATATTGCATGTATTTATTTTAAGGTTAATAGAAAAGGTGTTCAGCAGTAAATCTGTAATCTCACGTACAATATGCAGCACAAAGAAAACATCCTGAGCAATGTCTGGATGGACTCCTGGACTCCTTTCATTAGTTCCAAGCAGAGCTGAACAAAATTAGGAATTTCTCTCCTATGGGAAATTCACACATTTCAACATTTGTTTTCACCCCAAATATTAAGGTCCATTTAAAAAAAAACTGAAACACTTTGCTTCAAGTTATTTCAACATTAAATTACATTTTTCTATTGTGCTGCATAGCCTCATGGGGGTTGTAACCGGGGATCCTGATGCCCCCATCCTCTCCATGGGCCAGATTCCTTGACTAGACTACATCTCCCATAATGCATCCAAAAGCATGGACTGCCCATCATGCATCACACAGTTCTGTCAGAAGGATATCAGTGCATTGTCTTATGGGAGCTGTAGTCTTCCTGGGAGCCTGACTCTTAGGAAGGAATTGGGTCTTGAACTACAGCTCCCATAAGGCAATATGCCCCGATAGGGAAATTCAGTTTAGTGTTTTGTTGAACTGGTATGAAACAAAACATTTCTGGTCAGTTCAAAAAAACAAAATATTCTGATTTGAGTCAAATGGACCCCAAATCAAATCTTTAATTTCAATTTTCCCCAATGGAAAATCAAAAAAAATTTCAGCAACATTTAAATTTTACTATAGAAAATTTTGATTTTTGCAGAAGCTGCATTTTCCATCAGAAAATCATTCCAGTAGAAAATTCCAAGACCAGCTCTAGTGCAGTGTGTGTGTCGGGGGGGAGGGGACTGGGGGGGGAAGGACTTTGAGCTGTGAGGGAGATGTGTTGGGTGAAAATATAACATAGGCCCTTTGACATATTCCTTTCCTTTTGTCCATACCTGTCTCTTTTCTGCCTCTGCTCCTTGGCCTTGCCCTGGGAACAGATGGAGTCAGAAAGCAGATTTGTGCATCTCCTCCACTCATTTTCTGTTCTTTTTCGATTTCTCTGACCTTTTTGATTATATTGACTAAGTGTGTCTATGGGAAGAATGATGTGGTGATGGGAATGATATTCTGTGTGTTCGTGTTTTAGTAATATCACCAGACTAAAAAACCGGACCCCTGCAGGCTTTGCCTGCTGTGTGTTCATACTTATGGCAATTTAGTGTGCAGTGATAAAAGGCAGCAAGAAAAGAAGACGGAGATGATACAAGACCTCTTTCTGTAGTCCCCTCCTTTAGAAGTGTAATAGGGCAAATATTATTTTGACTTTGACTGTTGCCATACGGTGGCATGGGAAAGCACATTTTCCCTACATGTAATCTTTGTGGATGACCACAAAAGGAAAATGATTAGCATTAGCTACTTTTCAGAAATGATTACAACCACTGAAGATCTGAGGGATTTTTCCCCCCTGTACAGTGTTTGCTTTTACCTTTCCTGTCCTCATACTCTAGGTAACAAAAGATGCTACATGAAACTCCTTTGAGCATGTTTCCGGCTTTTAACACTGAGACCAATTTAATTAAGCATGGTGGATTGTGAAGTGACTTTGTGGATTGTCTAATGTGTGCTACAAGGCTATAGCTGTCCTCAAATAGCCAAGTGTTCTTCAATACACTATTGTTCTTTTCACTTTGACAGTGGTGAGTGGAACTTCCCATGGAGCTGCTAACAATCCAAGACTTCTAAATAAAAATACCTCGATGAACATTGCAGATGACCCAGCCAGTGAGGGGAAGTACTGTGTACTGGGTTATTAGATTCTCCTGTATGAAAGTATTGTGCTAGTTAAATAGGGTCTGTGGAGAAAGCAAGCAGGAAAGCAACACAATAGCTCTAGATTAGTGACCTACGAACAAAACCTGGGGCAATTACAGAACAATGGCCTATTTCCAGGCTCCAGCCTGAAGATACGCAGCTGTTGTGTGACACAGGGAACCTAGACTGCAAAGGGACACTAAATGGTTAAAAGGCCCTCTTACAAGAGAAGGAGGGGTAAATTGTCAGAGGCTGTCCTGGAGTCAGAAGAAGTTGGGCCAGCCGCAGCCCCATAGAATGGAAGCCTTAGGGAGAGGCTGGCATGTGTATACCCTGGTTGGTTGTTTTAAGATCCTTTTTTTCAGAAGTGCTTTTGTTCTAATAAATAATGCTTGCTTTCAGAAGGCTGTCTGGTCACTGTATTAACCACTGGCCACTGCATCCGGTGGAGCTTAAGTCACGCCTGCCAAGATATTCACAGGTGATTGCAGAGGACTTTAGCCCAATGCCCGGTCTGAGAGTGGAAGCATCACGTGATTCCACCCCGAGAGAGAGGTGACGGCTTGAGGCCTCAGACCTGAGCGGTTTCACTCAGAGACCAGGGGAGCGAGAGCTGCAGTTGATGTGGCCGTGGTTAGTGTAATTTCAATGTATATGCCTTTGCTTAACATTCTGGCTCATACCCATTCTGGGTATTATTTTAGAATCCACAATTATGTGTATATATTTTTATATAATGTTTGTTATATTACATGGTATTGTGGATATATATATGTAAATGCACTAGTACAAATTTATCTGAAAACCTACTGTATTCTGAAAATCTGTGAATACATTCAGTTATTTTCATCTAACTTAGACGTGCAGCTGGTCTAGGTCCCAGTTTAGAGGGATCCTGGAATGTTGACTTGGGTATTCTGCATCCAGTTACATTTCCTAACATTCAGTGTACTGCTCTTCCTTATCTGTATGATAATAGCACATAGGAGCACCAATCAAGGATCAGCTAGGTGCTCTGCAGACATGGAGCGAAAAAAAGTCCCTGATGCAAAGAGCTCAGAATCCAGGTTCTGACAAGAGGCAATGGGTGGATAAGACAAAAACGAAGACATGGGAAATAGAGGTAGGATAAAGGAACAGTGAAAATTAGCATGTAGTAAGGTTTCGGCTCATCACCTCATTATTCTGATTTCTCACTTCAAAACAGAATTAGTTGAAATTGTCCCTTTTTTTTTTGACATTTTTCATCAAAATTTTGACATGAACTCTTCACTAAACTTGTAATGAAAAAAGCGTCCCACTTTTCAACCTATTCTAGAACTCATCAGCATTTGCCGAATTTTGATGGAAATTTCATTGGAATGTCCAATTTCAGACATAAAAAATAGGACTTTTGGGGTAACAATTACAGCAGTTTCCCTCCACTCAACTGCCATTTTGCAACTAACTCAACTTCATGCTAGAGGGTGGACCTCAGATGTGTGCCCATGTGTTGCCTTTTCCTTGTAATACAGCAGAACCGCACTAATTCACACTGAGTAGTTCTTGTGAATTACTGGGTTTGGCTAAGACAAATAAGGGTTGAGTTCTACCTTCTCTGGTATTCAGATCCCTCCTGCTGGGTTAGTGGCATGATTCTGCTCTGCAAATGTGGGGAAGCATTTGTGGAGACTTTGCAAGAGGCATGCAACCCTGCTTTATGAGGAACCCATCTCTGCAGGAGTCGTTGGTTTGTCTCATGGTGGGAGTTGAGGACAGAACACAGTAAATGATGGACCATGGTTTATTCCCCATTTATTCTATTCAAATAATTACATCCCACTTGGTTATACAAATCATACAGTATTTGATGCTTATCAGCTATATAATAAACTCTGTCTATTATCATGTATTTCTCATACTGACTGCTTCAGAGCTAGCCAGGAACACAAGAAAACCACCATGTGCCAAAATGTCTCAAGTTCTTTGCTTCTGGCCCTGGATTAAAAGAGGAAAGGCACAGGGATGCAACAAGAAAACATTTTTGTTTAAAGCAAATCAACTTTGCAGAAGCTCCGAAATGTTCCCTTTGGTTTCGGCACATGTTTTAAGCCAAAATTCAAGCCAGGTTTTATTATATCTACACCAATTTGCTCATACCGCATTAGGAATGTAAAGATGTGTTAAAAATTCTATCGACAAAAATGATTTATAAACCCATTATTCTTTACTGAATGGTGAACTATATATGAATACGCTCACTGGGGCCTGGATTCAAAGCCCATTGAAGTCAGGGAAAGAGGCCCATTGGTTGCAGAGGACTTTGAATAAGGTCCAGTTTTGGTCCCCCCACTACAGAAAGGATGGGAACAGATTGGAGAGAGTCCAGCAGAGGGCAACGAAAATGATTAGGGGGCTGGAGCACATGATTTATGAGGAGAGGCTGAGGGAACTGGGCTTATTTAGTCTGCAGAAGAGAAGAGTGAGGGGGGATTTGATAGCAGCCTTCCACTACCTGAAGGGGGGTTCCAAAGAGGATGGAGCTAGACTGTTCTCAGTGGTGGTAGATGAAAGAACAAGAAGCAATGGTCTCAAGTTGCAGTGGGGGAGGTCTAGGTTGGATATTAGGAATCACTATTTCACTACGAGGGTGGTGAAGCACTGGAATGGGTTACCTAGGGAGGTGGTGGAATCTCCATCCTTAGAGGTTTTTAAGACCCAGTTTGATAAAGCCTTGGCTGGGATGATTTGGTTGGGGATTGGTTCTGCTTTGAGCAGGGGATTGGACTAGATGACCTCCTGAGGTCTCTCCCAACCCTAATATTCTATGATATTCTATATGTTAGTAAAATATAATATTGTATGTACAGTATATATATTGAAGACATTGCCTGAGGTGTGTGTAAGTTTTTATTTTAAAGGAGAAAATACATACATATAGTCACTAGCTAGGCTTTTTGTGTTGAGATGAAGAGCTAGACAATGGCGCGACATAACATTTCCATATTCGCCGGCTAGGACCTCTCATGCTATACAATGAAACTTCACAGTATTTTCCCCTAAAACCATATTGTTCCCTGGAAAGATAACACTTTCATAATCAATCCCTTGAGAGCTCCTGGAACTACCATGCAATTCATGTTCATTATAATGCAGCATTGTTTCATAAGGAGAGGAGACTTCTTATTAAAACATTAAGTCAAATTCCACCTGGTGTGAGCAAGGACAACTCCATTGATTTGTTGCTTCATTGACTCCATTGACATGGTCTTGGCTTCTATGATAAAGGCACAGTATAAAAAGATGGCCGGACAGAGGAAAAATACCCTGTCCATTTAAGTGCCCATTCATCCAGGGTCTCATTTATTTACACTCTCCTCTTCCCACCAGCCACATTCATTAAATGTTACTTCAGGATTGAGTTTTGATGGTTTAAAGGCTGGATTGAGGCCTGTAAGTACATTCATGCTGAGTCTAATATGCCGTCTACATTTCTCTTTCTTCATGTGCAGTAACTCTTAATCTCCGGAAGACGCTAAAATTAACAATTGAGAGAAGGCTTAGAACAAATAAGAAGCCTAAAGCACAAGTATTTACAACCCAATCTTGTTTCTCCTCCGTATGGGATTACTATTATTACTGTTTAAGAGTGTCTTGGCTGGATGATATTTTGTCTCCAGTTAATTTAAAATGTCTCTTACATCTCATTGAGTTTAGTTCCCTGTCTTAGATGCTAGTATCCATAGAAACAGGATCCAATGGTTCCTACTCATGCATGATCATCATAAATCTCGAGTCTAGTGCCATACAAATACCAGCTGAGCACTGCAGACACAGCCACCTGGGGTTTTGTGGAAATGAAATTGCTACTTACAGGCCGGATATATCAAAGCAGCTCTCCCTTTTCTTTAAGGGTATTTTAGAAGGAAACGCTGAGTGATGCACGTGATAATATGATTTTGACCCTTACATGAATTGAAAGTAATCTGACTCCATTATAAAGCACACTGTCCCTGTCCACCTTTCATTAAACTGGAATTTGAAATCCGGACTGTTTGGTTTATTTTCATAGTCATAACTTCTAAGCAAATCAATGACATTAGTGTATGTGGCCTTCTTCATGGTAATGGGGCTTGGCAGCTCACTTCCTGAAGGCATACTGGATGTAACAGATTTGTGAGCTAGCTGACCAACTATCGTGTGTTCAGAACAAACCTGGCTAGAAGTGGGGGGTCTGTGGATTTCTTGATATTCTCCTATGGGCTAGACACTTGACCCCACTAATTCTGTTTTGTGCACAAAGCCGCGATCAAAATGGGCTTAATAGGCTACCTGGGGATTCCCATCCAGGATGCTAGAACAGCTCCTTATGGGACACCAACTTCATTGGTAAAGTATAATTTGAATTTACGCTATTATGAATTCAAAAATGGAGACTAAATTGAGGATTCTGGGACTTTTGTGGAAGGTGAAACACTAACAAATAATTGCCTTGGACAAGTATTGAACTAATACATGCCTATGACATAACAATTCGATAAGATGTAACTTGCTATATTCAATTGCAATAGATTATGTTACCAGAAAATAAATCATGACACAGCAATTAGTCTTGTTTCTAGTATGGAATGCAGTTTGCGGCATATTAAAATTCCGACAGGCTCCATCTGTTTAAACTATGTTTCTTTATCTAATTACACAAGGTATCCATGCCTGAGTCATTAACAGCATTATGAATAATGATATTCATTAGCACTAGCCTACATGTGCTGTTTGTTTTTCTTGTTTTCCCTGAGATAGATCAGTTACTGGCAAAGATTTCTATTTTGACAATATCCATCTGGGTTGTTCTGATATCATTTTGTTCTGTGTGAGGGATATTCATTCCGGTTTCAATTAGCGCTAGTAAAGAATGCTTACATCTTGTTTCGAGGGCGTTGTGAGTGGATTTGCAGTCACATAGCGACAGCGGAGTTGCATTTTTGCAACCTCATGTCAGGCTCAGTGGGTTTCTTTTAGGAGCGCCTCAGGCACCATTGCTGTGCATCTCCGTTCTGAATTGGGCAAATTATTTGTAAAAAGGCAACTGATAGTATCCAAAAGTACCCGGCATCCAAATCTTCCTCTAGCTTTTAGATCGCAAGGTTTACAATAAAGTAGGTAGGAAAATCAGTTGCTTTGAGAAAATATTTACAGAGTTCATGACTGACGCTGCCCCAGATTCCATTCAACTTGCGCAGCTGGTATTTTCTCTATAGCTGTTTCATTAAGTAAGGTAAATGGGATCAGACACGACCTCAAGGACTCTGAGTTCCCAATAGCAATTTGGCTCCTTGATTAAAGGTCTGTAAGGGGCTTCTAATCACTAAAATCCAATCATGATATTAGGGGGGGAGGGATAGCTCAGTGGTTTGAACATTGGCCTGCTAAGCCCAGGGTTGTGAGATTTAGTTGGGGATTGGTCCTGCTTTGAGCAGAGGGTTGGACTAGATGACCTCCTGAGGTCTCTTCCAATCCTGATATTCTATGATTCTATGAAACATTCAGCACTCTGTCTACAACCACCCTTATCCAAGACAACACCGTTCCTGCTAGATGCAATACAACTAATAGTTGCTCACTGATAACTGAAAAGGAAGTTGCTTTTCATTCCTTGTTGCCCATTTGTGAGAAGCATACAAGGAAGCAGCAAATAATTGATGCTTCTAGCACTAAGACGCCTCTGGACGATATTTCCCCTTCACGTATCAGGCCCATCTAATCAGTTGAGTCCCAGACTGTCCCGTTGACAGCAGCCCATGGAACAGGATCCATTTGGCTGTTGTTGAGTTTCTCTTTGAAGAAGTCAGCACAATCCAGTGTGGGGAAAGAAGAGAGTGCTGGAGGAACAGGGAGGGTTTTAGGAGGCTGGCCAGGCAGATGTGGGATTCAATTAGGATACAGAAAGGTGGCAGAACTAGAGGTGCAGAGAATGCATTTGTATTGGAGGAACACATTTGTAGTGGAGGAGGTGTGTATGGCCAGAGCTTTCCTCCAGTCGTGTTCGGCTGCTTGGGAGCAAGAGCAGATGAAGCAGATGCTGGGGAGGGTTAGGCACTTGTGGGACTTTATGGTGTGAGAGAGGTGCAAAGAAGTAAGGGTGGTGGGGAGAAGGTACTGGAGATTAGGTGAAGTTTGCCTATGGTGAAGAGAATGGGGAGAAACAGCTGAGAGAGGCAGACATGTCACAGACATTGATAGCGTTGAAGATCATGAACATGCCGTTGGAAATACAAGTTGGTGGGTGAAACTGAAGGAGATGAGCTGGTGATGGCTAGAGAGCGGGGACTCAGGATGGTAGTAGGAGGGCATCCTGGTCAACAGGTGTGTAGGGGAGGAGTTTCTCTGCACCCGGTGTGCCCTGGAAAGCCCAACAGACAGGAGGGCTTAGAACTCACAGAAGAGACTGCTCAGATTATTTGTACCTTGTGTCTATTGCAGATTAATCAGTAATAGCATTTATTACCTCCCCTGCTCGTTAATGCTCAGGGACAGGTAACAAGGCCCCAAAGGTGCCCTGAGGGCTGAGCGGAGTGATACAATGGGCTGAAAGTCAGGACTCCGATACCACAGTGATGGCCAGCAGTGTAACGTCCAGAGAGAGACTGTAACGTGCTGTGCTTTTGCTAACATAGCCCCTCTCCACTTCTGGAAAATCTTAAACCTGGGAATTTTCTGAAGGATTGAGGGCTGCATTGTCCATTTGCTCTGTCATTATGCAACATCTGTTCCATGCAATATCTGTTTCTTGGGCAAATTTGGCTTTGGTAGTTATTGCTTGAGATAGCAAATATTGATTTGAGGAGAAAAGTAGGTAACTGAGCTTTCTAGCAATCTTGCCCAGCTATGACTTGAACCCAGAACCTCTCAATTCATTTGAGTTCAAACATCTTGCCTCAAGAGACAGTTGTGCTATATTAACCTGATGAGTTCATCATGTGTTCGGAACTCTTTCCCAGAAGATTTCAAGCCTACATGCTTTGGGAACCAATGGAGATGACACAATAAATAAATGCGTCTGACGAAGTGGGTATTCACCCACGAAAGCTTGTGCTCCAATACAGCTGTTAGTCTATAAGGTGCCACAGGACAATTTGTTGCTTTTTACAGATCCAGACTAACACGGCTACCCCTCTGATACTTGAAATAAATATGGTTGCTCTAAGCTGATGAGGGATCCATTGAAAACAAATTCAATAGAAGCTATCAAGACTAAATGAATCTTTTATTACAAATATAAATTGTCTGCTCCTTTATTAAGTCCTGCAGAGATTTATTAAATTTTGTGGGGTTCGAAAGACACAACAGAATTTTAATAAAAAAAGACAGAGTGAATTTAATTTCGTTTTCATAAGGCTGCGGCAGGTTGATGAGATCTTTTTGGAGATGGTGAATATTTCAAAATATTACAGAAAACTAATATTTGTGGAAAAAATATTTAATTCAAAGGTGTGTAGTTCAACATTTACCAATAAAAAAATCACACTCGGCAGTTTCAAATATCTTGGACATCAGGGTTTTCAGTTTAAAAACTCTGTTTTCAGCATTATTGTTTAATTCAAACACCAGACGGATTTAAATGACCTGAAGGAACATATATAAACAAGGTCAAATTATGATTTTTACCACTACAGTGTAAATCTGACCCTATTTTGATTATTCCTATATTACAAAATCCCACATTTGATGAGGGGGAGGCATACAATCAGATTATAGATGTGTACAATTGTGGACTGTCTCATAGCTAAAAAAATGTGGTGGTGCCTGTAGAGCATTTTGAAATAAAGACAAAAGATGACCAGTTAAACATCACACTCCATGAAGAGTATATCAAAACGAGTCACACAAAATCAAAGAAGAAAAGAAACATTAGATGGAGAATTCACACGGGGTCTGAGCTTGTGCCCTGTGATGTCGGTGGAAGGATTCCTGTTGACTTCAGTGGAGGCTAGTTCAAGTCCTTAAAGTCTATATTTTAAATGATTAAATGTGCCAGACAGCAAAAAAATCTTTATTATTATTATTATTGTGCTAGTGCATTCATAAGATTGTATTTATTAGTAATATTGTGGTAGAGCATAAAGTCAGGGCTCTATTGTACTCGATGCTCTACACACATATCAAAGAGACATTCCCTGCCCCAGAGAGTTTATAACCTAAGTGTAAAGCTATAAATACCAGGTTTGCACAAGGAGCCAAGACCATCACAATGAAACAATGAGACAGAACTCATCAACACGGTATGTAGTATTCCTAGTGCACCTAGCCATGATTGAGGCTTTTTGTAGGCATCATATCAGAGGAGAGTTTTAAGGAGGAATTTGAAGGGGAACAATGTAGTGGCTTTGTGGATGTTTCTGCGAAGTTCCTCCCATGCAAGTGCCAGCATGGGAGAAAATGTGAAAGTGCTTATTGGAAAATCTTGTAAATGAGCATTGAAGGCAGGCATCACTGACAGAGTAGAGGTGAAGATCCTGATAGCATATGAGTGAGACTTTGTGATGGGCCTTAAAAGAGAAGACAAAATAATAGGTGTTTGTTGCAGTGGAGAAGGAGTTAGTAGAAAGCACGGGGTGGATGTGGTCAAAATTACAAGCCAGAATTTTTTTTCTTTGTGGCATCATTTGGAATGGAGATAAGTGAGGCAAGATGGGAGTTGTAAAAGCCAGAAAGGAGGGAGTTGCTGTGGCTGTGATGTGAGGTGAGGAGGAACGTCATGAGAGTTTTTGCTGGATCGATGGACAGGAAAGTTTGGATCTGAGAGATGTCGTGAGGAAGACATTTAGTCATTCTACAAGCATCCTTTACTGGAGTAAGATAAGAACATAAGATCTCATGTGCTCCCATATTTGCTCCTCCTTCACCTGGAGAACTCCCTGTCAAAACTCCCTGTTAGCGGTCCCTGTTCGCAAAGCATAAGATCGCATAAGATCTCATGTTACAATGGACAAATACTATAATAAAGCAGCTGGGCATTTGAAATTCTCTTGGGGCACTAGACCTGAATCAAAAAGTACAATGAAAAGAAGAAAACAAAGCTGTAAGTGACAAGATTAGAAAAAAATATTCCGAACTGTCTCATAATGTTGAGGGTACATATTGAGCCGACTGGTCTGGATCCTACCATGGAAGTTGAATGGATGGCTGTGGGACCGCCGGAACAGGAAGTGATTAAAAAAGATGATGAAGTAGTTGGAAAGTCAAATTACGTTTTTGCATGACTCTTCAATTTCAAAAGACAATGGAGAATTTCCTAATCCAAGGACACTTTTTATGTGAGTTTAAGATATGGCCTTGACAGAGATTGAAGGCTTTAAAGAGGAAATATGAAACACTTAAAGAAATTCAAATGCAGTAAATCTCCAAGAGTGAAAGTTTGGAGGGTTCTGAAGGAAATGAATTGTGAAATACTGGAGACACTGAAGAGGAAATACAATATCTCTTTGCTCTGGTAATTTATAGGACGCAGGTGGGACTAGAATGCATGCTTTTTGTTTTGTTTTGTTTTAGAGAGAGGTCACGTACAATAAGCTATGTATATTATAGTATTATCACAGCGTGCAAAACTGGAGATGTTTTCTTCTTGTCAAGCGCAGAGAAGTTTTACATATGCTTGCTGTTTAAATATTAAAGAAAAGAAGCATCTGTCCCTGAACATTTTGAAAGTTGCTAATGTGATGTCATTTATAAAAAACAAACAAACAAAACCAAACACTGAAGAACACAAGGTCCAGAGAGTGGGTAACCTCCCTGCTGGGCCAAGGAAATGGGAACAGATTTTCAAAACATGGCCTGTCTTGGGTGTGCACCAATTTAGATGTGAAAATTGGACAGCCTGTGCATGCAAATGATAGAATACACACAGGCAAAGCATATCCCTTCGTACAAATGGAGATCAAATGGGGTTTTTGCCTGTAAATGTTATCATATGTGCATATACATCCATGGTATTGATCCTACAAATCCTTATGCACATGAGTAACTATTTCTCGTGAGTAGCCTCTTTGAACCCAGTCCTTGTCTTTGAATAGACATAGTATTCTAGGGTTAACTAGGCATAACTTCTATTGTACTTCTCTAACTTATTAGAGAATCCTCTGCAAAGTTAATAGAATAGTAATAATCCTGAGCAAGAAAGGTAACCCAATGGGCATAAGCTCCCACATAAAAGACTATTCAAGAAAAGAAATAAGTAGAGGAGAAAGGGGAACGTTATGACATGGATTAAAAACTTAATAAGCGATAAGAAAAAAGGTGTCCTAATGAACAGCTGCTTCTTATTGTCGGGAGAGGTTAACAAATGGAAATAGCAGGAGAACCAACAATTATGTCCATCGTGTTGAAGGATTTGGAGCAGGCCTGGCACAGTGAGTAGGTGAAATCGGCTGGTGACAGTATGCTGTTCCCCTTAGTAATTGTGGTCACACTGTATATTAAGTGTACATTTATAACTAGTTTATACATGTTTAAGTGATTAATAGATGTCATAACTGCACGCTACATCCATCAGTAGTATGTGTCAGTATATAATGCCTGCGTCTGTAACTTTCACTCCATGCAGCTGAAGAAGTGAGGTTTTTTTACCCACGAAAGCATATGCCGAAATAAATCTGTTAGTCTTTAAGGTGCCACCGGACTCCTAGTATGTGTTGTGGAACATTATACATGCTTCAGCAGAAGGTTTCAGAGATGGTTCTGAGTCTGACATGATGTCCCAGGAGGTGTGCTTGCCGAGAGCCTACAGCAGAGATGGGACAGAAATGAGACTCGTCTGCCCCTCTGACCACTACCCCATGCTGTTCAGCCACCTGCGCACTAATGAAACCACCAGGGATAACCCTGAGCAGCGACGACAGAGCTCTAGGAGTGAGAGTGAAGGGGTCGGGGGTACCGCTTGTGTTCTCATTCATCCTTCCAGTTGAGAGTAAGGGCCTAGGGGGGAACACACACATCCGGGAAATGAATGGATGGGTGCACAGATGGTGTTTGTGATGGGTTGGACCCCTTGGGAAGCCACCTGATGTGCTGAGATACCACTGAGTCAACCTGTTCTGCCAGCCTGGGCCCCTTTAACCTGTCTGGCTGAGACAGACTCTTAAAACCTCCTCCAACACCCAGCTGCAGATCAGCTCTGGGAAGACTCATTCTCAGGCACTTGCTCCAGCACTCAGATGTCCCCCTCCCTTGGAGTGCAGACCCAAAGTTATATTATGAAATTCGCCCCCTCCCTCAATGTGGAGAGAGGTGTTCACACTTCTTAATGCCCCCCCCCTCCCCACCCCAGTTAGAAATTACAGAAACTGGGTTTAATAATAAAGAAAACAAATGTTAACTATAAAAGGCAGCGTTTAAGTGGTAAATGGCGTCACAAACAGAACAAGGCAGATTACTAATCAAATGAAATCAAACACGCAAACTAAGCTAGTTGCACTAAAGAAATTGGTTACAAATAGCATTTCTCACCCTCGATATTGTTGCAGGCAGTTTGCAAAGTTTCTGTGGTTTAGAGTTCCAGTTATATTCCTTTTCAGACTGGAGTCCCCCCTCGCCTTCCCTTTTGCAGTCTTTCTTCTTGGGCAGACAGGCCATGGAGAGGAGGAGCCCCATTTGCCTTCCTCCCCACCCTTAAATAGGATTTACATAAGGCGGGAATCCTTTGTTTCCCAAACTTGACCCCCACACACACCCTTCCAGTGGAAAGTTACAAGAAGTCCCAGGTAATGATTTAGTATCAGGTGACAAGGCCACCTGACCTGTAGTATCACAGAATCCATGAGTCAGTGCCAGTATGGAGCGCCCACAGGAAGGCCAAGCTTTTCACAGGCCATTGTCCTCGCTGAGGGGTCATCCACCATGTCTGGTTTTTCATTGTTGTACCTGAAGTGTTAGCAGTGGGCGTCACCCAAACTAGTACAGTTGAAATACAGCTACAGCGTCACTATTCCTAACTTCAGATACAGAAATGATACAGGCACACAAATTGGATAATCGCATTCAGTAAATCACAACCTTTCCAATGATATCTCACATGAGCCGTCTTGCATAAAGTATAGCTCAGGTATGTCATATTCATATCATAAGCATATGCTCATAAAGAATATGGAATGACACATCACAATGTTGATAGGAGGGCTTCGGGTTCCTGGACTATGGGATACTGAATGAGGCATTTTTAGAACAAATAGCAGAGATACCCAAACTATAACACCTGGTAGTAATGAGGGGCTTTCACTTCCAAGATATCTGTTGGAAAAGTAATATGGCAAAACACAAGTTCTTGGAATGTACTGAGAGCAACTTCTTCAGAAAGTGGAGGAAATAACTTGGGGGACTGCCATTTTAGACTTGATTCTGACCAAAAGGGGGGAATTGGACGCAAATCTGAAGGTGGAAGGCAATTTGGGTGAATGTGATCATGAAGTGATAGATTTCATGATTATAAGGAAAGGAAGGAGTGAGGGCAGCCAAATAAAGAAAATGGACTTCAAGAAAGTAGACTTTAACAAACTCTGAGAACAGCTAGGTAAGGTCAACTGGGAAGAAAATATAAGGGGAGGAGTTCAGGAAAGCTGGCAGTTTCTCGAGGAGACAATGTTAAATGCACAACTGCAAACTATTGTGATGCAAAGGAAAGATAGGAAGAATAGTAAGAAGCCAAACTGGCTCCATCAGGAGCTCTTATATGACCTGAAAAATCAAAAAGGAATCCTAGAAAAAGTGGAAACATGAACATATTGCTACGGATGAGTACGAAAGAATAGCACAAGCATATAGGGACAAAATCAGAAAGTCTAAGGGCTTGTCTTCACTAGCGGTGAAATCAGCACTGCTGCGATTGATGCAGTGCCATCAATTTAGTAGGTCTGGTGAAGATGCGCTAAGTTAATGGGAGAGTGCTTGAGTACTCCACGTCGCTGAGAGGTGGAAGCTATGTCAATTGGAGATCGAAACGATATCAACTGAAGTTATGGACATGGACGGCAGGTATAATAGACCAAGGGAAGCTAAGCCTCCCCTGGGGCAGCCACTGCTGGACACCTGGGCCATGGTGACCCTGCCTGGACTCTACCTCTTTCCCTCCCGGCTCTGCCACCTCCCGGAGGCCCTCACCGCCCACCGATGTCTGGTGAGTCTTTCCCTTCTCTCCTCCACTCCACCCCCCGCCCCCGGAGGTCCCTGCTACTCACTGTGTCCCACCTCATGCCCCACCCCCCATGAAACTCCCTCCTCCCAACGCTCTCCATGTCCCTTCTCACCCATGCCCCCACAAGACCCCCCCTTCCTGCTGCATCCCTCCTCACCCCCCTGCCCTGCAAGACCACCTCTCCCCTCACGTCCCTTCTCACCCCCCTCTCCCTGGAAGCCAGTGGGGGCTCAGATCCAATCAGTGGCCCAGGGCTTGGGCAGCCCAGGAAGGTGTTCAGGCCGGTGCTCCAGCCAGCCTGGGAGCAGGGTGGGTCAGCAAGGGCTCCTCTGGTTGCAGTGGTGGTGGCGGCCTTGGGGCTCTGGTGAGTGAGTGGGGGTGGAAGGGGCAGGGGAGGGGAGGGGAGGGCCTCATGTGTAAGGGGCAGGGTGGGGGTTAGCATCCCCGAAGGGGGGGGTTCACCCGCCACCCATGGTTACATAATTTAACTAGCATAATTTAGATTGACTTACCTCGTTAGTTGAGACCAGGCCTCTGGCACAAAGTGAATTACACCCAGTAGGCGACAGGAAAGGAAATAAGAAGACATTCATTAAGTATGTTAGGAGCAAGAGAAAGATGAAGGAAAGTTTAGGTCCATTGCTTAGTGGGGAAGGAGAGCTAATAATGGATGACATCAAAAAGATTGAGGCACTTAATGCCTATTTTGCTTCAGTCTTCATTTAAAAGGCTAATTGTGACCAAACATTTAACATGATTGTCATAACTATAAAGGGAAGGATAACAGCTGTCCTGTGTACAGTATTATAAAAATCCCTCCTGGCCAGAGACTCCAAAATCCTTTTCCCTGTAAAGGGTTAAGAAGCTCAGGAACCTGGCTGGCATCTGACCTAAAGGACCAATAAGGGGACAAGATACTTTCAAATCTTGGGGGGGGAAGGCTTTTGTTTGTGTTCTTTGTTTGGCAGTGTGTTCGTTCTCGGGACTGAGAGGGACCAGACATCAATCCAGGTTCTCCACATCTTTCTAAACAAGTCTCTCCTATTTCAAACTTGTAAGTAAATAGCCAGGCAAGGTGTGTTAGTTTTCCTTTGTTTTCTCAACTTGTAAATGTACCTTTTACCAGAGTGTTTATCTTTGTTTGCTGTACTTTGAACCTGAGACTAGAGGGGAGTCCTCTGAGCTCTTTAAGTTTGATTACCCTGTAAGGTTAATTTCCATACTGATTTTACAGAGATGATTTTTACCTTTTTCTTTAATTAAAAACCTTCTTTTTAAGAACCTGATTGATTTTTCCTTGTTTTAGATCCAAAGGGGTTTGGACCTTGATTCACCAGGAGTTGGTGGGAGGAAGGAGGGGGGATGGTTAATTTCCCCTTGTTTTAACATCCAAGGGGTTTGGATCTGTTTTCACCAGGGATTTGGTGAAGGTTTTTCAAGGTTTCCCAGGAATGGAATCCATTGAAATGGTGGCAGCCGAACCAGAGCTAAGCTGGTAGTTAAGCTTAGAAGTTTTCATGCAGGCCCCTACATTTGTACCCTAAAGTTCAAAGTGGGGATCCAGCCTTGACAATGATTAATATTAACAAGGGAAAGAAACACAAGACAGAATAGAGAAGAATACGTTAAAGAATATTTAGATATGTTAGATGTGTTCAAGTCAGCAGGGCCTGATTAAATTCATCCTAGGGTACTTCAGGAACTAGCTGAAGCAATCTCAGAACTATTAGCAATTATCCTTGAGAACTCCGGGAGGATGGGTGAGGTCCCAGAGGACTGAAGAAGAGCAAACATAGTACCTGCCTTTAAAAAGGGGAACAAAGAGGACCCAGAGAATTATAGACCAGTCAGCCTAACTTCAATACCTGGAAAGATGCTGGAACAAATGATTAAACAATCAGTTTGTAAGAACCTAGAGGCTTACAGGGTAATAAGTTTTCATGAACAAATTATAACAAAACAACCTAATTTCCTTCTTTCACAAGGTTACTGGTCTAGAGTATGGGGGCAGGGGAAGCAGTAGATGTGATATATCTTGATTTTAGTAAGGCTTTTGTTACAATCCCACGAAACTTTCTCACACGCAAACTAGGTAAATATGGTCTCAATAAAATTATAATAATGTAGGTGCATAACTGGTTGAAAGACCATACTCAAAGTCAAAAGCGACAAAGAGTCCTGTGGCACCTTATAGACTAACAGATGTATTGGAGCATGAGCTTTCGTGGGTGAATACCCACTTCGTCAGATGCATACTCAGAGTAGTGATCCTATGTCCTCCCAGTTTGACAGCAAACCAATCGAATGGGGTTCTGCAGGGGGTCAGTCCTCCGTTCAGTACTGTTAAACATTTTTCATGAATGACTTGCATGATGTAGTGGAGGATTTATTAATAAAATGTGTGCATGACACCGAACTGGGAGGGATTGCAAGCACACTGTTGGACAGGATTAGAATTCAAAAGGACCTTGACAAATTGGAGAATTGGTCTGAAACTAACAAAATGAAATTCAATAAAGACAAGGGCAAAGTGCTTCCGTTAGGTAGGAAAAATCAAATGCACAACTACAAAATATGAAATAATTGATTTAGCAGCAGTACTGCTGAAAAGGATCTAGGGGGTAATAGGGATCACAACCTGAATATGTGCCAGTAAATTGATGCAGTTGCTAAAAAGGCTAATATCATTCTGGGCTATATTAATGGGAACATTTTATGTAAGACACAGGAGGTAATTGTCCTGCTCTACTCAGCATTGGTGAGGCCACAGCTCACGTACTGTGTCCAGTTCTGGTTGCCGCACTTTAGGAAAGATGTGGATAATTGGAGAGAGTCCAGAGGAGAGAAACAAAAATGCTCAAAGGGTATCTTACTTTTCTAAAGAGAGATAAGTCTGAGCTTGAGCCTCCCCCAGGTGGTGAGAATGAATTAAGACACTTGGCAGGCAGTCATGTGATTAAAGCAGGCATCTGAAAGAGCAGTAAAACAGAGACCTGTAGACACCCAAAAGGTGACTGCAAAACCATGTTGGTGGGAGAGTGTTAATTTCTCCTGCAATGGTCCTTAAAGAAGGGATTTGGGGTTGGGTAGACAGACCCATCTGGAGTTTTGTTTTCCTTTTGTGAGAAGGTAAAAGAGGTGGGAGAGGACAGTGACATTCTATACTTTGGGGGAGCATCCTGTAACCTCCATATTCCTAATTTTTATATAATTGAGATCTTACATATAAAGCAGGTCACGTGAGGTATCAGGGGAAAGGTTATGATCTGCTGAAAGTCATTTCTCTATCCATAGATGTATATCATTAATGCTTATGAAATTATGAAAATTGTTTTGTATGGTTGTCACTAAAATATGCTGTAAGTTGGAGAATCAACCAGATATTAGCTCCCCAGAGGCAACAGCAAGGAAAGTAACCAACACCCTGGCAGGGTGTCAAACAACCCATCAACAACCATTGTCCAGCAAGGGAGCTACAATTCTTCTGTCCTCCACTCCACCCCCCGCCCCCGGAGGTCCCTGCTACTCACTGTGTCCCGCCTCATGCCCCACCCCCCATGAAACTCCCTCCTCCCAACGCTCTCCATGTCCCTTCTCACCCATGCCCCCACAAGACCCCCCCTTCCTGCTGCATCCCTCCTCACCCCCCTGCCCTGCAAGACCACCTCTCCCCTCACGTCCCTTCTCACCCCCCTCTCCCTGGAAGCCAGCGGGGGCTTACTTATGATCTCCTTCTCTGGTGAAATGTCCTTGTTTGGTGAAGGCAATTTTAAGAGTGTTAAGGTATATATCCCAAACTTTCTCCCTGGAGCATATTCTGTGGTATCCGAGGGCCTAGCTGTAGATAACAGATTTCTTGGTGTGTATGGCATGATTATTGGATCTATGAAGGTAGGAGTGGTGATTGGTGGGTTTCTTGTATAGAGTTGTCTGTAGGGTTCCATTGTTGAAGCTGATTGGGTGACTAGGAAAATAATGAGGAGTCTGGTGGCACCTTAAAGATTAAGAGATTTATTTGTCCAGGAAGTTGATAATAGTGTGGGAGTGTTCTGGAGAGAGTTTTGTTGTTGAAGCTGTGGTAGAAATCTACAAGGGAGTTTAAGTTGTCTGTCCAGCGGATGAAAATATCATTAATGTATCTCAGATATATCATTGGTTTCATGGTGCTTTTGTCTAAACATTCTTCTTCAAGGTGGCCCCCTTACTTACATGAGGCCACACCAGGGGAATTGCTCAACCTTGCCTGGGGACTCAGCAATGCCCAGCAGACATGCCTGGACTTATGATCCCCAAGCACACAATTTGAGGGTATAAAAGAGAACACAGGGGCTCCATGTGGGGCCTTTCTCCTTCAACCACCCACACTGCAAACAACAAGGACACTCTGAAGACTCCAACTGAGGGGACTGGCCTAGATTTCACGGGTGAAATCTGTGTACTTTGAACTGCAGTATTCAGTGGGGTGAGAAAAACTGTTTAATCTAGATGTTGCCCAGTCTAGTAGGGTTAAGAGTTTAGACTTCGTGCTTATATTTTATTTTGGTAACTAACTCTGACTTTTTGCGTATCACTTATAATCATTTGAAATCTATCTTTTGTAGTCAATACATTTGTTTTACTGTTTATCGTTACCAGTCAATTCATATGAAGTGTGTGGAAAAACTGCTCAGGTTTACAAAGGCTGTGTACATCCACTTTCCATTGATGACGTGAGGAACCAATTAATAAATTTGGTATATTCTTGAGGTACAGTGTTGGGAGCTGGGAGGATTTGGCTGGTGCTTTTCCCTGTGTGATTCATGAGTGACTCTGGGAGCATTCATGCAATCTAGCTGGGTGTTGCATCTCCACATGTGGTTGTGCTGAGTGATCACAGCACCTGGAGGGGTTTGCTGCTGGTCACTAGCAAGGCACTGAGAGAGACAGCCCAGGCTGGAGAGAGTTCAGGGGGCACTGCAGTCCCACATTCCCAGGCTGCACTCCGGGGATCCTGTCACAAGGACTTCTGTCTTCTCCCGCAGCTCAGAGAAGAGCAGAGGAGAAGATACCTCAGGAAGGAGGGGCTATGTCCAACTTAAGGCTGGGTGGAGGACATTTGGGGCTTATTGGGAACTTTATGTTAATAAAACCAGATCCCAAGAGGGCTATTATTGGCTTCTGAATGCATCTCTGAGTTTATGCAGAACCAAGAAAGGAAACTGAAGCAGGGTCCTGCAGAGTCACCCCTGACCATGAGGGTATGTAGGTGGTGGCCAAACTTGTTATACTGGCATTGAGATTTGGACTCACGTAAAGCATTAACAGCTGGCTAAAGTCAACATTTTCAAGCCTGGGTACCTAACGTTCCCCCCCGGTGAATGGGGCCTGGTTTTCAGAGGTGCTCAATACCCAAAGTTCTATTTCTTTTAGGATTGAAATACCCTTCCTTTTATTGTCCTCCCTTCCCAAATGCAGAATTGTGTTGTCTTGTTTGATAGCATCAGGTCAGGGCATAGTTAGTGTTTAATGGAAAGAGCAGTAGTGATTTCATAATGTGGGTTTTAACTGCTAATGAGTACAAAGAAAACACCGTTTCAGTATATTGCAAGTGATTCTGATCAAACATAAGTCCAAGAGGTTGCTTTTCCTCCATTGTTCTTCTGACATTTGGGATAATTGAGTTTTTTACCTGTCAATTCTCATGTTCGCCAGCCCCCCAATTTAGCCATTATCGAGGGCTCAGTTTGACAGACTCATGTTTTAGTTACATGTTTATCCCGCTGAGCTTCTTGATTAAGACCTGCTGATTAAAAGGCTCTTTTCTAATAGCTATATTAGCTATGATTTCCCTTCTTCCCCACCTCCTTTGTCAGTGCTAGCAATCAAATATACTACAAGCAGAAAGAAACAACAGCTTTTCTTCATAGGACATATAACAGCCTAGGAGAGCTGAAATAAATGTTTTCCCATTATAATAAACTTACGGATCCAGGGCATAAACTGGCCTGAATTGACCACAGCACCTCACATCAAGGGAGAAAACCTATTAAGGTCTTTCTAGTATATAACCTGACAAAAATGATAGGCTTATGCCCAGTGCATAACTAAAAGAAAGTCACAGAGCTGGCCTCTCCATCTAACGGAGGTATTTGAGAAAGTAGATAAACAATAGAACAAATGTCTTCATGAAGTGCCAGACTCACTTTGCTATGTTGAATCTGCCTTCCCTTTGCTGTACACTACATTTCACTTCTGAGTGTGTGAGGCGGAAGTGCTGTGTGTGATAAAGGGTAGTGGCACCTCCAGGCAGCCGGACTGGACAACTAGAGACAGCAAGTGCTCTGGAGAGGGAACAATGGATTTATTCTTAACAAAGAATTTTGCCTTTTTTTTTTTTGATATCTGAGAAACATAAAACTGATTTTAAGCTATCTTGCTATTCAGTGCATCCGCATCAAGGAGCAGATGTATAGATCCCAAGGCCAGAGGGGACCATTGTCTGACCTCCTGTGTAACACAGGCCACAAAACTTCCCCAAAATAATTCCATCAGGCTCCGCTGGAGAGCTGAGGCCAAAGGGGGAGCAAGGAGGGATTGTGAAATTACCAGCTGGTTGAAACGAGAGAGTCCTTTGGGGCAGCAGGCAACTGCTGGTGCTTTTATGGCCTGATCCAAACCAAATGGAAAACGCCTTTTGAGTTCAGTGGACTTTGGATCAAGACCTTGATCCAGTACATTTAGGCAGAAGATCAGTGTTCCTTTCAATTGGCCCTCATTTTAGAACCAAATTTGCCTCTGGCCCATGCAGATATTATGGGATCTTTCTTACATGACCATGAATGATTGACATCCAAATTGTCGAATCATAACACTGGGGGTCTACACAGCACAAGTTATATTAAGGAGATAATCTCTTGAGGCCTCGCACCTGGGGTGCACCCCTCAGTCCATCCTTCCACTTGCAGTACATAGTGTAATATCCTGCAGGTCCTGTGGCCGAGGCCCAGAGCTGTGGTACATCTCGCCCCAGTGGGGGCCTCTCACCTCCTCTTGCACCAGCTCCAATAACACAGCTGCCTTTGAGCTCTGTATCCTCCCGGGTCCTCCAGTCACCTGGCTTGTCAGGCCCACTTTTGGCCAGCTATCCTCCCTCTGCTACAGAATCCCCAGCCCCTGCCCCGCACATGCATTACTCCACTGATTGGCAGGTTCATCTTGGACCTTTTCGGTGGTTTATTTTTTTTCTTTTTTAGAACATGGTGTGGTGAATTGGGGCTACGTCTGTACAAGTTTTGACTTCTGAGTGATATTGTGAAGCTGTACTAGGCAAAACTGCTGTATCATTTGTGTCCATATGTATATGTGGGTCCACCATTGCTGACAGGACCTCTAGCAGGTACACACCGGACCAGATCCAATAGAAGGTGCTTAGGACTCAACATCGCAATTCAGGAGTAAACATCTGGGAACAATGGGTAAGATGCATCCTCTGAAGAGGGGTGGGGTGTGGAGAGGGAGACAGGATGGGTAAACATGGGGCATGAGGCCTGAGTGAGTAATCATCCCAGACGCTGTATAAGGGGCTTCTGGAGGGAGAGCCCACTCCCCATGTAACAACCTGCATGAGGCAGAGGACACCTGGGCTGCCTGGACACTGATGGTCCCCAAGGCCACCCAAGAGAGCAGGGAGCTAGCAAGGGAAAGGTGTGCAATGTTTATCGTTTTGTATGTTCTGTTCTCTCTGTACTCTTTTGTGCTTTATAGATCTCAAACCAGCAGACAAAGAAGGTGCCATCGTAATCCTCAACCGTGATGACTGTATTAACAAAACCAACTGACAACCCTCCGACGCCGCCTACTATAAAGAACTCAAGGAAGACTCCACACCACAATTTACACAGGAATTTAAGGATATTATCAAATCCTTCTCCAAACAGCTCCAAGAGAAACTCTACAAACTTATCTGCCACGAACCCACCGCTGGGACCTTAAACATGCTTCCTGAGATACACAAACAAAGGGAACCCGGACAACCCCATCATATCTGGTCACTGCACTCTTACTGAAGGAATCTCAGGACTGAATGAAACCAGCCTCAAACCACTCAAACAAGCAAAGGGCCAGCTTCCTTCAGGACACAACTGACTTCTTCCACAAACTCCACAACATTAACAACCTCCCTCAGAACACCATCCTCGACACCATGGATGTCACCTCCCTATATACCAACATCCCTCACAAGGACAGCATAGCTTCCTGGTTCAAAAGTTTACAAGACAATGGACAACCCTCAGATATCCACCCTAAATATGTTGCCAAACTCATCCATTTCATCTTCACCCATAACAATTTTATACTCAACAGCAAAGACTTTGTCCTAACCATGGGAATAACCATTGGTACTAGGCCGCCAATACCCCAACCTCTTCATGGGCCACCTTGAAGAAGAATGTTTAGACAAAAGCACCATGAAACCAATGATATATCTGAGATACATTAATGATATTTTCATCCACTGGACAGACAACTTAAACTCCCTTGTAGATTTCTACCACAGCTTCAACAACAAAACTCTCTCCAGAACACTCCCACACTATCATCAACTTCCTGGACAAATAAATCTCTAAATCTTTAAGGTGCCACCGGACTCCTCATTATTTTCCTGGTCACCCAATCAGCTTCAACAATGGAACCCTACAGACAACTCTATACAAGAAACCCACCAATCACCACACCTACCTTCATAGATCCAATAATCATGCCATACACACCAAGAAATCGGTTATCTACAGCTAGGCCCTCGGATACCACAGAATATGCTCCAGGGAGAAAGTTTGGGATATATACCTTAACACTCTTAAAACTGCCTTCACCAGACAAGGACATTCCACCAAAGAAGGAGATCATATCATGGAACGGGCCACCCAAATACCTTGAGAGAACCTGCTTCAACACAGAAATAAAACCCCATCCAATTGCACACCCTTAGGTGTCACTTACCACCCCACAATCCATATGGGGTATCAAACAACTAATACCCATACTCAATGGGGACCACATTGTGAAAGAAATCTTTCCTGAACCCTCTCTTTTCACCTTTGAACAACCACCCAACCTCTCTAAGCTCATCATCAGAAGCAAGCCCCCCATAGACCAGGACACACCAAATCAAAGCGGCACCAGACCCCGCCAGAACAACTGAAGCAAAACCTGCAAACATATCTGCACTGCTACAACACCACACCGGTCAAGATTCAGGGGTCCTATACATGCCTATCAAAACACGTGGTGTACTTCATCCTGTGCTAATCAATTCCCCAATAGCAACTATGTGTGTGAAACCAGACAACCACTGCTCTGTCGAATGAACTCTCACAGGAAAATGATAAAAGACAAAAACAGCACATCCCCTGTGGGGGAACACTTTTCACAAAGCGATCACTCCAGATCTGACCTATCCATCCTCAGCCTCAAAGGAAACCTGCCCAACACCTTCTGAAAGACAAGCCTGGCAGCTTAAATTCCTTACTCTGCTAGACATCAAAAATCATGGACTGAATTGAGACACTGGATTTATAGTTTATTTCAACAGTCTGTAACCCACTAACAACCTCTCCCCAGCTGCTTCCTCCTTCCCTTTCCCCCTTATGACCGGAGTGGTGTTAAAGGGCCACTTCACTTTGAATGGTCCCTTGAAATATGTGCTAACTCCTTATGCTCAACAACCTGTTCCACCTCGGGTTTAGCTGTCAGTAAGTGTCCCAGACCTGGAGAGGAGCTCTGTGTACGCTCAAAAGCTCATGTCTCTCACCAACAGAAGTTGGTCCAATAAAAGATACTACCTGTCACCCACCATGTCTCTCTAATGTAGAAAGGAGCATAAATGTGTGACTTTGTGAGAGAGGTGTGGCTGGCTATCGGGCTGTGCCTCACAATTGCTAAGTATCCCTGAAAGAGTTAAACTTTAAGCAGAAGCCTTGCACCGGGGGGGCAGGGAGCGCTCTGGGAGTGGGGTGTGTTTAGCACTAGGTTGCTGGACAGCTGGTTCCAACTCTCAGAGGGGTCACAGAAGAGCTGCACCCTGAGACCTTGAGTTTGGGGTAGTGGCTGGACTCTGCTCTTGCTCCAGGGGCTTGAAACATCTGGGGATCCAGAGGAGCACAGGTTTGGATTCCCTCACACCAGTCGAGTGGGTGGCTGGTAGGCGGCTCTCCCTGTGATCTGTGATACAGCGTTCCTCTGTTGACTGGCTGAAGCCTCAGCAATAGTGCAGTGTCCCTAGACATGGCCCTGGCAGCGTTCCAGATGAAGCACAGGTGTGGGGCTGAATTTTAGACACATCTGCATCGCTCACCTAGGGAAGCTCGTCAGAGAGACTGCCTTGATAGGTAAGATGAACGTGGGTGGCTGCATGTGAGTGTGAAACTTGTGCTCCTTAGTCATGAAGGCAGTGTTGAAAAACCTACCCCTTGTGAACAGTGAAAACCCATATAATTTCTGACATGTCCTGTAGGAGATGGAATGTGATAACACATTCTATTTCTGAGTGTCAACCCTGAACACTGATGGCACGCAAGTCATGACCTCACCCAAACAGAAAAAGAATTTGAATGAACAAATATAGTTTTTGTTTTACAATCGCTCTGTAAACAACCAGCATTTAATGGTTCCTGGCTCTGGTAGGGCACAGGGCCGGTGTAACCACTAGGCGAACTAGGCGGCCGCCACGGGCGCCAAGGTTTGGGGGCGCCAAAAAGCAGTGCCCAAAAATTGTCTTTTACACTACAGTGGAGTCACATCTTACGCGGGGGTTAGGCTCTAAGGTCAGCGCGTAAGAGGAAAATCGCGTATAGTGAAAATTACCATAAAGTACAGTACACACCGTATACAGTGTATACACTAGAACAGGGGTCCTCAACCTACGGCACGCGTGCCAAAGGTGGCACGCAAGGTGATTTTTTTTTAATGGCAGGCTACAGGTCCCGGCCGCTGCTGAGCCCGCTGCCGGCCGGGGGTTCCGTTCACTCAGCCAGCAGCGGGTTGAGCGGGCCGGCAGCGGGGTCAGCGGCTGGCAGGAGCGGTCGGACGGAACCCCAGACCGGCAGCGCACTGAGCAGCTCAGCCCACTGCCAGTCTGGGGTCCTGGCCACCGACCCCACTCAGCCCGCTGACGGTCTGGGGTTCCGTCCACCGGCTCCTGCCAGCCGGGGTCTCGGTCGCCGGCTCTGCTCAGCCCGTTGCCGGTCTGGGGTTCCGTCCGCCGGCTCCTGCCAGCCAGGGTCTTGGTCGCCAGCCCGCTCAGCCTCCTGCCGGTCTGGGGTTCCGTCCACCGGCTCCTGCCAGCCAGGGTCCCAGCCACCGGCCCGCTCCGCCCGCTGCCGGCTGAGTGAACGGAACCCCAGGCCGGCAGCAGACTCAGCAGTGGCCGGGACCTGCAGCCTGCCATTAAAAAAAAAAAAAAAAAAAAAAAATCACCTTGCGTGCCACCTTTGGCACGCGTGCCGTAGGTTGAGGATCCCTGTTCTAGTGTATACTGTACTTTTCACTCTATGCGATTTTCCTCTTACGCGCTGACCTTAGAACCTAACCCCCGCATAAGATGTGACTCCATTTTTGAAAGTTTATAATAAGTGATGCTCCAGGGGGAATGGGGGGCACAAGGTGGAAGTTTCACCTAGGGCGCAAAATATCCTTGCACCGGCCCTGGTAGGGCATGGAAGAAATACCCAGGCAGAAATCTTTGCATCTTTCCAAAATTGTATCTGTAACATTTGCATCCCACAAAATCATGCCGAGACGCCTTTAATTCTTGTTTTTCCCACTTTGCAATTAGATAGCATTGTCACATTTAGGCATTAAAAATTATAATCCATTAATAAAACCCCATTAAATTGTCATACAATCTTTCTGCATTTCCTTTCCCATCATTGCTGATTATTACATACAAATATCCTAAGTAGAAGCTACTCCCTTTATACTCAGCCTGATCCATTCAACTGTTTTTGACATAATCCATTCATCACCATGGAAGCAATTTTGAGATCACAAATGCTGGATTGTGGCATTACTGAATAAATAAGGCAGGGAGTATGCTGATTAGAAAGAAGACATACAAAAAAATCTTTGCAATCAGCAGTGATAACAATAGAAAAAGTACATGACAGCTAATGAATGAGATTTTGATTAACATTAGAGTTTGGAAACGTTGTCAGAGTTCCACAGTGGTTCTTTAAGCTAGACATGGATGAACTTTCACAATGGAGTCTCTCTCTGTCAGGCAAAACATCTGTTGACTAGAGAGAGTGTTTTATTTTGGGGGATGACTGCATTGCAAGAATGCCCTTGTAGGAGTTCCAGGATAGAGCTCCAACACCAGCTAAGGAAAAGGACCATTTGAAAACTTGGAAATTTCTTGACACTTGTTAGGGGGCTTATTCCTTCACCCTCTCACTTCCCCGGTCCTTCTCGCATGAACAGAGAGCAACAATACCGAAGTTCAAAGGCGCAAACAATTCGATGTTTATTGGGGTGAACTTCCAGCAAGCATGATTCCAGTTTCCTTCCTCGGTGTCCCCATTCCCAGCTCTGACACTACAGAGCCATCCCTGTTCCCATTCCCTGTTCCCATTCCCCCCTTAGCAAAACATGATCCCAATTTCCCCACCCCCATTCCCTGTTCCCATTACCCTCCCTTACTTCCTGATTGACTGTAGGCTATATAGTAAAACTTGAGTTCTGCTTAGCTATACCTTAACCAATCATTTTACTGAAATGTAACTAACCAATCCTAACATACTGTAACATGGTTATTTAACCAATTCTATTCCACCACCTTAATTAGTTTACACCCAACAAAATTAATTATACAGCAGGTAAAACAATTACAGAACCAGACAGAGACCATGCAAATAAACATACAAAACAATACAGAAGTGAGGATTTCACAACTACATCTATACAGACATAAGGATTTTCCAGCTGCGTCTATTGATAAGTGAGTTCTTACCAGACAGAAACCTATCAAACTAAATTTCCTTTTACATGTTCTAGGCTCTTCCCTTTCTCTGGAAGTGACGGGAATATCAGGACAGGATTGTATCCTAACAGCCCAATAGCACCTTATTTCCATGTGACTAGTCTGGGATGTGAGGATGTGACCGTTCACTTCTCAGTTTACGGCTGTCTCTGCTGCGTAGCCAAAGGCCTTACTTAGCCTAAGAACAGAGCCTCAGACTGTCCCTTACACAGACAGACAGTGATTTTGATTCTTTCTTTTATACCTCTATAACTAGCTAAGTGATAAGAATACACCTAAATTCTTAGTATAGGCCCTTACAGACAGGCCTGAATATCTATATCCTAACAACGCTTTCGCAAAAGGAAAAGTTTAATTCTGCCTTAGTGTCTGCAAAGGTGCTATCTGCCTTCAGAGTCCTTGACACAGGTTATTTTCAGGATACAGAAAAGATACATGTACAGTTGACGTTATCCTATCCAGACCATTTAGCTATTGTGCAACTACCGACATTCAAAAAATTTCAACCAGCTCTACTTATATAAGATGCATTGATTCCAAGTCTGGATTAAATGTAAACCACTAAATCAATACAATGGGGCTTTTTCAACAGTGGGAAGAATTAACCCAGAAGTTATTGTCAATAAAAATAGTCTCCTTTCAGTGCTCAGCTTTTAAAAGCTCCATTTGACGGATTTCTTATGAGGCCAAAGTAAACAAAGTGTAGGCCTTCAGCTAGAATAACTCCCTGCAAAATAACTGCTTATTGTAGCCAATGTTCGTTCTATTTATCTAAGGGAATAATGAGCCTTGACCACTGGTTAGCAGCGTAACAAAGCAAGACGATTTTTATCAGGCTTGATGCAGCAGCTGCAGCTGATTTGAGCTGCTTATCATAATGTTCCCCTAATGCCTGCAATGCCTAGAGTAGGGCTAGATGCCGTGAACTACGTTAATTGGCTTAGCACGCGCCACCCGCAAGGAAGGAAAATGAGGGTTTTTCTAAAGTATTAGTATCGAAGATCGATTTTATTTTGATGCAACTGATAACTAAGGCAAATCTTTTTACCAGAGAACTTCTAGTCCCGTATAAATGAACAAGGATAAAATCAATGGGTTTCTATAGAAATCACTCTTAAAAACCCATAGAATATAATAGAGAATGAAATCCTCTCTACAGTTTATAATTTCATAACATTCTGTATGATGATTAAAATAACCTTTGGAAAGTTCTCATAAATCTAACAGGACTTTTCCACTAGGGAATTGAACTATTAAGGCTCCAATTAAAAAAAGCAAAACATTTGCATACATGCTTAAATTAAGCATTTATTTAAACGATCCATCGACTTCAATGGGATTTAAGAACAGGCTTAAAGTTGCATTCTATTCTGAATAAGGATGTTTTTCTGAATCACAGACCTAATGAGGATGAAGGCTATTAACCACTGTAATTTATCCACATATGGCTATCTTGCTGCAACAGATCACGAAAGTGAATAAGAACCATTTTCTTCGTATAACAATAGTTCCTAGAAGCCCCAACTAAGATCAGGGTCCTTGCATGCTAGGCATTAGGCCTAAAGAGGCTTGTCTTGACTTCTGAGGATTATTCTAGATTTTGGTGGGACCAGATTACGAGACATTTGGTGGGAGGTGTGCCATGTGTTTGCTGAACGTTCTTGCTCCTCTCTGGAGTCTCATGGCAGATGGCATATGATAGCTTGCAGAACGCTCTATAAAGTCAGCCTAAACTTGCTGGGCAAACTGGAGGAGTGGGATTTCTGGAGACTGCAGCTCACGGAGACAAATTAAGCACAGTTCTGTCCATAGTTTTTATCCGAGTATTAGGTTCCATTGGCGGTAATTAAATTGCGTTTCAGTTTCTGACTGTTCTCACCCCTACATGAAAACTGCAAGTTGAACTGAAACTCAATGAAAACTTTCATTTCTTTGGAACACTTCCCTGGAACATTTGTTAAAATTTCAAATGAACCATTGTTATTAGAATTGTGTCAGGGAATAACCAGGGGTATTTTTTGACCTGTTGTAATAAACAGTGAGGGCAAAGAAACCAGGTTCTAAAAACCTGGGGCGATTCTTGTGCTCTACCCTATGGCACAACACACGATGAGGTGCATGGAAGAGAACCAGCATTTCCCTAGGCCAATAGGACTAGCAGGCCATGCTCCCAGCACTGAATTGCCTGTCCAAACTAACATGCTGGAGCTAAACCTGCTAGATGATGTGTGGGTTGTACCTGGCCAAAGGGCACCTCTGTGAGCCAAGGAGTAATGTTCCAATGAGGTGTGACTGAGTGAGCACAAAGCCTTAGGGGTTCAAGCAATACCTGCAGCAGGAAACACTTTGCTATCAAGCAGTGAATGCAGGCTTCTTTGTAGGGACACTAGTTGCTTTTAGTACCAGATTGACAGTTCAGTGCCACCTAGAGAATCTTCTGCTGAATTAATCTGTGTAGGAGATTTTCACCGAGAGTGTTGCGCGATAAGTAACCACTCACATCTTTTTAAACTATCCACTACCTTTGAGGTAAAGGAGTTAATTCCTGTGCCTTCCAGGTCATCTCAGAGTACTTACTCCCTTATTGAGCTCAGTTTTGCATCAGTACTGGTTGAGAAAGCAGCAGCTTTTGAGCAGATCAATATGGTGCTTCACGTCTACAGCTAACCTGGGGGCTGATCCTCTCACCTTTAGTCAGGTAAGTGATCACATAAGGGTAAGCAAGTTGTATCCTTAGTCCCTATCTCCTATACATTCCAGAAATCCTCCATTCAGATTCCAAGGCCAGACAAGATCATTGTGATTATCTTGTCTGCTCACCTGTATAATACAGGCCAGAGAACATGCCCTGAAATAATTCCTGTTTGAACTGGAGCAGATCTTTTAGAAAATCTTCCAATCTTGATTTTAAAATGGTCAGTGATGGAGAAAAATCACATTCCCTTTGTAAATGGTTCCAGTGGTTACTTACGCTCATTGTTAAAAACCTACACCTTCTTTCCAGGCTGAATTCGTCTAGCTTCAACTTCCAGCCATTGGATCATGTTAGACCTTTTTTCTGCTAGACTGAAGAGCCCATTATCAAATATTTGTTCCCCATTTAGGTACTTATGAAATATAATCAGGTTACTCCTTAACCTTCTTTTTGTTAAGGTAAATAGAATCATAGACTAACAGGGTTGGAAGGGACCTCAAGAGGTCATCTAGTCCAACCCCCTGCTCAAAGCAGGACCAATCCCCAACTAAATCATCCCAGCCAGGGCTTTGTCAAGCCTGACCTTAAAAACCTCCAAGGAAGGAGATTCCACCACCTCCCTAGGTAACCCATTCCAGTGCTTCACCACCCTTCTAGTGAAAAAGTTTTTCCTAATATCCAACCTAAACCTCCCTGACGAATAGATTGAGACAATTGAGTTTCTCACTATAAGGCATGTTTGGCAATCCCTTAATCATTCTCATGGCTCTTCTCTGAACCCTCTCCAGCTGATCAACATCTTTCTTGAATTGTGGATGCCAGAGCTAGACAGAGTATTCCAGCCATGGTCACACCTAAGCCAAATACACAGGCTCTCATTAGCCCCTTTTGGCCACAGCACTGCACTAGGTGCTCAGGTTCAGCTGATTATCCACCATGCTACCCAAGTCCTTTTCAGAGTGCCTGCTTCCCAGAAGAGAGTCCATCCTCTTGAAAGTACGGCCTCCATTCTTTGTTCCTAGAGCTACACACTTCCCTGCTGTTTGGTGGTGCCCATCTTACCAATAAAATCTTAGTGTAATAAAATGTGCCTAACTACTTGAAATGACATTATGAAATTTCGGGTGCTGACAAGGCAGAAATTTTTAAACATTCAATGTATGTCTGTATGTAATCCCAGTTGATTAGTCACTGTGAGTAATTGTTCACTTTCGGAGCTCCGCCTTTCCCGACTGAAATTTCAGTGTATGTTGTGGGGTTAAATTCTAGTATCAGCGATACTGACATACATCTGAAGTAATTCCAGCGACAAGAATGGAGTTACTGCTGATGTAACTGGTATAACTGAAAGAAGAATTTGGTTTTAGGAGCGTTTTTTTGCAGTGTGCACCTCATATTTATGAAGCATGAAAGAAAATGCATAATTGCACAAATGACATCTGTACATTAGACATTAACAACGTAACTGAACATGCTGCATAAGAAACTCCTCGTTGTGCTTGGGAGTGCTCCAGGAGACCATGTGTGAAAAACTTTAGGGTCCTATAGCTTGTCACTCACCTTTCACATGCAGGTAAAGACAATACAGTTATTGCCAAATTGACTGAAAGGTAAAATATCATTCCTGATTCTGAGCCCAGAGCTCTAGTCAAGGAACAGCTTCCAAACTCAAGAAACGCTGCTGGTTTAGAAACAAGTGAGATACTTACATTTTCAAAGTACTGCCTTTTCCACAAGACCAAAGTGTGTAACCTACTCCTCCAACCAATGCTGGAAATGCAGTTTTGCATAATCTTGTCTTGAAGTTGCCTATACTGTATTCTCTCCCTGCCACGGTCAATCAATTGACAGATTTTTGTACCCCTGACTTTGAAGCCATGTGCCAGGAAAGATCTGTGGTGGAATCTCTCAACTATGGTTTCTGCAACTGACTGGTTCTTTCCAGCTGCCAGAGTCTCACACTGTGTTTGTCTCTCCTTTCAAAAACTGTATCCCCTCTTAGACATCCTTTTCCTTGGAGCATTGGACTCTCTTCTTTCCTTTACATCAGTTTCAGCTTCTTTCTTTCCTCAGTCCCCCAAGATAGACACCTTAAACTTTCCTACTCTGGTATCCTCATCTATTTATGATTATTGATCATTTATGGTGCTTTATTGGTTTAGGTGGGTGGAGACAAATTTTTGTATTTGACATTTGTCACATTATAAACTTATATAGTTCAAAGCAACAGAGTCCTGCGGCACCTTATAGACTAACAGACGTATTGGAGCATAAGCTTTCGTGGGTGAATACCCACTTCGCCAGTCTCATGTGGGGGAAATGTCCAGAGGCAGGTATAAATATGCAGGCAAGAATCAGCCTAGAGATAATGAGGTTAGTTCAATCAGGGAGGATGAGGCTAGTTAACTGCTAGAAGAGCCCCTCATCCTCCCTGATTGAACTAAACTTGTTATCTCTAGCCTGATTCTTGCCTGCATATTTATACCTGCTCCTGGAAATTTCCATTACATGCATCTGACTATAAGGTGCCCCAGGACTCTTTGTTGCTTTTTACAGATCCAGACTAACATGGCTCCCCCTCTGATACTTATATACTTCAGTTCAACACCATTGGCAGGCTCTGCAAAGGATAGGTTCAGGGTCAAAATAGGAGTCTTTAGTGCTAATGAGGCATTATCAAAACATGCTGTTTGGCTTTTAAAGGATCCAATAGTTCTCAATCCCTTTCTCAGCACAAGTGACTTTCACAGCTCTGTATACACCTATTTAGTTTCAACATCATATATTAATTCTGTACATGTGCCCCTGTGCCAAATGTATTCCAGGAAACCTATGCAAGAGGCCTGTTGCAATAACTGGGGCCTAGCAGGCCTATGTTAATTGTTAGCCAACCTGAAAGAAGTGAGCAAAGGTACGCAAATTGTCACAATGATCTGTTGCATAAAATTAAGAAGAGATGTAAGAAGGAAACAGAGTAAATTAATGTAAACAGAAAGGGTTTGCCGATACCGCTGAAGGACTGTGTTAAGATTATGACTGGTAAACAAAAGGAGGAAAGGACTGGAAATTAATGGAGCAAAAATGGTGCCTTGCAAATTAGGCCTAAATGGGGAACAAAATAATAAAAGAATGAACAGTTCCACCCAGGTCCCTTTTTGATTCCCTTAAAAAGAGACTTCGAGGGAGGAAAAAAAGGAAACTTTTTACCATCGCTGCAAGAGCAGGATTGTTGCCATGACACCAGATCTTGGTACTCCAGCAGAGACATGACCGTCAATGCTGCACCTGTGAGGACCTCAGACTAATGCATGTAAGGTCCTGCTCTATATTAACCCTAACACCTCCCTTGTGGTCCTTTTGGTCTTCCTCTATCTTCCTCCTGTCCTCTGTCTTGGCTTTTCACCTGATCCTGAAATCCACAATTCTTCACAGGACTAGCACGGTGAGATGAGATGGCCCATTCAGCTCTGCTTGGTCTGAGAAGGACCAGTGAAGGAGATGGACCTGACCAGACTCACCAGATGAGGTCCCTGCCTGGGGAAGTGAGCTGGGTCTAGCTGACCTGCTAGCCCAAAGTATCCGTCTGTAACTGACTACTCACCCCGTAGCCTGAGAATATCAACAAAAGCCGTATTTCCCTCATCTTTACTATCCTGTCACTTCTCCCTTTAGTATGTCTGGCTGCTTCAAAGCAGGAGAGTGACTATTATTCCAAACAGAGCTAACACTTTTCTTCCCCACCAAAATGGACTGTTTAACTAAACAAAAGACTTTAACAAATATTGTCTGACTCCAAAGAGGGCCTTTGATAGGTTTTAATTAAGTTTGTTTTGCATAATCACTCAATTTTAGTTTCAATGCTCTTTGCCTTGTTTTGATTCTTTTCCTTTTGTGTGTTTCACACAATACATTTCTAACCTTTGCCATGAATTTCCTAGTGTGTTTGCCATCATACTAAGCAGGCTAAGGTCTCTGTATACCAAACCCCAAATCTTGTTGAACAGTGTTTAATATTGGACAGTTTCGGAGTCCTGTTAACACCTTTGACTCTTCGGGACCCTTTATTCCATCTAAATGAATACAACAGGGCCATCCTTATTAAACAACCTCCTGTCTTTAGAGACAGCTTCCAAATATCCCCAAACATACTGAATACAATTCCATTCCACTTTTATTAGTCTGGGGATTAAGCAGATGATTTTTTACAGTCCCCTGAATTGTTGCTTAGGCTGGGTTTCATTACCCTAAGAAACTTCTGTGATGGACGACAAAGAGAAAAGAAGATCTAATATTATTAGGGACCTAATTTCTATTCTCTCACTGCATCTAATTGCATTCATAATCTTAATATCCTGGCTCTGTAAAACACAACTCCTTGAAGTGGTACCTTAGTCACCTGGGTAATCACTTTAACCCAAGTAGGGGTGACAGGACTATGTCCTTTGTTGGCTCCTCATTAAAGAATTAGCGAATAAAGATCTGATCCAACTCCCATTCCAATAAACAGGAGTTTCTCCATTTACTTCAATGAGAGTTGAACTAAGTCATAAATAAGCATGGAAGTCAGTTACACCCTCATCCATTGGACCTTTCCGTTAGATTTGATGTGGCAAAATAAAAGACTCTCTCGCTGCTATTGTTATTAGCATCTGCCTGGATGGCTTCTCCACTTGCATCTATATTTGGGTGGAGGACACTCAGTCATACCACTCCCAGTTGGACCATATTTATGTTTCACGCTTTCACATCTTGCCTGCCTACTCCTCCAGCATCCAGCTGGCCCCATTCTCAGATCACCACTTGGTGGCTGTGACAGCCTCGCTGACACCAGAGAGGTTGGGGCCAGTCTTTGACATCCTAATAACAACTTGCCCCTACCTTTTCGGTGAATAAAGGGACATTGGTCTCCCAGGCTGCACTTCAGTGAGCTGTAAATTTACTGATAAAAATTGTAATTTAAAAATGTAGCTGTGATGGGTTGGATCACAGAACCCCCCTGGGGCTGCCAACTGATATGCCAAGACTACTTCTGCCCCTGCTTTCCCTGCCCTTCCAGCTTGGGACTTCAGTGCCCTGCCTGGTTTGAGCCAGACCCGCTAGCCTGCTGCAAACCCAGACCCAGGTCTGGGCCACGTCCCCTAACAGCTGCAGGCTTAAACTGAAAGCAGGTTAAGAAGTGTGCTTGTCTTTAACACTCAGATGCCCAACTCCCAATGGGGTCCAAATCCAAATAAATCCATTTTACCCTGTATAAAGCTTATATAGGGTAAACTCAAATTGTTCACCCTCTATAACACTGATAGAGAGGTTTGCCGCCCCTCCCTCCCCCCAGGTATTAATACATACTCTGGGTTAATTAAGTAAAAAGTAATTTTATTAAATACAGAACGTAGGATTTAAGTGGTTCCAAGTAATAGCAGACAGAACAAAGTGAATTACCAATTAAAATAAAATATGCAAGGCTATGTCTAATACAGTAAGAAAACTGAATACAGATAAAAACCTCACCCTCAGAGGAATTCCAGTAAGCTTCCTTTTACGGACTAGTCTCCTTCTAGTCTGGGTCCAGCAATCACTCACACCCCCTGTAGTTACTGTACTTTGTTCCAGTTTCTTTCAGGTATCCCTGAGGATGGAGATGCTATCTCCTTAGCCAGCTGAAGACAAAATGGAGGGGTTTCCCACAGGTTTAAATAGTCTCTCTTGTGGGTGGAGACCCCCTCCTCTTTCCTATGCAAAGTCCAGCTCCAAGATGGAGTTTTGGAGTCATCTGGGCAAGTCACATGTCCATGCATGACTCAGTTTTTACAGGCAGCAGCCATTGCCCACATGCTATCTTGAATGTCTCCAGGAAGACTTCTTATGTGGATTGGAGCCTTCCAAGATCCATTGTTCATTAAGCGTTTCTTGACTGGGCACTTAATTTGCACATTCCTTTCTCAAGAAGTTGACCAAATGCTTTACTAAGGCTACTTAAAAATCAAGCAAGTACACAACTAATATTCATAACTTCAAATACAAAAATGATATGTGCATACAAATAGGATGAATAGATTAAGTGGATCATAACCATTACAGAGATATGTTACATGTCATATGTAGCCTAAAACATATTCCAGTTATACATTCATAAGCCTTAGGAGGTGCACAATCACAGTAGCTTTTAAGGTAAAGAGAAAAAAATGTTATGGTAGCATCTGTGAAGTAATGTATACAAATAGTCCGTTCATAGTTTAGATGTGACTTGTCAAAGTTTAAATAACAGAAACTTTACATTAGTGAAATTAGTGCTCTAACATTAGCACTCTCTATACTTCTTCATGTGATGATTAATTTTCAGAGCTAAATAGCTTGACTTTTATTGATTATGGGTCCAGTCCTGCAAAGTACTGAAGGACTGGGACTCAGAACATCCGGAGGAGCTTAGCACATTGGTGGACTGGATGTTTTCTTTGTACTCCCTGATCATACAGAATACCCCAATCATGCTGCAATTCACAAGGATTCTGTCTTTAACACACACATGACTGTAATGGGGTGCACTCCACTCTTGCGAGAGCCCCCTGGCCAAGTGCATGTGCCTGCACTCTCTTTCTCTCTATTTGTGGTGGGTCTTCACTGACTCAGCCCTCCAGCCAAGTCACACCCCGTCTACATGTGAAATAAAATCAAAGCAAACCCCTTTCAGGGTACAAGTCCAACAGGGCTCTCTGTAATGTTTCTCTCAATTTGTCCCTGCTCTGGAATAGAGAGATGCCCCAGGACTTCCTCCCTGGAGGCAATGTCTTCACCCTCTCAGGGCCTTTCTGGCCCCAGCTCTCCTGCTGGGCCACTACAGTTCAGTTCCCCTGGGGTGCCTCAAAATCCAGGCCACTTTCCCAGTGGCTGGGGGACCCAGGCCCACCCTATACTCAGGGTCCCAGCCCAGGGACCCTCTAGATAGCAGCTGTGCCATGCTCCTTAATCTAAGTCACACTGCTGCTCTAATTCCCTGGCCACTTCCCTATGGCTCCAGCCCATTCTTCACCCTTACCTAGCAGCCTCCTCCTGGTGGAGTCCCAGCAGTGGGCCTGGAGCACCTTCTGCTCTCCCTGGCAGCCCAGCCCTGCCACTCCACCAGCCAGGCACACTCTTCTCCAGTCTCAAGCTGGCCGTGCAGCAATTCTTATACTAGCCTGCTGGAATCTGATTGGCTACTTCCTCCACAGCTGCTCAAGGCAGCTTGGAGGACCTCTCTACTGCCTTTTTTGTGGGCAGGGTGTGGCAGGGCCCCAAGGCCTCTAGCAGGGAGACTTGGGCTCGACCGGATCCTGCACAAGGGCACGCCCCGCCCACCCTCCACCCCTGGTCCTCCGGACCTTTTCATTGAGCCCCTGCCCCGTGGACCCAACCGGCCCCCCCGCCCCTTCTCCGTGAGCCGGCTGCACGACTTGCAGCCGGTTCGTTTCCTGACCGCGCCAAGGAAACATCTATACACGCTTGTGCTCCACACTCTTCACTTCCTCACCCTCGTGTCCCGCCCCGATACAAAGTGGCGGGACCTCTTGCCACCTGTCGAGGGTGAGAAGCCCCGGTGGGCCAGCCTCTATTCCACTCTGGTCCCGAGGCCCGCCGGGGATATCAGCTGGCGGCTCCTTCATGGGGCCGTGAGCACGGGCGTGTACTTGGCGCGGTTTACCCCAGTCCCGGACACCTGTCCTTTCTGCGGCGTGAGGGAGACCCTGGCTCACGTTTACTTAGAGTGTGCCAGGTTGCAGCCCCTACACCGGCTCCTCACCGATATTATGTTACGTTTTTGGTTACACTTTTCCCCTCACCTTCTCATTTATGCACTCCCTATCCGTGGCCCCACAACGTCGCGGGACCTCCTGGTCAACTTCCTCTTGGCACTGGCTAAACAGGCCATCTATAAAACCAGGGAGAGGAGGTTGGCCGATGGAGGTTCCTGTGACTGCGGGGCCTGTTTCCGATCCTCTGTCCGTTCACGTATCCAGGCAGAGTTCCTCTGGGCGGCGTCCACTGGCTCCCTTGAAGCCTTTGAGGAGCAGTGGGCGCTGTCCGGGGTTCTCTGCTCGGTGTCCCCGTCTGGTTCTCTTCTTTTGACCCTTTGACCATACTCCTGTCCCTGTTTTTACATTAGTTGTCCCCCGTAATTATTTGAGTTCCAGGCCCTGTGGATCCTCCCCTTAGGCTGGGGGGGGATCCTTTAGCAGTGGGCGGGTTTACGCCCACCCACTTCCCGGAACCCAATAGGTAGCAGGGAGACTTGGGACTTAGTCCAGCCCATCACAATGACATTGTATGAAAGGCCCAGGTAAGTGTCTTTATAGAGTTCCCTCAAATGTAGGGAAGATGGGTTTAGAGTGAATGGCAGCAAATCTGCCTGGAATTGGTACAAATGTGTTGCAGTCCTTAAGGCTAAGTTGGGTCTTGCATTCAGGCCCTGCATGATCCATTCACAAGACTGGAACTGGATAAAACTCATGTGGGTTTGGTTGGTGATTAAAGTTCTACAGAACCTCTAAGAACCACTCCCACCTCCCTAAGGCCCACTAAAATACGCTTTTTGGTCTTCATAGATTTTAAGATCAGAAGGGACCATTGTGTCAGCCAGTCTGACCGCCTGCATTACACAGGCCCTGGGACTTAACTAAATTAATTCCTGCTTTAAGGGGGGAGGTTTTGAGCTCAGGGGTTTGACCATTAGCCTGCTAAACCCAGGGTTGTGAGTTCAATCCTTGAGGGGGCCACTTAAGGATCTGGGACAAAATCAGTACTTGGTCCTGCTAGTGAAGGCAGGGGGCTGGACTCGATGACCTTTCAGGGTCCCTTCCAGTTCTATGAGATAGGTATATCTCTCTATATTATATTATTAGAAGTCCAACAGTTCTGGTTCAACTAGAGCATATGTTTTAGAAAAGCATTTTAGACTGTGCAGTCCTATATCATCAAATTCTGTTCCTCCTGGAGCTACTCAGAGACGGGGATCAAATCACCCTTTAACCTTCTCCTTGAAAAACCTCTGAGTCTATCAATATAAAGCACGTTTACCAATTCTGAAATCATTCTCATGGCTCTTCTCTAAAGCCTCTCCAATTTTTCAACATCTTCCTTGAATTGTAGACAGAACTGGACACAGTATTTCAGTAGTGGCTGCATCAGTGCCAAATACAGAGGACAAATCACCTCTCTATTCCTACTCAGTATTCTCCTATTTATACCTTAAATGATTGCATTAGCCCTTTTGACCAGAGTGTTGTACTGGGAGCTCATGTTTAGCTAATTATTCACCATGACTTCCCTCTCCCCCCCCCCCCAAAGTCCTTTTCAGAGTCACTGCTTCCTAGGATAGAGTCCCCTAGCCTGTATGTATGGCTGCATTCTTTGTTCCTACATGTATATTCATACAGTTGGCTGTATTGAAACACATTTTTTATCTTGCCCAGCTGATCAAGTGATCCAAAATCAGTGATCTATTTGAAAACTTTAACAGTGATTTTATGTTTTTGCCTATGTAATTGATAAGAATATTAAATAGCATAGGGCCAAGAACTGGTCCCTGCAGGACCCCTCTAGAAATACACCCCTTAACAATGATTGCTTATTTACAATTACATTTTGAGACCTATCAACTGTCTGTTTTTAATCAATATTAATTATGTCTCATCTCATTTCTTAATCAGAATGCTATGTGGTACCAAGTCAACTGTCTCACAGAAGCCTAAAGTATGGTACATCAACACTATTTTGTCAACCAAACTTGTAATTTAGTAAAAATATATATAAAGTTAGTTTGACAAGATCTAGTTTCCATAAACCCAGGCTGATTGGCAATAATTATATTACTCTCCTTTAATTCTTTATCAGTTGAGTCTCATATCAGCCGTTCTATTTTCCCTGCATCAAAATCAGGTGGATAGGTCTATACCTACTCGGGATTATTCATGTCAGCTTTCCTCCTTCATGCTACTTCCTGAAGCTAAGTGGTCTCTTCTTCCTGGATTGTTCCCCCTTTCTAAACAGTCTTTAGTGAGTCCTAGTTACACCTAATGATAATGGTCTAGTATTGCTTTTTAGTGCCTTTTCAAACGCAAGGTAAACCAACTCCCTCATTATCCAAGCATGTGTCCCATCAGGTCCCAAAGATCTATAATGGACGTCTTCTTATTTTTTGCAGTATGTCTCACACTTCAGAAGTCATTCTGCCTGTCACTTCCTTGGGCAGTAATTGCTCCCTCCCCTGAATTGCTCTACAACATTAATTTATCTCATGAATACCCCAGCAAAGTTCCTAAGCAATTTTAATTTCTTTGTAATCTTTAGTTCATTAGCCAATCCGGGTGTCCTTGACCCAGCAGGGTGCCCTCATTATTCTTCATTGGGATGATATTTTGCTCTTTTCCTTTGGACACGACTGCTGATATTCTCTTGGGATGATGGCTCTGAATCTTAATTTTCCAGGGAGGAAAAAATTAAATGATCACCATAAAATTAAAATTATGATGTAAAGAAAAAAAGTGATGTGAAAAAAGATCAGCATGCTGGAGTGGAGGGGTCTACCACATGTGTGATGGTAACTGGACATTTTAAGGTCATCTGGTGCTTCAATCCCTGTAAAAGAGCTAGTATCTTGCTAGAATTAGTATGCCATGCTACTTTCCCTTTTGTCAGCGTCCGACCAGTGTCACAGCTTGGTTCTGGAGGGCACCATGTTGTCAGAAGTGCAGTCTTCTGAGTGTGATGAAATGGTCATTAATGTTTTCTTGGCAGTGCTACCAGTCACAATCCCTGTGAACTAGTCAATATAGGGGACTAAATACCTAAATTCCACTCCCCTTACCCAATATATCGGTATTCTTAATTTTCGGTACTATATCTATTGTGCAACATGGCTGGTGTTGTTTTAATGACTATCATGTTCTAGTCTAGAGGTCCCATCCCATGATCCCATCCTCCATATCTGCACAGCAGAATACCAACTGACAATGCTCAACCAAAAACTCCAATCAGTATTACATCATGAGATGCAGTACATCCGGGGAAGAAATTCTCATTGGCTGATCATGGACTGAAGCTAAATAAACCCTTTCATGAGAGGCCCCATTGTGTGCAAGATGTAATTCTGTAAAGCACCTCCATGCATGTGAAAGACAACGAACTATTTAAAAAAATTCTCCCACTCTTACTCACAATGTATTCAGGCAATATCAGATGGACTTCAATGGGAGTCTGCCAGATTATGGACTAAGTAAAAACCATGTAAAGACTTCAATATTTGGACCTTTGTCTTCGTTGATATGAAAGTTCTTAATAGAAACCTAAACTGCTGGCTTGTGGCACTGTATGATCTCTCATCAGCACATATGCTCACCATGGCAAAGTAATCAATTACCAGTAACACACCACAGTATTTCAGCTACCACCGTGGCTCACTATATTTATCACAAAAAATGAGTGGGGGATGTCTGATACTTCAGTACAGTGACTGTTAACAAATTGTGACTCTTTAACAGTGACTTCTTTTAATCCTTGCATCTTCCTCTTGGTTTTTCACTTCCTGTTCGTTTGTGTGACATTCCTTATATGTATTTGGACTTTCACATGCTTCAAATTGAAAGTAAAACAAAAGGGAAAATTGGTGGCAGCTGAAGCCATGACCAGATCTGCAGGAACCCATCTGTTAGAAATTGTGAAGGTCCCAACTGCTCTGATCATTTGGAGGAGACCTTCTCTGTACATTTATGCAACACCTGGGCTTCAGCCTTCTATTTACATATTAAAAAACATGTCACTGGATTAACTGGCTGATGTGGTCACCGGCAAAACGCAGCTGATGTTTACTCTCTAGTGTATACACAGAACTAGCTAGCTCCTACATTGTCCAGATTTTGTTTTCTCTGCAATGTTTGAATCCCTTATCACCACAACTGACAGTAGGATATAATTGACCAGCTGGTCTTCTAGCAGGTATAATAAAATAGATGAAAACAATCCAATTTGGGGCTGAAAGAGAGGATACCTGGCACAGGGAATTCATAAAAAACACCATCTTCAACCATGCTGCAGTGCCAGTCTCTACATCAGCTAATTGACAGTATTGTATATTTCTATAGGGCTGTGTCCTTTAATAATGATGGTGGCTGTGGGATGTTGATAGTCTATTGATATCAGGCTAGTCACTGAATGATGTTCTAGGTCCCTTCCAAATAGTCAAGAAGAGACAGTGCCTGACCAAAGGAGCTCACAGTCTGAGGACCAGCAGAGAAGTAGACAGGGATTAGGGGAACTAGAACAAAACTGGGAATTCGGAGGCAAGTCAGCTAGACCTTTCTATAAGGAGCCAATTGGAAGACAACACCATGACGATTTTGTGGCAAATAAGGCTGAGAATATTGTCAGCATGGACAGAGTGATCCAATATGGGTTTATATGATCCCCATCTATTTTCTATTATATGTCAATCAAAGGTTATAGTGTTTGTAGTCATGTCCTTCTTGAGCAGTGGGACCATACAGTATGGGCACTTAGACCCTGGAACCAATGCCTCAGCCCTCCTGGTTCTCCAGTTGCTTAGACATGTTGCCCCCACAGGGTCCACCTGGCTGTGGGAGCTTAGGTGTCTAGCTAACGCCTTCAGGGATGGCATGGCTATAAAGCAGGGACAGACAGATTTAGCACACAAAAAAATGGTATGCATCCCTGCTTTTCTCTTAAAAAGCACAGGAGAGCAACAGATCTGTGGAAAACAACAAACTCCTGAACACCATCCCCTTCAGTCTGATCTCTCCCCTTTTGTGAGTAACTGCTTTGGTCTGAGGCCTTTAGGAGAAGCAAAATCCATCCTGATATAATGACAGCTGGGTGTTATGTTGCTGGCAATGAAATGGCTTCCTTGGCTTAGAGCGCATTCCCTTTTTCAGAACACACTCTGGCCCTTACTTCTGCTGGGGATTTTCCATGTTTCTGGGCAGAGAGTCATTGAAAGTCAATAGCACTGCCTAGAGAACCCCCATTGCTCTAGGAGGCAAGAGTCATTCAATGTTGACAGCTCTGTCACAGGTTTCCAGACAGCGTTTCTGCCCTAGGTGTCAAGTCCTGCTACATAACAAATGTGCAAAGCCATACGAAAGATTCCTTTCGGAACAGAGATTGAAACGCCTTGGGCATTCACAAAACAAAACCAGAATTCACACAGACATAGCCCCCAAAGTCTTACTGCGTGCTCCTGTGCTGAAGGCAGCAGTGACTGGACTCAGGTAGATTTGGATTCAATTCCCACCTCGCCCACATGTAGCTCTGTGGGCTAGCTTGCCTTTAGTATATTCACTGCTACTGTAGCACGGTGGGCTAGCTTGTCTATATATCTTTTCTTATACGTTTCTTATGGGTTTGATTATTTAGTATAATAGGTTTCTATTAGGGTATATTTTGGCTGTAACACAAGGGACCTGCAGGCCACATTCTGTATGGTGAGCTGAGGCAAAGTTAGCGTACATATGTCTAGAACCTTTCACCTAAATAGATGGTGATGAGCTAAAGCATAAGGTCCATATATGGCTGTGATCTTTAACATAGAGGATACGTTGAAGCAGGTTGGCATAGGGGCTTTCCTAAGTTCACACCCTTTTAAACTTAACAGGTAAACCACCACTTGGAAAGAACCGAAAGAAACAGTTAGGACAAAAATACCAAATGTGATACCTAACCCCAAAAGGGCCATGGTAACTAATGGACGTATGTGATAATAATTTGAGGTCATTGATATACTAGCCTATAGAAAAAAGGCACCCCACATTAGTAAGGTGAGGAAATACAAATAAGGAAAAGGGGGAAAATCCCCTACTGAATATTCATCGAACATAGTGGCTTCAGTGTAACGTATTATAAAAGTGGCATCCCAGTCTTGGGGCGGTGGGAAAGAGATGTAGCCCTTGTGTGGTGCCAGAACGATGGCCACCGGTGATGAGGGGATGGTGACGGGGATGAGGAAGATGATGGCTAACATTGCAGGTTGTTCTACAGGAGATGGTGTGAGTATATGGATGTGCAGATGTCCATTCTGCAATATCCCCATCTACCTTACTGAGTTGTGGGATCAGGGCATCTCATTTGGGATGATAGAACTCCAGGTTCAAGTGTTTACTCTGCCTGATTTGGAGGTGTCCCTGAGCCTGAGAAACCTTCCCAACGAATTTTTCATCAAAACCAATACCTTTCCACTAAACATTGCCATTTTGACAAAATGGCATTTTTCTACAAAAAAGTGTTTAGTTGAATTTTTTTCTAGCTATAGCCCAATCCTCAGCAGAGCTCCCACTGAGTTAACTTGGCATTAGGTGCATCAGGATATTACCCAGGGTTTTCTGAACCCAAACCAGTGGTAACTTAACTATTTCTCTCCAAGTGGTGTCAGGAATAAATCAATGGGGACACAGCTCCTCCATCTGATAAATGACTGGTACAACCACGAGTTCTTTTACCTAAAAATACTCTTTTATTAGGTCTCTCTCTCTCTCTCACACACACACACACACACACACACACACACACACACACACACACACACTGTAGCAGTAGATTCAGCGCATTCCAAACATTTATAATTACCCAAAGTCTGAGATGTAATCAAGAGTCAGGATTCCGGGGACTCTACGTCCATCCAGCTTCTGGGGAGTTTAGGTGTCAGCTCCTTGCCCAAAGAAAAGTTCCCTGGACTGCTTCAAAGTGTATCTTTTTTGTCTAATCTTGTATAGCTAACTTAAACAAAGCACATAACGCACGGTGTCTCCTAGTGGGTCACCACAGTAGCCCTTAGTGGGTCACCAATTCTCTTAATTTCAGCAAATTACTCATTAGCTCATCATCAAAGCATTTCTATTATTTCTAGTCATAACAGCAATAACACATATGTCAGGGGCATTTAACCAAAGTCGGCTATCAACATTCCTTCCATTCTCATGACACATTAACCCTCTGTCCCATCCTCCCGTTCTGATTAGCAAAACTGCAAACATGCAGCGGTTTTGCCTTTCCTCTTAGAGTCTAAGGTTATTCCTAGCTATGTGGTATTTGGTTTTCAGCTAGCAGTGACCAGACCTATAAAATAGCTGACTGTAGTAATGTCAAGTTCTGGGGTTACAAGGATGGCATGATCTGGTCCAGGCTTCTAGGAAACAAAGGTATTGGAAATTCTCACCTGCAAAAGAAGAAATGGGAAATAATGAATCTTACATTTCAGAAGCTTTGCTGGAAAAGTCCTGCTAGAGCTGAAGACTCCCTTGAAAGCAGGCTTTGGACTACAGGAAGTTCCCATGAGAATCGTGTTTGCTAAGAAAACATCAGAGAAGACAATAAAGCCAATGACATTACAACAAAGCATTCAGACGAGGATGAATATGTTTATCACTGATCGGTGATAAACCTTTGATGTTCCTTGGATGAGCTGAAACTCATGTGTAAAACATAAGGGATAAGTTGTGCAGTGCACTAGATTTTTTTCATTAACATTCTGGTTTTACATTTGCATTAAACCACCGAAAACTGTGAGTGTTTTCCTTCAAAATACAAAAATAATCAGGTATCCAGGTTTAGGACTTGGTTTTGATTCTTTACGTTAACTGGAGGATTTCTGGTTTTACACATATTATCCTGGTTTATCGTCAAAAACTATACATTGTGTTAATGTTACAGAGAATACTTGTACTGTTCATCCCAAATGGCTCCTCCATCTCCCAGCTGTAAAAGGCCTTGTGTGTCTGTTCTGTCGCTGGCCTAGAGAAATGACCGGTTAGCTGGCACTGCATTGCACTTAGGCACTCTACCAAGTGGCAGCTTTGCAATACGAGCCAGGCACCGATGCATGCGGATGGTGGCTCACCATTCACTAATCCTCACTGCACCCTGGGAGGATGTTTACATTGCAGTAAAAGACTTGTGGCTGGTCCAGATCAGCTGACTCAGTTTCACAGGGCTCAAGCTACGGGGCTAAACAATTTCCCGGTAGATGTTCAGGATCGGTTTGGAGTCCAGGCTCTGGGGCAGGGCGGGGGCGTTAGATCGCAGGGGCCAGCTGTGCCCAAATGTCTACAATTTTATAGCCCCACAGCCTGAGACTTATAAGCCTGATCTGGGGTGGCTGTGGGTCTTTTACTGCAGTGTAGACACACTACACTGTGCTACGACACTAAATGGCTGGCTCCCCAACACTGGCCTTAAAAGAGCTGACAGCTAAAAGCGTCTCACATCTGCTCTGCTGTCCTCCAAGTCTTCCCCTCCTTTCATTCCAACTTCCCTTCTCCCACATTATGCTTCCTATGTTGTCCAGCTCACAACTCGGTTTAAAAATAGAGCAATGGAGCTGTTTTCATTCAGATGCAGACGTACCCATAATGACCCACTCCTTTGTCATCTCAGGATTAAATCGACGTATGATGCTTCGCACAGGATTATACCTTAAGACCGCTTGCAAAGTTCAGCTGAGCCCCGATCCCGCAAAGCATTTCAGCACGTGCTTAACTTTAATTATGTCAGTAACTCCAGTGAGTGTTCATACAATAGCTGGATTGCAGTCCTTGTGCAGAACGTGCCAGCCCATTAGCTGTGAGGTTTCTCTCACAGGGAGAATGATCTGTGGTGGCTGCCAATTTGTTTCTGGGTCCAATTTACAATACTAATTTGATCTCCAAATCTGTAATTGGCAACAACAACTACTTCCGAGATTCCCTCATTCCGATGTGATCCCCCAGTCATTGAGATCAGCTGAGTGTCTTGAGCGAATACTCCTCTGGGCGAGTTAGGAGGCTCACTCCTTGACTAGAATATCCAAGAAGGATGTTTCCAAGGTCTCTTACATAAGAACGACCATACTGGGTCAGACTAAAGGTCCATCTAGCCCAGTATCCTGTCTTCCGATAGTGGCCAATGCCAGGTGCCCCAGGTGAACAGAACAGGTAATCAACAAGTGATCCATCCCCTGTCACCCATTCCCAGCTTTTGGCAAACAAAGGCTAGGGACACCATTCCTGCCCATCCTGACTAATAGCCATTGATGGACCTATCCTCCATGAATTTATCTAGTTCTTTATTGAACCCTGTTATGGTCTTGGCCTTCACAACATCCTCTGGCAAGGAGTTCCACAGGTTGACTGTCCGTTGTGTGAAAAAATACTTCTTTTGTTGTTGTTTTTAAACCTGCTGCCTATTCATTTCATTTGGTGGCCCCTAGTTCTTGTGTTATGAGAAGGAGTAAATAAATAACACTTCCTTATTTATTTTCTTCACACCAGTCATGATTTTATAGACCTCTATCATATCCTCCCTTATCATCTCTTTTCCAAGCTGAAAAGCCCCAGTCTTATTAATCTCTCCTCATACGGCAGCCATTCCATACCCCTAATCATTTTTGTTGCCCTTTTCTGAACCTCTTCCAAGTCCAATATATCTTTTTTGAGATGGGGGTGACCACATCTGCATGCAGTATTCAAGATGTGAGTATACCATGGATTTATATAGAGGCAATATATTTTCTGTCATATTATTTAGACCTTTCTTAATGATTCCTAACATTCTGTTCGCTTTTTTGACTGCCGCTGCATATTGAGTGGATGTTTTCAGAGAACTATCCACAATGACGCCAAGATCTCTTTCTTGAGTGGTAACAGCTAATTTAGACCCCATCATTTTATATGTATAGTTGGGATTATGTTTTCCAATGTGCATTACTTTGCATTTATCAACACTGAATTTTATCTGCCATTTTGTTGCCCAGTCACCCAGTTTTGTGAGATCCTTTTGTAGCTTTCGCAGTCTGCTTGGGACTTAACTATCTTGAGTAGTTATGTATCATCTGCAAATTTTGCCACCTCACTGTTTACCCCTTTTTCCAGGGGGTAGGACTCGGCCCAGCACAGACCCCTGGCAGGAGCGCCGCCAGCTTTTCTGCCGCCCTAGGCAGCAGAAGGTCCCACCCCAAAATGCCGCTCCCCCCCCAAAGGCGGCGGAAGGTCCCACCATGGAAATACCGCCACGGTTGCCGCCCCCCCAAATCGCAGCGCCCTAGGTGACTGCCTAGGTCACCTAATGAGTTGCGCTGGCCCTGACCCCTGGGGGATACCACTAATTACCTCTCTCCATTCTGAAAAATGACCATTTATTCCTACCCTCTGTTTCCTATCTTTTAACCAGTTACCAATCCATAAAAAAAACCTTCACTCTTATCCCATGACAGCTTACTTTGCTTAAGAGTCTTTGGTGAGGGACCTTATCAAAGGCTTTCTGAAAGTCCAAATACACTATATCCACTGGATCCCCCTTGTCCACATGCTTGTTGACCCCCACAAAGAATTCTTGTAGATTGGTGAGGCATGATTTCCCTTTACAAAAACCATGTTGACTCTTCCCCAACAAATTACATTCATCTAGGTGTCTGACAATTTTGTTCTTTACTATAGTTTCAACCAGTTTGCCCAGTACTGAAGTCAGGCTTACTAGCCTGTAATTGCCAGGGTCACCTCTGGAGCCCTTTTTAAAAATTTGTGTCACATTAGCTATCCTTCAGTCATTTGGTACAGATGCTGATTTAAATGATAGTTTACAGATGACAGTTAGTAGTCCTGCAATTTCACATTTGAATTCCTTCAGAACTCTTTGGTGAATACCATCTGGTCTGGTGACTTATTACTGTTTAGTTTACCAATTTGTTCCAAAACCTCCTCTAAGGACACCTCAATCAGGACAGTTCCTCAGATTTGTCACCTAAGAAGACTGGGTCAGGCTTGGGGATCTCCCTCACGTCCTCAACAGTGAAGACTGATGCAAAGAATTCATTTAGTTTCTCCACAATGGCCTTATTGTCCTTGAGTGCTCCTTTAGCACCTCGATCGTCCAATGGCCCCACTGGTTGTTTAGCAGGCTTCCTACTTCAGATGTACTTAAAAAATTTTTGCAATTACTTTTTGAGTCTTTGCCTAGCTGTTCTTCAAATTCTTTTTTGGCCTTCCTAATTATATTTTTACACTTCATTTGCCAGAGTTTATGCTCCTTTCTATTTTCCTCATTAAGATTTAACTTCCACTTTTTAAAGGATGTCTTTTTGCCTCTCGCTGCTTTTTACTTTGTTGTTTAGCCACGGTGGCACTTTTTTGGTTCTCTTATTATGTTTTTTAATTTGGGGTAAACATTTAAGTTGAACCTCTATTATGGTGTCTTTAAAAAGCTTCCATGCAGCTTGCAGGGATTTCACTTTTTGCGCCGTACCTTTTAATTTATTTGACTAACTTCTTCATTTTTGTGTAGTTCCCTTTTCTGAAATTAAATGCTACAGTGTTGGGCTCCTGTGGTGTTTTCCTCATCCCAGGGATGCTAAATTTAATTATATTATGGTCATTATTACTAAGCGGTCCAGCTACATTCACTTCTTGGACCTGATCCTGTGCTCCACTTGGGACTAAATCAAGAACTGCCTCTCCTCTTGTGGGTTCCAGGACTAGCTGCTCCAAGAAGCAGTCATTTAAAGTGTCAAGAAACTTTAGTTCTGCATCCCAACCTGAGGTGACATGTACCCAGTCAATATGGGGATAGTTGAAATCCCCCCACTATTATTGAGTTTTTTAGTTTTATAGCCTCTCTAATCGCCCTGAGCATTTCACAGTCACTATCACCATCCAGATCAGGTGGTCGGTAATATATCCCTACTGCTCTATTCTTATTATTCAAGCATGGAATTACTATCTATAGAGATTCTGTGGTACAGTTTGGTTCATTTAAGATTTGTACTTCATTTGATTCTATTCTTTCTGTCACATATAGTGCCGCTCCCCCAGCAACACAACCTGTGTGAACAGTGTTGTGTGTCTTCTTGTATTGTGCACTATGGTATTATTAAGGTGCTGAAAAATGCACTTGTAATGACCTTCCTATGGTTGCTGGGATTTATATGAGGGTCTTTTCAATCGGCGGGATGAGGATTGTGCAGGTTTGATTTGGCTGTGTAGGTACAGGCTTCATTCTCATTTCTCTTAGGTTTCAGAGGATCTCAGCTTTGGAAGCTAATCTTGGCAACACGGTTTAAAACCAACTGCCCCACTCAGATCATCTAAATGGACGTGTTAGAGGGCTGTTGTCTCCCCGCTGTACTGTGTTGGCGATAAGTGCTCCCCGATAGACTTTGTAATGACCCCAGTTGAGCCTGGAGCTGCAGGAACATCTGGTCTCTGGGATAGACTCGGCAATATCCCCGTGAGACAGCATGCCTAGGACTGTAAGCCTATTTATTTAGGCCTTTGACACTCATTTTTATGTAAGTACAAAAATGGGTGGGAAGAAGACTAGAGATGATATAGAGAATGCTTCCTTATTTGTTTAATTTTCTTTCAACAGCTGCAAAGATCTTCATCACGACTTCATTACAGTCTTTTTAGCAGAGCTAGTCAAAAACTGTAGTCCATTTTCAACAACTTTCAAATGGAAAATACTTGATTTAATTAAAAACCTGTAGAATTTTCAAATGAAACATAACAGATTTTTTTTTTCAAACTGTTGTTTTCGCTACCCCTCTCTCCTCTTTTCCCCACTGGAAAAAAGGCTGTTGGAAAGAAGAAGAAAGAGCAAAACCAAAAAACCTGAGAACCAAAACTTGCATTTTCATCAAGAAACCAGACAATTTTGGCTACGATAAAAAATTTCTACACACACTTTTGTTTAGCTCCAAAAAACATTTCTTGGGACAATTTTTTTTTATCAGCTTTGCTTTTCATCTAATTGAAACACTCGCTTGACTGTCCCGATTGGTGCCTGCCCATAGCAACTCTCTTAAATTCTAATGTGAATTATTCATCAAATATCTTGCACATCAGTGGGAAAAAAACACTCTAATCAAAGGTACACATTTAAAAATATCAGTGAAAATCCTAATATAAAACTGAACAAATATCACCCTATATAAAAATACAAAGTATGGTAAGATTATAACCAGCAGGAATATGGCTCATCCAGTTTGCATAGGTACCTTGGTTTGCTGACAACATCTCTCTTCCATCTATTCATTATTCGCTGTTGAAAATTATAGCAGACAAATAAAGAGCGGCAGCTCTAATTTAAGTCCTTTAGCTACAATAGACCATTCTTAATTCACTGTGTAGAGATAAACATGTGTGGATCAGAGAGAATTCTGCCCTAAATTAACATATGTTGCTTTATTTTTAAATGAGTTTTTATTGTATCTCTCTGTACATAAGAGAGGCGGGGCGAGGTGGGGGGCGGAGAAGAGACAGGAAAGAAAAAGTACAAAGATAAACAAGAAGAGCAAGCTGAGATACCATGTATTACAGCACCCCACATACAACCGAGTCGTCAGTCCATTAAGACCGTGTCAAATTAATAAGGTGAAACGCTAGCATTTTCGTTGGCTTGTCCAGAGCAGGCCCCCCCTTGTGGATATTCAGTGAACAGCAGCCTAGAGGCTAAGTAATTGGCATATGTGTCATTCTTAGAATTCTTCCTCTGCTAGGATGTCCCTCAGTTTAATAAACCATCTCTTATGTCCCAGATGATGCCGATCTGCTGCAAGTGAGCAGCTAACAAAATATGCTGTAATAACCAATGACATTAGAGGCTGCTTTTTAATTTAAAATAAGGAGTAAGGGAATTCAATCAAATCAAAGCTGCCCTGAGCTTAACTCTTTTGAAGGTTAGAAAAAGTCTGCGTGCCTCCCAAGACCTCTCTGAAAGGCAGGTGTCACGATGCGGTTCTGGCGGGACCCAACTGAGAGTGCCAATTCAGGACAAATTGCTAAAACAGGGCAGTTACAGCCCAAGGCTGGGGTTTCTCCACCTCTAAGGCAAACCAAACCAGCCAGACAAAGAGGACTTTGGTTTCACCCCACTGGCTAACCACAAGTCACACAAGCAATCCCCTTAGACACTCCAGTTTCCCAGTATCACCACCAGTGCCACTCGTTATGGGGACAAATGGTTATAAAAACCGATATCCCAATATACACAAAAAAGGTTCTCTCGATCCCAAAGGACCAAGCCCCAGCCCCAGGTCAATATACAAATCAGATCTTTCCCACAAATCACGCTGTTGCCAATCCTTTAGAGTCTAAAATCTAAAGGTTTATTCATAAAAGGAAAAAGATAGAGATGAGAGTTAGAATTGGTTAAATGGAATCAATTACATACAGTAATGGCAAAGTTCTTGGTTCAGACCTTTCGAGGTCCCTCCCAGCTCTATGAGATAGGTATATTATCATATATTCCTTTAAATACCCTCACGAGCCCCGGTAAGAACTTTCTTCATGAGGCAAGTTAAAATGCTGGGTCTGATTCTGCTGTTCTCCACACTACACTGAGACCACAGGGCCTCCTTTGTGTTCTGTGGTGTTACTCATGACTTGCATCGGTGGAAAGGGAGATCCAAATCAGCCCCAGATGATGGAAACTGGTCTTTATCCTCGGTCATTATCCTGGCAGCATCAAGTTGATCCTTATCGCTGTGAACAGCCTGGCGTATAACCTGTTAATAGGCTATGGCTTTGCCGCAGGAAGGCAGACTAACGAACCAGTTGTTTACGGCTGGTAATGATTGATTTGTCAGTGATTATATAGCTTAATTCTACAGCAGCATGAATCAAAGATGACACTTCTTTCTTTTTAGGCTGTCACTTAGGGTTTAGTGTGCCACGCTGTAATGGGTGTTGAAGGGTGGTGATTGTGATGGCCTTTCACCACGTTTCCTTCTCACGGCACTGCCATAAACTATTTCTTTTTAGTGCCGCTTTGCTCTGAACATAAACAGCTGATGCTTGCAAGCCAGAGGGGGAAAGGCTTAGACGTTAACCTTTCCTGTTCAGGGATAGCCAGCATGGACTCTGTGGCCCTGATTCTCATTTGTATAAAGGTCACCTTATACCACTCCTGCAGTGTGGATGGGCCATACAGCAGATCTCAATTAGCTACACTTGTTTTAAGGCCCCTTTATGTTGTCAGAAAGGTGTAAAAGGGCCTTAATCTAAAGGATAATCAGGCCCAGTAAAATGAATTCTATTGTATATTAAGCTGTGTTATGTGTCACTAAAGGCCGCTTTACATATAACATACCTAGTAGGAACCACCTGCAGATACAGCCCTCACCAACGGCATGACCATCACACCACAATCTTAACTCTGCTCCAGTGGGGATGCCAGCTTTTGAGGACATCCTCCTCAAATTGCACCTTCCACCACCAACAGACCAGACTCCCCCCACTTCTCACCATCCCTTCTGCACAGCTCTCTAAAGTCACAGATGCTCAGGGTGAGGGGCAGTGGTGCTGGAAGGCAGCAGTGAATTGGCTGTGGTTTTGGGGCGACTGCTGAGGCCTGTCTCTGGTTGGAGGAGTTGGAGTTGTACTGCTGGTGGCTTAGCCATGCATTTCCAGACTTCTCTGTACACTGGGCAGCAAACTGGTGGAGCTTCCACCAGACTTCCATCACACGAGGAGTGGGGTGGGAGATGTTTGACCACCCTAGCCCTGCAGAATGGGCAGGGGGCATTCACCCAGCAGGGGTCTGGGCCATCTGCCCAGAATTCTCCTCCTGGGCTGCAAGACTCCACTGAAGCTGTGTTGACAGGGCTTTTTCCATGCTCTTGGAATGCCACCAAACAGGTCTGTGTCATACAGAGGCTCAGGACAATGGTTAATAAAGCCATTGTGGAGACACCATTTTGGGGTGTCTGGGGCAGAGGAGGAAGAATGAGCTGTGCAGTACACCAGCCCCCCAGTCTCTACCCAGCAATAACAACCCCACTTCCTCTGATTCCTCTGCAAACTCTCAGTGAAGGGTCAGGACCGTGCTGCAGAACTGTCATGAACCTTGGCTCCCTTCTGTCTGGCATGGGGGACAGCCAGACAGGGGCCAATGGAAGCCTGCAATTAGTCTTTCTAATTAAACGTTCCTTTTCATACCGAAATGTTGGACCTCTCTCTCTTTTGTGACTCCTTCTTAATATGAATGGGACCAACTGCAGAGATTTAAAGGGCAGGGTTGGACTGCAGTTGGAAAATCATGCTTTCCTGTTAGTCTCAAAGAGTTTTTCCTCCTAAGCAACATAACTTCCAATTCCACAAACAGATTTAATGCACTTTTCCAAAAAGTGACCTGAAGGCTATTGAAATGAATTATTCACCCATCTTCAGTAACAAAACCCATCACATTTGTTTCTGATCCAGGAATATAAAAATTATCGCCATCTAGATTTCATCACACTTTGATGTGCAAAGCATTTTCACAGGATTTCTCTGTTTAAGTTTGTCAAAATGCTTTTTTCCATGAGCTGCAAGAGACAAAGAAATATAGATAGAGAGACTTTGTGCTCCCTGAACTAGAGAACATTCAGTGCAATTTTATTGTGACGATTTAGTGCTGCTTTTCTCCCCTGTTTCTGGAGGTGCCAATACAAGATGATGATAAAAGGTTTGATGGATGGATTGATTCTCCACTTCTGTGTTGCATATTTGCTGGTATATCATTGAATTAATATTTTATATATATATATGGAGTTTAGTTCTGACCCAAACACAGTCACCTTCTATGTCCAGAAATAACTGGCATGTGTCCCAGAAGACTATGTCGTCTAGGAAACAGGTGATTAGCACAGTGACAGGTGAAGGGGAAAAGGAAGAGAAGAGTCAGGCTTTTCACTTAGAGGCAGAAATGTATAAAGCGCCATTTCATTCCAATAGTGTTAAGAAAATTAATATTACAGATCATATGTCAATTGACGCCCTTACTTCTTTTCTCTGTGCATATGAGTCACTAGGGTTGGGATATCTAAAGGAGTAGCTGCCCCCCCCTCTTTGAAAATCAATGGGAATTGGACAACTAACTCACTTCGAAGCCCCAGCCTGCATTTATTGTTTGCTTATATCCAGTTCTAACAAAGGACTAATTCCACCTATAGACACATGCCGTGGTCCAGAGATTTTCTGGATGATCAATGTGTAAGCAATACACTAGGCAGGGAAGGTAAAATAAAGCCCCCGACATAGTCCATTTGCAGTTCTTTTGCTTAGGACTGGCTTTGTTAACACACACAAGATCCTAAACAAGAGCAAAGCGACTCCAAACCCATTTGAGCAGGGGAGCTGGGTCGCTCCCGGATGAGTGCGCTAACCACTGGGCTAGACTCGCTCTCACGCTTCCTAGCCCAACAGAGAGTTAATGGTGTAATCCCCAGGTGGAGTTTGCCAGCTCCTGGAACACCCCTTTAGAGCAGGGGTGGCCAACCTGAGCCTGAGACGGAGCCAGAATTTACCAGAGTACATTGCCAAAGAGCCACGGTAATACATCAGCAGCCCCCCCATCCGCTCTCCCCTCCCGCCCACCAGCAGCCCCGCCGATCAGCACTTCCCCCTCCCTCCCTGCACCTCCTGATCCGCTGTTTTGTGGCGTGCCGGAGGCTGGGGAGGGGGGGAGCAAGGGCAAGGCAGGCTCAGGGGAGGGGGCAGGAATGGGGGGAGTGGGGGCAGGGCCTGTGGCAGAGCCAGGGGTTGAGCCGTGACCACCCCCGGCACATTGGAAAGTTGGCGCCTGTAGCTCCAGCGCTGGAGTCGGTGCCTGTACAAGGAGCTGCATATTACTTCTGAAGAGCCGCATGCGGCTCCGGAGGTTGGACACCCCTGCTTTAGAGGGCACCACTCTATGGACTACACCCCTAATGGCTACCAGAGCCCTCTGGTGCCATTTCCCAGCATGCTTTGAGTCGGGGCAGGGATGGAAAGGATAGCAACTCCTGCTGAGACCAATAGGGAGGCTTCTGCATGACGTGAGCAGGACAGGCTGATTGCTGGGAGACCGATGAGCCGGGCTGCTCTGCCCCTCAGAGGGAGGGGACAGCCTGACCCAGAGGCAGAACCGAGGTTTAGTCTCAGTTTTGAGCTGTGAGTGGGGAGCTGAGAGAGACGCAGAGCAGCTCAGGGAGTCTCTGATTAACTCCCCTCCCCACAAAGAGAGCCTTTGCGTGACTGTGGGATCCAGAGCATGGGTCAGGCTGCTGCAGCCCTGCAGAGACCAGTGTCCGGAGAGCCAACCTAGTGAGAGCCAGCACAGACCCCCCCAGGGCTTCCAGACCCAGAAGCAAGGAGAGGGCCCTGCCCCACGCAGGAATGGAGACAACGTAAGGGGACTCTTTGTGTTTAAGGAGGCCAATGTTCACAGCACTGCAGCACCTGCCTGCGGACTCCTCCCCGGCATGCCATCTGCCTGGGAAGGTGCCAGGGAGTGAGCTGGGGGGTGGGAAGAGTTGTGAGATGGGGAATTGGTTGCTGTTTTAGTATTTATTAGTTACCACTAGCCCTTCCTGGCCCCAAATGCCATCTTCCTGCTCCCAGTAAAGTCGCCTTTGTTGTTGTTTTTTTGTTTTGGGGCATGTCGTTTCCTTGCTAGGGTTTGTGCTGATGTTCTTTATATTTTGTCTTGTGTACTGGGGTTTAGACTCCTGGCCAGAAGTGGTAGCATTAGTCGTTTTCCCAAGGGATTGCACCCCACGTGCAGGGTGGAGGCACCGGGCATCACAAAAAAGAACCCAGAACCCGGCCATGTGAGGAGAGGGGAGAACCCGCTCCAAGTTGTGAGCACCAGGGAGGAGGCGTGAGCTACACCTAGGAGGAAGAATCGTGGGTATTCATACAAGGGGAATAGCTTCAGCAGGAGAGACTGACAGAGCTAGATTGACATGGACCTAGACACTGACACAGACTACCCCATAGTGCAGGAATTAGGGTACTCTTTGTGGGAGACCCAAATTCAATACCAAATCAAAAGCTCCTTTGGTATGAACTAAAATAATGGATTAAATTATTTAATATCCTCATGTCGGGCAGCTTGAGGACTTGAATCCACATCCCAGGTGAGTGCTCTAACCCCCAGGCAAACGGTTATTGGGGAGAGGGAAGAAGCAGCTCTTTCTCTCTTTTGTGCGGGGCCTGATCTGGTAGGTGATTTCTAAGAATGCCGACCGGATCGGGTGCCATAAGTGAGCAGGAGAGGAGAACGCCTCGTTTGTGTCAGTGGCTAGCACAATCCCAGAGCCCACTCAGGATTCACCAACTAACTCAGCCATAGCAACTTCAGCTTTTGTAGTGTCTGGGTGGAGGGTCCTCCTCAGAGGTCACTCAGTTCCACTGCTGCCCTCTACAACTTCAGCAAAGAAACCTCCCAAGAGCCTCACGGGAAAAGAATCAGCAACATAAAACCCTTGAACTGAGCCCATACCATACCATAGGAACCCTCTTCCCTGTCTCAGGGCAGTCCCACTACCCAACCAATTCTGAATGTGTTTACAAGTATGGTGACTCCCAAGGTATCACTGGTGGAATTCTGGGTCACATGTTTATGCAGATGAAACAACTGCATGGCCATTCTTCAGGTTGTTATGCTCTCGAGCTTCAGGCCACAAGCCTTCCCATGGTGCTAATTCACACATCTCTTGGTGTGATTGTTTCTGTTTGTTGACTCAAACAGATGCCATTTGTTAACATTCTCAAAGGCCCATCTTCACCAGCCAAGGAGTTGGCGGGGGGGGGGGGGGGGTTGTATAGAAACCTTCGATTCTGAGAATAGAGCAAAATCTGCAGTTGTGCCTCAGCTCTTAGAATTTCATGGAGTTTTCTTGCCTGAAAACTTGTCCTAACCCTACAGGAAACCCACAAATATTGGGGGGGGGGAAATTTAAGGGAAACATCCATATGGGATAGAATATGGCCATTAGCATACAAGTACTGTCAGACTTGTAGTAAATAGGGAGTAAAATAAGAATGCTAAGACTAGATTTCATAGAAAACTGAGTAAAACTTGCTTTAAACTGTTTTAATGTGCATTAACAAAAAATGGAGTTTAAACTGGCAATCACAAGTACTTTTGATGATCAGAGTATCTTTCTGTCGGTGCAGGGTTTTTGTTTTTTTCCCCCCAGCTAAATTTGCTACCCATGCTCACCACACAGGAAGCATATGAGGATGTTAAATGTAATCCATTATTTTAGCTCAAACCAAAGGAGCTTTTGATTTTGTATTGTTTAGTTTAAGTGAGATCAGTGTGGGGAAAAAAACGATTAGACTGAGGGTTAAAGAGACACTCGGAAAGAAACAATTCAGCTCAGAAGCTCTGGAATCATGACACTTAAAGGAGGCTGCATGGTGGGAATGGTGATAAAAGAGCAGGCCAGGTCGCTTTGAACTTTAGCAGGCCTTAAATATGAGCAATATACCTAAAAACTCTGCTTCATTCAGAACTGCATTTTTACTGCTAATTCTATAGAGCTTGTCTTTTCTTTTCATAACAACTCACTGACATGCTTAGACAGACCAAGAAGCAATGGCCTCAAGTTGCAGTGGGGGAGGTCTAGGTTGGATATTAGGAAACACTATTTCACTAGGAGGGTGGTGAAGCACTGGAATGGGTTACCTAGGGAGGTGGTGGAATCTCCATCCTTAGAGGTTTTTAAGGCCCGGCTTGACAAAGCCGTGGCTGGGATGATTTAGTTGGTGTTGGTCCTATTTTGAGCAGGGGGTTGGACTAGATGACCTCCTGAGGTCTCTTCCAATCCTGGTAGTCTATGATTCTATATTTCATTTACAATCCTGCCAGCCAAATCACAAATATCACTAGCCCCATCGTGCACTAAATTGTCAATTAGCTGCTCATATAAACTGTCCCTCGGTGAAGTTGAAGCTAGACAAATTCAGACTGGAAAAAAAGCATAGAATTTTTAGTAGTGAGGATAATTAACCATTGGAACAATTTACCAAGGGTCCTGGTGGATTCTCCATCACTGACAAGTTTTAAATCAAGATCAGATATTTCTCTATAAGATCTGCTCTAGATCAAACAGGAAGTATTGTGGGGAAGTTCTATGGCCTGTGTTATAAAGGAGGTCAGATTAGATCAGTCCGTCTCAACCTATTTACTATTGTGGGCCACATATTCTGCCCTCTATGAGTTATGTGGGCACCACACACACACACTCTCTCTCTCTCTGTATGGCCCTGACGATGTCATATGGGCCGCAGCTGTGTGCTGATTGGGCCACAAGCCGCCCGTAGGTGGAGAACCACTGGACTAGATGATCATAATGGACCCATTTGGCTTTGGAATCTATGAATTTGCCTCTTGAAAGATTTTTTTTCTGACAGGATCATTGGGCAAAACCAGGCGAAGAAGCTTTAGTGTATTTATACTACTCACTTTTTCCAATAATCTGCCCGTGCCACAGCTGCAACAGGATACAAATCTAACCGAAGAAAGCAGGAGGTTAAAAGCAAAAACTAACCCCTAATTATTGCAGTTAATTTGGTCTGTACCGTGTTAATAAATGTGTAAAACAGGAGTGCCGATCAGAGCATTTATTTCCAGCTGCAGTCCCATGGCATGGGGCCGGGTTATAAAAACCCCAATCACGCGGCTATTACATAACAGTGTTCAGTAGCCGTTAATTCCAGGGGCTGCAGGTAGGGTCCATCTTCACTGCGAAATTAACCTGGCTGATCAACACCCAGGTGAGTCTAGTGTCACTGTGAGCAGCCACGCTGCCAAACCATCCCCGAGTCCCCGTGCCATCACTCATGCTGCGCTGACGAGTGTGTGGCTAGGACTTCTGGGGGCATCTCCCATGGTACCTTGTGCGGCAGTAAACTGAGCTGCTTTGTGATTCTCCCCAGTGAATTGTAAGAAAACCCGTTTGTCCTTGTGGGAATGCAGGGGGAATTGTGGGAAGGCACTGGAGGACTATCAGCACTGAAGTGATTTAACCTGTGTCCTCACTGCAAAGTGGGCAGGTTACCTGAGCATCAAAGATTTTTGCTAATTTTTTTAAACAAAACCACACATAGAAAACATGAGGGTTTCCCATTGATTCTACCAAATAGCTTGAATCAACAATTCACCTTTCTGCCTATGTGTCTTTCTTTAAAATGCATCATAGTTGCTTTTCAAAGTTTGCTTTGAAGTATGAAGGAATCAATGCAAGGTTACATCCATTGACCAATTTAAAATGTCAAGATTGAAGAAAGAAAGACCATTAAAGAGATGCAGATCATGTTCTGTAAGCACAGAGTGACTGTTCAATTGGACATTTGACTTTGACGACTCGGTTCTAAGCCATGGTTCCCACCTTTGTATGTTTTATCTCCTTTAATTCTCTTTAGTGAACTCAGTAGCAAGCTTATATAACATGTCATCACCTTGGAAAGTGTCCTGGTTTTAGTTAAAGATGTTCGTTTGTGTGCTTGAATGTATGAATCTCCTTCCTTAGAGGTTTTTAAGGCCCAGCTCGACAAAGCCCTGGCTGGGATGATTTAGTTGGGGTTGGTCCTGCTTTGAGCAGGGGGTTGGACTAGATGACCTCCTGAGGTCCCTGATATTCTATGATTCTATGAAGGTGAAAACTGACATGCACTACGCCTACAGTGTGGTTGTTCCATTCCCAGGGTATTAGAGACAAGGCGGGTGAGGTAATATCTTTTATTGGACCAATTTTGGTTCTCTCTCTCACCAACAGAAGTTGGTCTAATAAAATATATGACCTCACCCACCTTGTCCCTCTAATATCCTGGGACCAACACAGCTACAACTATTTGCACTAGTCTGTATTTTAAATCTCAGTTCAGGATTCTGTATTGATCCAGGTACATGTTTATGGGTTCTTAGGGTTATATATTAAGAGATGTTCAGCGGAAATCAAATCTAATTGCAGACAATCAGACTGATGACATTCTACCCCTTATTTACCTGTCCATTCTGACAGATTTTATCCCCGTCCACTCACTTTCAGTGTATCAAAGTCTTACTGTCAACTTCTATATCACTATTTATATATTACCCAAAAATGTGCTTGGCATTTTAAAGACCGAATATAAGATATATTAGGGGAGGGAAATCAAGATAAAATCATTTTTAGTTAAGTATTTTCATCAGGATATTACTTGGATGCCAGCAGGTGGGTGGAGGTCAGAGCACAGGAGAGACAGGCTCCCTGCTCTCAGTTCTGGGCCTGCACCACCCCATCCCAGAGGAGCTCGGAGAAGCCCTGACAGGGAAAAGTCCTTCTGAGACCCCTAGCCCTGGGCTAGAACACGCTTAGTTGGTTTATGGGGATGACACATGCAGGGTCAGCTTTAGGAGGTGTGAGGTGGTTAAGGATCAGTGATAGAATCCTCAGATTTAGCGGTTAAGCTCTACCACATCTTTATGGAGCATGACGCCTATAGCTTGGCCAAATTGGGGTGGATTTTCAATGGCAAAAAGGCATGTCACTGACACAAAGGCCCCCTATCAAATTTTGTGTTCATATTCCAAAGCACAGGGACATTAGGCTTTTTTTTAAAGAAAAGGTCACCACAAAATTTTAATGTGGTCAAAATAACGCATTTTTCCTAACCCCATTCTTAGAAACAGCTGAACCATTTGGGGAGACATTTTTGAAGAGCATTTAGCCTAAGATAATTTAGCCTAAGCATTTAGCCCAGCATGGAAAATTCCAGCCCAAATGGTTAAAGTTTGTCAAAGTTAGAAACCATGGAAAACAGAGTCTTACAATGGTATGTGTCTGGCAACTGGTAAGTGTAGATGGTGCTTAAACCCTGCCTATAATCAGATCATCTCAGCCACTGATGAAGAAAATATCTTAAGGAAAAACAGATTATGAATCTGAAATGAATGAAGTTGATGGGAATGATCTGCATTTACTGTCCTATGGCTTAGTTTGTCAATGCATTTCCCCTCCTCCGCACCCCCCAAGAGCCTTTTAATTATTTATAGAAATCTCATCAAATACAGATGAAAAGGGTCACAACCGTTAGTATAAAACAAACACTTCAGTGTAATGCACCATAATGGGTATTTTTTTTTTCCATAATCAGTTAGCAAGCTCAAGCTCAAGGAACGTCGGATGCATTTGAAGCTAACTAAGCTATTATCACATTTTCCAATCATGCTAATAATTAAACAAATGACCACGCTGATCAGAAGATCAGCTCTCCATATGAAGGCGTAGCAGAGTGTTCTTTCAGCAGTGTGTCTGTGTGAGAGGCCCAGATGGGAGGATGCTGGGGCAGACTGGAAGGATGGTCGTGTGTTAAACCACCTGGCTGGCACTTGGCTCTGGGTTCAATTCCTGCCACTTCCTGTGTGGCCTTGGGCACCCCACAGAATTGCGGGGTGCCTCAGTTCTAAGACAGGGAGCGTCAGAGCTCCTTTGTGGCCCACTCTTTAGAGTATTGATTGCTTCCTATTCAGCGTCTGTGCGATGCGAGTGCAATGGGAACATTGCTTGGGCCTTTTAGGCACTAGAGCAATACAGAGTGGTAACATGGCCCGAGTCAAATACCTTTGCACGCGTTTGTGGCATCTGCCTCTGTAATTCGTCCTGCCCACTGAAGTCAACAGGAAGGCTTCCTTTGCCTTCGGTGGAGTTTGGATCAGACCCCAAAGCCATATCTACACTATGAGCTGGGGGAGTGATCCCCAGCTCGCATACACACACACATGCTAGCTCGCGGAGAGCTAACACGAGGATAAATAGTGTAGCTGGGCAGTGGCTGCCGCCGTGTCAAGTACAAACCTGCCTGAACCCCAGGGGTACCTACGCCGCATGGCGGAGCTGGGCCGTCGCCCTGCTGCTCACGCTACGCAGCGACAGTGCTATTTATACTCCGCTAGTTCTCCTCCCGTGAACACGCGTTGGGAATCAGACCCCTAGCGAGCAGTGTAGACATCGCCTAAGGGAATAAAGCGAGTGGAAGGGGGACCTCGGTTATTCCTCTGTCATGAGGCAAAATTCTCACTGACATCAATGAAATCACCCACTGAACAAGTGAAATTGCGACATTCAGAAATGGAAACACTAGCTGGCACAACATGTCATGTGAGTGTGGAACGTGCTGCTGCAGGATGTGGTTGAGGCCAAGAATTTAGCATTATTCAAAGAAGGACTGGACAGTTAGAGAATTAAGAACATACAGAGATATAATAGTTAACAATAACATAAAAGAGAATTGGGAGGGAGATAAAACCTCATGTTTCAGGGTTTTAACTGATGTCTAACGATTAGGGCGAGACCTTCCCGGGGGCAGATTGCCATTCTTGGACACGTTTGGAGCTGGCCACTGTTGGAGGCAGGAGAGTGGAGTAGCTGGATCTTGGTCTGAACCAATACATTCCTTGGTGCCCAAATACGGAGTCAGGATTTGATTGATTATTAATAACATTTGTTTAAAAAGGCACAGCTAATTGTGGTTTTATTACTAGCTGACTAGCTACCGCACTTTTGAAAAAAGAAAGTTACCAGGAATTCTGTTACTGATAATCATGAGACCACCTGGCACTTATCTAGATGAACCCTTATCTAGTAGACCTCCTGAGGTCCCTTCCAACCCTGATATTCTACGATTCTGTCACTAGATCTTGAAGTGCTTTACAAAGGAGGTCAGTATCATTATCCCCATTTTGCAGATGGGGAAACTGGGGCACAGACCAGTGACATGGTTTACCAGGGGTTCCCAGCAGAACCAGGATTTGAACTCAGGTCTCTTGAGTCCCATTCCTGTGCACTCTTACTCTTTCTTAGGCTACACTGCCTTCATTGTGGTTTTCCAGAAGCATTCTGTAATTTTGTTCCCAGATTAATGTAGGTTTTGCAAATAATCTGTCTCTGCTTTAAAAAGCATCCAAGCTGGCAATAAAAGCTAATTGTACACAGATGTAATTACCCATCAGTGTGCTGCTCAGTCAGAGAACACTTTCCTGATGCTGATCTGTGAAGTTGTCTTTAGAAACGTGCGTCCTCTCCCTGATTCTCTCTCTCACTTCTCTTGGAACAATCTTGAATTCTGGAAGGAAAAGAACCAGACGCACCATTACATCCAGTAGGGATTTTGCATTTGCCAACTGCTTTTACAGGGAAAGTGTTCAGATACTGCAGTGATTGACAGCAATAGATAGCTGCATAAACAGAGAGAGGGAGTGATAACGGGGTGGGGGAGATGGGGGAGGATATCAAACCTACCTAGCAAGTCATCATCTAGCTTCATGCCTAGTGCCCTGCGCCTGCCACACCGCATAAGGGCAGACAGAATCTGACCCATAGTTATCGATGATTGCTGCAATATTCTCCATGCCACCAGTCACAGTTTCGCCAACGTACTGAGTGATACTATAGTCACGCATGTCAATAGCATTTTCTAACCATGTCTGAGTCCCTGTTTACCTCCCCCCTCCCCCCTTTTCCCTTCTGTTTATTCTCACGGGGCTGCTGCTGGCAAACCTACCGCTCAGGAGTTTTGTACATTTTAAATCTCATGGGAGGCGTTATGTTTCGCTCCTGAATATTTAAAGTTGTGTCTGTGGTTAAACGCAGGGATTTGGTGTTTGTGAGATCCCAGCGTTCTGCTGCCAGACAGAAGTGCTGTGAGGCTGAGGGAATGGAGAATGGGCAGTGAGCAGCCGCTCAAAGAGGAAAAATTGTCAAAGACAATAGCCCCTTTTGAATACAGATTTCACACCAGTCGCTTGGGGAAATCCATGATTGTTTAAATAGCTGAGAACACCACTGGAAAATGTCTTTCTGCAATTAGAAATAAACAGCTATTTGGAGTTGCAGAACATGCTGTATTTTATTGGTGTAACAGGAGTGACTTTTTCTTTCAAGGCAGGCTACCATTCTGTGGAGCACCCACTCCAGGATTAATTGAAACTGGAGAGGATATTTTGTGGCTGCGCTCTTGGGAAGCACTAGTCCTTCTCTGACACTTTCAGAAAGGACTGAAAAATACTGTTGGGCAAATACTAACAGAATTGGGTCTCCAAACCTCAGAGTGTATTTCCCCCTCATTGCTAATGGGAAAGGAAAGCATATTGTGTGGTCTAGTCCAGTGGTTCCTACCTGGGGGGCTTGTGGTAACTGATCCACAATAAGTAACTCAGGTAACTCCCACTACGATCAATTGGAAGATTCCTGGGGAGTCCGGTGAGAACTGGATTGGACTGTAATAAAATGTCTCTGACAAGCTCCAAATAGAGGACAAACAATTTATGGAGTGGACCCACAGTGCAGACCACTCAACGCCTCTTTCTGATTGTACAGATTCCCTTCTGACCCAGATGTGACCCACAAACTTTAATTAGCAGAAATGTAAATCTCATTGCCAATATAAAGAGATTCTTTCAACAGCCTGGATGAATTTAGGGTTGTTGTAGCCCTGTTGATCCCAGGATATTAGAGAAACAAGGTGAGTGAGGTAATATCTTTCATTGGATCGACTTCTATGAATTTACATGGATGAATTTACACAGCCAGCCATGTCACAAATAAATCCTACTAGTACTTAGAGCAAATCAAACCAGATATGCAAATGGATGATGATTCTGGCCTGGCTGAACACAAATTATTCCTTCCCATGAAACATTTACTAGCATTATCTGCTAGCTTCCTCCAGGCTATTTAGAATGGTAAATCAGTTACTTTCTAAGGCTGTTTTAAGTTCCCCTATCTTCAGTATGTTTATTTAAAACTGATCTCAATTACAGCATTGTCTCCTTGTTTGTTAGTTAGGTAGAACTGATTAGCATCACTGTCTTCAGGGTGCTGATGCTGTGAAGGCACAGTAGAGAACTGCTCTACTCATTTTCTGCCTTGAGAATGTACCTGAATTTCAACCATCAGCTTCAGAATTGAAATCCAAGTACATTTCCCCTCGGTAAAAGGTAAATTCTTGCACCTGTACATCCTGAGGGTTAATCCGGCCAAAAGAGAAAGAAAAATATCCTGGCTCACAGCAGTCAAGCCGCAATCAGAAAAGCCAGGCTCCACAACTTGTGGATAAAAAGATACAACATGCCTTAGCTTGCTGCAGCGGAAATAGCGGATACATGTCAGAACAGCAGCCTGGACCACCAAAGTTCTCAATTCTGGCTCTGCCTTTAACTCACTGTGTGACTATGAGCCAATCAGGTGTTGTCTCTCTCCCCCTCTCGTTGAGCCAAACCACCAACGAATTTTCTGCCCCCACTCCAGCTGTGACCATATCACCACCAGGGCCCTGCTTAATCATAGTTTTTAAGATGGTTTCTCATGAGAAGAATACAAATATTTCAAAGAACTAGACCACAGGAACTGAACTTATTTTCTTCATAAGAAACAGTCCCACTAGGATCTAGTGGGTTACCAGGGAACAAAATGGCTGCCGCTTCACTCACTGATAGGCCTTGCATCTGTACGGCCGCTTTGGAGGAGACAAAGCTCTAGATAAAAACAGCCCAGCAGGGTGTGTAAATTCTGCCCCATAACGAACTCTTTGCCTGGCCTTCCTACAATGCCCTGGCACCTTTAAAAGCTGTTGGGGAGGTCAGAACAGTCCTGGATCTCTCCTCTATGTCCCGGGCTAATCTCTCTTTCAGAAGACATTTAGGTTACATGGAAGTCAGATGCTGGATTAATTAGCAGATGCTTGCTGTAACACAGTGTGCAGATGTAAATCTCTTTACAAGGAAGTATTTTGCTGAATACTGGGGTCCTTAGTCAGGTCTTATTCTGAGAGATCCCCAATTATTCCAATAGGACACTGGTCTCCACACTTTTTAGGGTCGCACCCCCTCTTACACCTGCCTGCAGCCCCCCAATCCCTGGAGCCGAGCCAGAAGTGTGGCCATGGCTCCTGGGGGATGGGAGTGTAACCATGCCTCAGTGGGTCACAATGGAGGATGCCAAATTCAGGATGAATGGCTGAGAAATAGGACAGATGCACCCTAAGACTGGTGGCTAATCCCCCATAGGATATACCAAACCAGCAACAAAAGTAAACTCCTGCTTCACCACACTGGCTAACAAGAAAACATAAAGGCAGTTTCCTCAGGCATCCCAGTTCTTATATCACCACCAACATCACTAGATTCATAAATGAGTGGTTCTTTATAACCAGTTTCATCAAATAATAGGTTCTTTTGATCGCAAAGGACCAGCCACACACCCAGGTCAATATATAACTTAGATCTTACCCAAACATCAAGCTGGTGCCAATCCTTTAATATCTAAAATCTAAAGGTTTATTCATAAAAAGAAAGAAAGAAATATAGATGAGAGCTAAAATTGGTTAAATGGAATCAATTACATCCAGTAATGGCAAAGGGCTTGTTCAGGCTTGTAGCAGTGATGGAATAAACTGCAGGTTCAAATCAAGTCTCTGGAGCGCATTCACAGCTGGGATGGGTCATTCAGTTCTTTGTTCAGAGCTTCAGGTTGTAGCAAAGTTCCTCCAGAGGTAAGAAGCAGGATTGAAGACCAATTGGAGGTATTTCCAGGGCCTTTTATAGCTTTTGCCATGTGGAGGGTATCCCATTGTTCTTACTGTGGAAAATTACAGCAACAAGATGGAGTCTGGAATCACATGGGCAAGTCCCATGTTCATGCCCAGTTCCCCTCAGTTATTGCAGGAAGCCATTACCTACACTCCAAACAGCACGTTTACAGGACAGTCCATCAGTGTAGATGGGCATCTCCCATGGTCCATTGTCAGTCAAGTGTTTCTTGATAAACCACTTAATTTGAATAGTCCCTCCAAGATGTGCTGGGCACTACCTTGTGGGCGTTATCCCAGGAGCAAACATTTGAAATCCAGGTATAGAGCCAATACTTATAACTTCAAATACAAAAGTGATACCTGCATACAGACAGCATAATCCTAACCAGCAAATCATAACCTTTTTATAGACACCTCACTCGATAACCTTTGGACAAGATTTGCTGCAAATATATGACAGTGGTTGCAACAATGATCTCTATGGTCAGATTTTAATCAGATAATGGCACAGGGGGACAGACAGGGATAAGGAGGTCAAGGCTGGGGCTGGGAAGGGAGTCAGGGCCAGGGGTTGAGGCTGGGGGCAGGGCCAGGGCTGGGTGTGGAGCTGCAGCTGGGCTGCAGTTGGGGGCCAAGACTGGGCTGGGAGCTGGGGCCGTGGCTGGGGGCAGAGAGGGTCTGGGTGGCACTACCTACCTGCCTCCCCATGGGGGCTGGCCCGGGCCCCATCACACCCCTTGGAACGTTACTCAGTGCTCCTAGAAGGGTGCACCCCACAGTTTGGGGACCACTAATACCTTTTTATTTCCCCCTCATTATTATTTATGGGTCCCAATCAGGGACTGGAACCCCACTGTGCTAGACATTGCAGCGGTACCAGTGATCTGCAGGCCGACAGACTTAATAGCATGGATGATTCCCCTCAAACATAGAAGCTATAGATCTATATAGCCTAGATCCACCATTAATGAATCTGTTACCTGCAGAGTAATAACCAATGGCCATATATATAAATATCCATATCCATGTGCCCATTCCTTCAAAGGATGCAGACAAGCTCATTGGATGAATTACTATGTCATGTTCTTTTCTTTTGTTGTTGCCGTTGTGGTTTGCTCTGGGTTTGGTCCCTTCTGGTTCAGCGCATTGCAGATTATCTCGGATATACGTGAAGAGGCTGAGATGAGAACACTGAAGGAAGAGGCAGCTGGGGACGCATTAGCCGGCTGAACTCTGCGGAGAGGAAGTGATCAATCTAGATTTGGTCCAGGCAATTTTCAGCCAACCTAACAAGTACATTTGTTTTGCTGTTCTTCTAGAGCTTTGCTGTCAAGGATACACGGAGATGCTCAATGTCAGAAGATGAATCCATTATGAGGAACTACTTTTCATCGGCATTTACTCAATCCAACTTGACGTGAAGGCAGCAGGTTTCCAATAATTTTTTTACTTAAAGTCATTAGTTATAATATCCAACTGCACTACGGGAAACATAAATCTCTCCCAAAGTGGACTATAATGATACTGAATACGACCTATTTTTCATCTGAGAAACATCGTGGGAAGGGCCGTTCAGTGGTCATAGATGAATGTATCCATTTTTTGCTTGTGGTGAAATGGGTTCAAACGTGGTGTAGATAACAAGAAAGGGAATAAGTCTGACGGTCTCTCCATGCAGGGGCTTTTAAAAAGGTGCTTACCCAGGCAGGGCGGTCCTTAGGATTTATGGGGCCCTACGCAGTATTATTAAACTGGTGCCCCTATGCCCAATGGCAGCCTGGGGGAGGGGGGAGGGACAAGGCAGCAAAGGATACTGAGCTGCCCAGCCTGCCTCACGGTGGGTGGAGAGTCACAGTTCCCTGCAGAGAGCCCCGTACTCTCTCCCTCACGCAGAAAGCGCGGCGCCAGCGCATTCGGCTCTGTGAATACAGCCCCTGCCTACGGACACTGCAGCGTGCGTTGGGTGTGCGGGAGCCGACCCACTCTTACCTGCTGTCATGGGCGGTGGGTGAAGCTGCCGCTTGGGGAGACCAGCTCTCCAGCCCACCCTGTGGCCCCGCCCATACTCCACCCCTGCTCTGCCCCAGGCCCCGCCCCCACTCTGCCCAGGCCCCGCCCTCTCCGCACTGTCTCCCTCCCTCTCCCTGATCACCCTCTTCCATCCAAATTCCTGAACCCAAATGAACAAATGACATTTGAAAAAAGCACTCTTCTGCGATTTTTATCTAAAGAAAAAGGAGCATGTTTTCCACTGAATGCTGGAAGGTGAAGACTGGGCATGCAGAAGGTACCTAATTAAAAGCACTAAACTTGGGAATAAAAAATGTCAGTCATGGGTTTTTGATATAGCCTGAAGTTTGTCAGAGATTTATTTGCAAAGACTTTGTAGTAAGGGCAAGTCAGCTGTCCTGCTGAATACATTAAATATTATGAAATACATGATGCAGCTCCTCTGTTTTACATTTTCTTAATCAGTATTTCTAAGCTGTACTCTTAAGCCTTCATAAAATAATCATTCCAGATGACTACATATTTACTACATATTCACAGAAACAAAGACATTATTTTAAATTAATCAGTCACAGAGGTTTTAGTGTGTTCATTGCTTTTAGAAAAAGAGAACACTAATTTACTTTGTGTGATCACCATAACAATAGACATGATTATGAAATTTCACCAACTTTAGAAAATATGTTTCCAAAGATTTTAGGCATAACAAAGGATTTTATATCTTATTAAGGTACTGATTTTGCTAGAGGGTTCTCTTAAAACTAGTTCATGAAATAGTAATAAGAAAAGAAAGTGAAACTCGTTTGTCCAGCTGTCTGGCAGGAAAGGGGTGTTGTCCCTTTAAGGGTGCTCTTCAAGGGGTGGGGGGGAAGAAGGGAGAAAAGGATGGACAGAAAGAACAGGAAGGCTTTGGAAGCAAGGTTTTTGGACTATAGTAATTAAAATATGTATTTTAGATAAGGGTGGTTTTTTGAAGGATTTATTAAAAAAACTATATGTCTGAAGATCCAAGTATTTAAGGCTAAAGATGATTGTGCTAAAAATCTATGCAAGGATTTTTTAGAGATGTGATTTTATCATCTTCAGCAATTCACTGATGAAATATTTTTAAGCAAATTTTAAACTGAGGCCCTGTAGACTAACCTGTTCGGAGTAAATATTACTGTAATGCCCGACTGTTTTCCTCAGTAAATTCAGAAACTGACAGTCTATACCTGGGGGTTGGCAAGTGACTTAAATGGCTTCATTACCACTTGACTGGCTCTTTAACAGTTTCAGTGTTGTGCTAATAGGTCTGGCAGGCCGGAAGCTTTTTCACTTTTAAATTACTAGATCCCCTCCGAAGTAAGAGTCACCAGGCTGCTGCAGCTGGCTGTGGGAGCCTGCCAGAAGGATCAGAACAGGGATAGGAAGAGGTGGATGGGTGAACACTAAGACCCAGGGGTGCCCCAAATTTTCCGGTTCCCTAAGCAGCCACCTATGCTGTGTATGTCTAAGGACAGTGCTGTACCCAAGCGTGCAGCTCCTATGCACCATCCACAGCACATATGCCTTCACGCCTCCACAGGAAACATGCAACCTTAACGCCAACCACAAACATCAAGCATGGCACCAGGGGCGGCTCTATGTATTTTGCCGCCCCAAGCACGGCAGTCAGGCAGCTTTCGGTGGCACACCTGCGGGAGGTCCGCTGGTCCCGCGGTTTCGGCGTACCCGCCGCCGAATTGCTGCCGAAGCTGCAAGACCGGCAGACCTCCCGCAGCATGCCGCCGAAGACTCCCTGACTGCCGCCCCCACAGTGACCGGCAGGCTGCCCCCTGCGGCTTGCCGTCCCAGGCACGCGCTTGGTGCGCTGGTGCCTGGAGCCGCTCCTGCATGGCGCACATGCTTCCTACTTCCATCCCCTACAGAACACGACCAGGCCCACCATTACACACAGTCAGAGCTTGTCTCCATGGACAGGATGTCCTGCTCTAGTGAAGATGCTACTATGCCGACAGGAGATCTTCTGCCGGCAGGGTAGTTAATCCGCCTCCCTGAGAGGCAGTAGCTCTGTTGGTGGGAGAAGCTCTCCTGTTGGCGTAGCGCTGTCTACACTGGGGGTTAGGTTGGTATAACTACGTCACTGAAGGGTGTGAATTTTTCACACCCCTGAGCAACGGAATTATACTGATGTAAGTTTGTAGTGTAGACCTGGCCCAACTTCCCCAAATGACATGGGGGATTTGACAGCTGCTTTCAATTACCTGAAAGGGGGTTCCAAAGAGGATGGATCTAGACTGTTGTCAGTGGTAGCAGATGACAGAACAAGGAGCAATGGTCTCAAGTTGCAGTGGGGGAGGTCTAGGTTGGATATTAGGAAAAACTTTTTCACTAGGAGGGTGGTGAAGCACTGGAATGGGTTACCTAGGGAGGTGGTGGAATCTCCTTCCTTCGAGGTTTTTAAGGTCAGGCTTGACAAAGTCCTGGCTGGGATGATTTAGTTGGGGATTGGTCCTGCTCTGAGCAGGGGGTTGGACTAGATGACCTCCTGAGGTCCCTTCCAACCCTGATATTCCATGATTCTATGATTCTTTTATGACAAACTATTTCTATTTAATAAGCAAAAGTTCCCTCTAGCAGCAATCATCCAACACAATATACTTGTACATAAGTGCGGGCCAAACGTATGTACCATGGGCAAGCAGAGGCATGGCTCTCCTGCCATTCCCAGCATGCTTCTGTTGGATGGAAAATATTAGCCATGCTGTCCCTGCTCTTCACTTTCACCAGATCCCAATCTAGGCAATTCTTACATGACGGAACAGGAGGCTGAGTGGGTGTCTCATCTCCCTTTCGTCCCCTGGATGGCTGCATAAGAAAAGAAGATAATCTAATCCCAGGGATTGTACCTGGCTAGTTGCATGCATGCATGCACTCCACCATCAGCTTTGGGAAGCAATTTCTCTCCACATCTGGAATGAGTGGGGCCTCTCCATTGTTCAGCATTACAGCTGAGGCACCAACATTACAGAATATTAAACTATATATATATATAGTTGCCAGCCAGGCTGGATTGCTTTGTTGGTAGAATTATCAACTTAGATGAAAGGAACCAGTAACAGATCTGGAGTTTAGTGAAACGTCAGATACTGTCTCACTGCCTGAAAAATTTATTACATTGACTTGGATAGCAACACTTTCATGTGGACAAAAAATTAGCTGAAAGACAGCAGAAAAGGGCCACAGTGAGCAGAAATATTCTGAGCCAGGTGGAAAGGCCCAGTAGGGTAAGATTTGCATCTACTGGTGAGGACAGAGAAGCAATACAAATGTACCCAGCGACATTAGAAACATAGCCAGAAAACAACAACATGAGATTCAACCATAAATAATAAAGGCTAATACATGAGAAGTGGATAAAGTGAAGTATATTCAACAGAAAGGGGAAACCTAAAAGCAGGGATGCTGAGATAGACTAAGAAAAGGTGTGGGCAGCAAATTAACAGTGTGTTCGCTGTTAGCATGGCCACACATGTGTCCAGTGTAATTTTGGGCTGCACCTGGAGAGATGTCATGGCACAGCACTGGAAGATGATAGCCCTTCCTGGGTGCTGCAGTGGAATGACTGGAGAGAGAGATCAGGTAGACAGAGCCCTGCTGCATGCATTCCTACCTAGGATACCATCTTCAGTTCTCAATCGAGAGAGTTCTGAAATTACCAAGAGGCTGGAGAGACTCATTAGTGCATTGAAGAGACAAGGTGGGTGAGGTAATATCTTTTATTGGACCAATTTCTATTGGGGAGAGAGACATTTAGTGCACTCAGAGGAGGTAGTACCCAATGTCCCAACAAAAACTACGTGGGTGAAACCAGACAGACAATCACGATGCTCTCAAATGAACTGACGCGGGAAAGGGAAAAAAAAAAATCACCACATCACCTCTGGGTGAACACTTTTCACAAAGCGAACACTCTGTGTCTGACCTATCAGAACTCATCCTCAAAGTAAACACCTTCAAAAGACCGGCCTGGGAGCTTAAATTCATAACTTTGACAGACACTAAAAAGCATGGACTTAATAAAGGTCTTGGATTTATGGCTTATTACAACAATCTGTAACCCACTAACCCCGCTTTTTGTCCTCTGACTAGAGGGGTGTTAAGGATCACTTCACTTTGAATGGGCCCTTAGCATATGCACTAACTACTTATGCTTTTCGATCTTCAGTTTAGCTGTGACAGCCGGAGTACCTTTCCCAGATCTGAACAAGAGCTCTGTGTAGCTTGAAAGCTTGTCTCTCTTCCCAAGAGAAGTTGGTCCAATAAAAGATATCACCTCCCGCTCCTTGTCTCTCTAAAGCCCTGGGACTGACACGGCTACAACCTCGCTAGAGCATTGGCAGAGATTGAGGCTAAGGTAGACGCACTGTAACCATTTGCATTTACAAGCATTTGAACAGTGTACATGGCAAGGATGGAGAGAAATTACTTAGGGTGTGACAAGGGTATGATGAGGAACAATGGGATAACATTAAGAGAGAGAAGATGTGAGTTGCATATCAGGAACATCTTTTAGTAATCTGTAGAATTATCCCATTGGTGCAAGCTCCATTGTTTGGGGTTATTTCAAACCAGCTTGTACTGCAAGGCACAGACGTACAATGGGAAAGAGACGAACTGGATTACTTAGTAGATTTTTTTTCCCTATAATCAGTGTGGAAAAATGACTAATGTGAATAGATTGTGTCCAAGGAAGACACTACTGTTGCTTTCCTTTTCCTCTTGCCAGTAGCTGTCAGATGTCTGAAACCAATTCTGTTTCAATCAAGCTTTTTGCTTCAGTTACCTACCTCGTTTATTGTCTCTCTCCCCCTCCCTGCCCCTGAATATCTTTCAGAAGGTTTGTAAGCACCGCTCTGAAAAGAAGCTCTGCTTTTGTTTTTTTGCATTAAAACTACATCTGAAAAGAAAATCTAGATGAATGTGCACTGGACCGAAGAACCTGTGCAAAATAACCGTTGCAACATGCCTGGAGAATTCTTATGGAAGACAAATTAGATTACACAGCTGTCTTTGGGGGGAAGGCACTTTTGATAAGGTTAAAAGATAACAGCGGAGAACATGGACACCTGAAGCAGCTGCAGAGATCTTGCACGCTTCATATATACTGACCAGAGGACTCTTCAGGTGACCAGAAAGGGCCTTTTCAGATTCTAGACCTTTTGGATGAGATTTTCAATGACACCCAATTCCCATTCATGTTAATAGTGTCAAACTCCCCTAGGCATTTGCTGAACATTTCAGCCTTTGTGTGCCTATACTTAGATGCAGCGTAAATCTATCTTCTCTTACTGCTGCCCATCACTGGGGTACCTGAGTGCCAGACAATGCGTGTACCGTAGTATGTTCAAGGAGCATTGGGAAGGTTTTTTTTAAATAGAATAAATGATTGGCTATAATGCAGAGAACAGCAATGGAAAAGAGGGTGATTCTGTCATTACAATAGACACAGGCAGGAAAGGATTTGAAATGGATATTGTGTAAAAAGAACTGATCCCATCTGCACAAGCCTTGCCAATTCATTTCAAGGACTGTTACGAAGCACGGTTTTAATTGAGATGTGGTTCTAATACAGTTTAGCCAGCCAGCGTTCCAAACCTGTGCTCTCACTTAAATCCCCACATAGGCAGGGCACAGCTTTTGATCATGGTTCTAACACAGATTGACCTTGTCCCCACTGGGCAGCCAGACCATGCTGGTACCTGTTTTGGCCTCGATCAGGTTTACACTGTGTGGAAGGCTGCTTAGTATATTTTGGTTTAGGACTGCATAGATGAGACCAGTGGAAGGAACAAGATTTATGGCTAGAGCTAGGTGAAAACTGCCAACTAGAAATAGTACTTTTTTTTTTTGTATTTGTGTCAACAAGCATCCCAGAATCCTTTGCTCTGGTTCCAAAGAGGAGGCACCTGTGACAGGTATGGCAATTTCCTGCAATATCCTGGACAGCCCTTATTGAATTAAGTTTAAGTATCTTAGGAGTTTGTTATACTGCAGATGTTTGTGTGTTACTGTGGGATTGGGTGTAACCTCTTTAAGGGGGAGACAGGACTAATGTAAACCCTTGGTGGTGTTATGACCATCAAGACTCTTTTAAAACAAAAGTTGTTTTTTTTATTTGAGTGAATGGCCTAGGAAATACGGGGGGGGGGGTGCAAATTACCCACTTCCAGGTCCATTACTTTGAAGCTGTACCCTGTGGAGTAACCCATGGTCTGCTGACAATCTGTTATATAAGGACATGATGAAAGGCCCAAATTGGATAAAGGAGTGACTCCCAGATTTAAGGGGGTGCTTGTTCTGAGGCCCAGCTGGTTCAAACTTATAACCAAAGAAAAATCACAAGGAGGGCTTTGAAGGACTGCTCACTGGCTTGAATCCTCGAGTGCAGGGGCCTGAACTAGATGATCTCTCGAGGTCCCTTCCAGTTCTATGATCACCGGTAAGCTTATTAGTACATGGGTAGGTATTTTATCATTTTTATATTTTTTTTCTGTAATGCTTTTATCTTAAAAATAAACATACTTGCTTGGAAAGAGTTGTGTGGTAACTTGTATAGTTGGACAACTACGCTGTTTGAAGCCTTTGAGGAGCAAAGCAGAACAGGCCTGCGTAGACAGTCTGACTTTGCTGGGGAAGCCAGTGTAGTCAGGGAACTATGCAGCCTGGAAATACGCTGGGTCAGTAGGGAAAGAGGTACACAGGTCCTCCCCCAAAGCTAGGATCTGGAAGTCTGAGTGTCCTTGCTGGACCACGAGGGGAAAATACAGGTGTGGTTGCCTTGAATTGTGACCATTGGAACTGGCACTGCAATTTTGGGGACATCTGAGGACCGGAGCATCTGCTTCAGTAGAAGACCAGGGAATTAGAACAGACTCATAACCTTTATCCTCCTCCCCAAATAGCTGCTAACTAAATTTGTGAAGAATTCTCCAGACCAAAAGAGAATTTTGAGGGATTTGGGCAACATGCAATTAAAGAAAGTTTTTGTTTCCTTTGGGTCAGATTCTGATACCATTACTCATGCTGAATAGCCCCTTATTCCTGTGGGGTTACTGATGCTGGATGGTACTTTACACATTGAGTCAGTATCAGAAACTGGCCCTCAGAAAACCAAAGAAACACAGTGAATTGGTGGAAGGCAGGAATTTATGTGAACATTCACGCTCCCCACCTGTTCAGGGCTGTGTGCATTTGATTGATTTCACACTTGAAAACTATCAGTTTAGCATTGCTCTATTTGACAATTCCCAAATCGCAGTTCTCTTAGCTGCTTTGGCACACCTCGAGCACTTCATGTTTTTAAATATTGACAGACTGATTGTTTTCTCCAGTTCCTCAGTGAAAGCTGTGAGCATAATGCTATTCTTAAAAGAACAGAGATAGTCTGCTAAATCATTTACTTGGAATCATAGAATGTAGGACAGGTAGGGACCTCAATAAGTCATCTACTCCAGTCCCCTGCACTCAAGGCAAGACATAGTAGCTAGTCCATTCCACACAGGTGTTTGTCTAACCTGTTCTAGAAAACCTCCAATGACGGAGATTCCACAACCTACCTTGGTAATTTATTCCAGTGCTTAACCATCCTGACTGTTAGGAAGTTTTTCCTAAAGTCCAACCTAAACTTCACTTGCTGCAATTTAAGCCCATTGCTTCTCGTCCTGTCCTTAGAGGTTAAGGAGAACAATTTTTCACCCTCCTCCTTGTAACGGCTTTTTAGGTACTTGAAAACTCTTACATCCCCACTCAGTCTTCTCTTCTCCAGACTAAATAAGCCCAATGTTTTCAATCTTTCCTCATAGGTAGGGCCCTATCAAATTCACGGTCCATTTTAGTCAGTTTCACAGCCAGAAGGTTTTAAATTGGTCAATTTCACGTTTTCAGCTGTTTACATCTGAAATTTCAGGGTCTAGTAACTGTGAGTGTCCCAACCTAAGAGGTACCCGGAAGTGGGTGTGATCTCCCTATTCCTGTCCCCATCCCCTCCCCCAACCTGTCATGCAAGGGAAGGACAAGTCCTCTCCCTCCCCAGCCCAGCCTGGATTCACAGCTAGGAGCCCCCTGTCTGGGGCGCTTCCAGGAGCAGGGGGATATCGGACCCACCTCCACAAGTCTCCTCCAGATGCAGGAACCTCTGGTGCTGGAGCTGCCTGCAGCAGGGAGAGGCAGTCCGAGGTGGGTCTGATCTCCCCCTGAGACTGAGAGCAGCCCTGCAGGGGAAGGACAAGTCTTCTCGCTCCCCAGCCCAGCCGGGACTTGCAGTTAGGATCAGGGGGATATCAGACCCACCTGCACAAGTCTCCTCCAGATGTAGGAACCTCTGGTGCGGGGCTGGAGTTTCATGCAGCAGGGGGAGGCACTCGGAGGTGGGTCTGATCTCCCCCCCACATACACACAGCTGCTATGCAAGGGAAGGACAAGTCCTGTACCTCCCCAGCCCAGCCAGGACTCACAGCTAGGAGCCCCCTGGCTGGGGCACTCCCAGCAGCTTCACAGGGAAGGGCTTACGTAATAGTCCATGACATTTCCCATGGCCATGAACTTGGTAGGGTTACATAGGTTATGTTTTCTAGACCTTTAATCATTTTTGTTGCTATCCTAATTTATTCATCATCTTTCCTTTCACTTCTTTACTTCTAAATGTTGAAATAATTTCTAGCTACTTTAACGTGTTTTTTTTTTAAATCTTATTTTTGAAATAACAACACAATCATCCACTGGATACCCTTTCTATTCCACCTACGGTGTTTCCCCCATCCTTATCCTGCCTTGAAAAGAGCAATATTTGTCTCACCGTGCAAATGAAAGATGAGACTCAACAGTTAGTTTTTCTCTTCATCTTAAAAAAAATGCAAAAAAGGAAAACTATTTTAATGCATTGAGGTCCCAACTTACATCAGGGCCACATTGAGAGGCAGAGACTGCCCTGAAGAATTTGCAGTCTAAATAGGCAAATCAGACAAGGGGGAAAACAGAGGCACAGAAAGGCAAAGGGACATAGTCAAGGTTTACACAACAAGAAAACAGCAGCATCAGGAATAGAACCTAGGTCTTCTGACTCGCAGCCCCAGGCCCAACACACTAGACCATATTGAAAGCAAGAAAAGAATATTTTAATCGCCCTTTTAAAAAATATGTTATTTAATGCCTAGGATTTATTTCCTTTGTTCCTTTTCCTGCTTATATGTTGTTGTTATACATAGAGCTGATTAGCAGATTCTGTTTTAATCAAGTACACCTTGAGTGCAAATACAACTTAATTAAAATGGGACTTAACATTAGTTAATCTTTAATGTGTTATTGGACCCAAAGTTCCCAGCTCTGCAAACACTTATGCATGTGCTTAACTTTCCCTCATGAGAGCAAGCTGGGAGGGGTTGCAAGTGCTTTGGAGAACAGAATTAGAATTCAGACTGGTCTTGACAAACTGGAGAAATGGTCTCAGGTAAATAGGAAGAAATTCAATAAGGGCAAATACAAAGTACTCCACTTAGGAAGGCCTAATCAATTGCACAAATACAAAATGGGAAATGACTGCCTAGGCAGAAAAGGATTTTGTGGTTAGAGTGGATCACAGGCTGAATATGAGTCAAGAGTGTAACACTGTTGCAAAAAGCAAACATCATTCTGGGATGTATTCACAGGAGTGTTGTAAGCAAGACATGAGAAGTCATTCTTCCACTACTCATCATTGATAAGGCCCAAAGTGGAGAAGTGTGTCCAGTTCTGTGCAACGCATTTCAGGAAAGATGCGGACAAATCAGAGAAAGCAACAAAAAAGATTAAAGGTCTAGAAAACATGACCTATGAGGAAAGATTGAAAAAAGTGGGTTTGTTTAGTCTGAAGACTGAGGGGGGACTTGATAAGAGTCTTCAAGTATGTAAAAGGTTGTTATAAAGAGTAGGGTGATAAATTGTTGTCCATAACCACCAAGGACAAGAGAAGAAGCAATGGGCTTAAACTGCAGCAAGGGAGATTTAGGTTGGACATTAGGAAAAACTTCCTAACTGTCGGTAGTTGTGGTTTTGGAATCTCTGTCCTTAGAGGTGTTTAAGAACAGATTAGACAAACACTTGTCGGGGATGGTCTAATACTTAGTCCTGCCTCAGTGTGGGGGACTGGACTAGATGACCTATCTAAGATCCTTCCACTTTTTCATTTCTATGATTCTATGAGCAGTCCCAATCAAGTAAATGGGGACTATTCACATGCTTAAAGTTTAGCATGTGTTTAAATGTTTACAGGGTCAGGGCTTAACTTCTAATTGCCCTAATCAAAATTAGCAAACAGATACCCATTTTTTAAAATGGCACCTTATCAGGAGTGCAGCTAAATGAAGATGGAAAATATGTCAAGGAAAACCAAAATTAACTCCCATCAAAGAAATCATCCACATGAATATGTATGATGCATCACAGAGCTCACTGATAATGACCACAACTCATCAGCAACAATGCCTTATGCTGAATAATGGAGGTTCATCTTTCAAAGGTGACACATTAGTCCCCACTCAAATGCATTCCATATCCTATTGCAAACACCTTTTAGATCTCTAACTCAAACACTGCTTTCTTTATAAAAACAGAAGAATGTCTTTCCCACTTAAACATGGTGACCATTTTTCAATAATAGCCTTCTTCCCTTTCCCCATACCCTCTATGGCCTCAGCAGAAGGCGGACTTTGTCTGCACTTGGCCGGGATCCAGTGTGGGTACTCATTTAAAACATGTTGTGGTTCTCTGGTAAACTGGAACTGGGGCCAGGCATAGGGGAGGCATCCCCCAAAGAAGGTAGGGGAAGGGATTGGGCTCCAACTTCTGGAGTTTCACCTCTTTCCCAATACCCTCAGCACTCCGGGGAGGACATGGTGCAGGTCCCAACAGCAGTGCAGTGGCCAGGTGTGAGGAGGTGTGTCAGTGCAAACGTGCCCCCCCGGCCAAATGGGGGGAGGGGAGCATGGCTCTGGTTCACTCGGCTCAACGGGGCTGTCAGTCCATTCCTGGTGTCCAGGAGCACGGAAACCTGTTCTCCCAAATCTGTGTATGTTGACTGGGGAGGATTGTGGCTCCACATAGTATGACCAAGGGATTTATATCCAGTCCATGAGATCCGTTGTATTTTTGAACCCTGTCATGAGGCCCAGCACTCACCGCCAGACTGGCACCTCCTCCTGGTCACTCTGGGGATTAGCTTGCGGCCGATGCTCCCTGCCTGCAGCTTGCACACCATCACTCTGTCTCTGCATCTGTCTGCAGCACCCTCTTCAGAACAAAGCCCTCCGGCTGTGTCACCATCTGTGTTCCCCCCTTTCGGGAGTTAGTGTCTCAGTTCAATAATAATGCCACTTTCCCTGTTTCAAGTGGGTGGGACCCAGGCCCAACCACTACTCTGGGTCTCAGCCTAGGAAGAGGAGGTTACTCACCCTGTGCAGTAACTGACGTTCTTCGAGATGAGTGTCCCTGTGGGTGCTCCACTCCAGGTGTTGGTGCGTCCCTGCGCCTTTGCTCGGAGATGTTTTGCAGCAGTACTCCTAGCAGCCACGCATGCTCAGAGGCTGCCCCCCGCTGTGAATCTAGGTTAATAGTACGCATGCGTGGCTGGTCTTCTCAGTTCCTTCTCTACAATGGAGGCCCCCCAACTCCAAAGTAGAGGGGATGAGGGTGGGTAGTGGAGCACCCACAGGGACACTCATCTCGAAGAATGTCAGTTACTGCACAGGGTGAGTAACCCCCTCTTCTTCTTCGAGAGATGTCCCTGTGGGTGCTCCACTCCAGGTGACTTAAAAGCTGTGTGTCTTAAGGAGGTAGGAACTTCGGATCTGATAGGAACGCCATAGATAGTACAGCCCTGCCCAAACGTATATCGGATAGAGGGCCTTGAGTAAGGGCATAGTGTTTAACAAATGTGTGCTCAGAGGACCAGGTGGCTGCTTTACAGATATCAGCCAGGGGAACTTTGCGTAAGAATGCTACAGAGGCAGCCAGAGATCTAGTGGAGTGTGTTCTGATGCCGTCTGGAGGCATGGACATTGGTACGGTTGGTATCTATATTGCATCTTCTGGTCATAGGTGTCTGGAGACCTAAAGACCGAAAGGTTGCCCTTGAGTCCTTCATTGAATGAAGCACGTCGTTCGTGGTAGAAGCAAAAAGTTTGCCACCATCAAAGGGAAGATCTTCAATGGTGCTCTGAACTTCGAGGAAAGAAAGAGGAGGAGAGCCATGAACCCTGTCGCATGACCACTGCTGTGGCGGTCGATCTTGCTGGAGTGTTGGCTACATCGAGGGCTGCTTGAAGAGCGGTACTTGATATGATTTGTCCCTCGGAAACCAGAGCTGTGAATTGTTATTTCTTCTGTTCTGGAATGTCGTCAATAAAATCCATGAATTTATTATAGTTTTTGTGATCATATTTTACGAGGACTGCAGTATAATTAGCTATACGAAATTGTAGGGTCGAGGATGCGTATACTTTAAGACCAAAGAGGTCCAAGCGTTTACTGTCCTTGTTGGCTGGGGTGGAACGGGAATACTGTTTGGCCCATTGGTTCGCGGCGTCTACTACCAATGAGTTTGGTGCCGGGTTGGTAAAAAGGAATTCAGAACCCTTTGAAGGGATAAAGTACTTCCTGTCCGCTTGTTTACAGGTAGGTAGGCTTGTAGCTGGACTTAGCGGGTTCTAAAAGGGCTACGTTGATTGGTAATGCCACCCTAGAGGAAGAAGAGGGCTGTAGGATGTCTGTTAGCTCATGCTGTTGTTCAGTGACTTCCTCCAAGTTAATTCACAAGTCACTGGCAACTCTTTTAAAGAGATCTTGGAATTTTGCGTAGTCATCCGACGGTGTTGGAGGAAGGGGAAGTAAGGCTTCCTCAGGCGTTACCTCCGGCTTTGCTGAAATAGGAGCAGGGCTAGGTTGATCCTGGAAGTGTGACTGTGCTGCCAGGTGTCTTGTGTCACTGGCAGATTCGTCAGGTGGTGGCGCTAGACCGGTGTTGCGCCTGGTCGAATTGCCGTAGCGCACGTATTCTCGAGGGTACAATGCCCATGGTGTCCAATATTGCGATGGTGATGGGTAGGGCATAGGTGGTGCCATCCAGGGGTTCACCCCCCATGGGGCAGGATCCTGAGAATAGGATGAGGTAGTTTTCTTATAACCTCTATTGACTGGGGTCTGGGAGTGGAAGTCTTGATATGAAGAAAAAACTTCCTGTGGATCAGTTTCCTCCTCACTGGAGGAAGACTGTTCAGATCCTGACTCAGGCATTGGAGAAGAACAGGCATTCACCAGGCGAGACTGTAGGATAGGGGATACCAAAAGATCTGCTGTCTGAGTAAATTGAAATGGTGAGGCTCCTGCGTGAGGTGAAAGCTGTGCAGAGGAGGTTGCCGTGCGGGAACATTCCTCTGAGCAGGGGTTTTGCTTGTGATCTCCCTGTCAGCCTGCTCCGCGGTTGTCAGTGCCGCGGTCAGTGCCAGGCAGGCAACATCAGCCTGCAGGGGATCAGGCATGTTATGGACTGTCGGCACCACGTCCGTCGCAGTGCCGAACGGGGCCATAAGAGAGGCAGGCAACGGAAAGCCTGTAGCCTCGTCACCGGAGCCTCGTGCTGCCACCACAGCCTGAGGTGGCTTCCGCGCGGTTCCTGAGGAGCCCAGCTCATCAAAGTTGCTGAGGCGAGGAAACACAGGCAGGGAGACCGTTGATCTGCCTGAAGAAACCTCGTGCCTCATAACCTTCTTTGGTGAAGAAGGCTGTCCTTTCTTTGTAGTTTTTTTCAGTTTTTTGAGGCGCGGGGGCTGTGGCGGGCAGCGGAGCTGGATTCAGCGCCTGGGTCTGTAACTGACCTGATAAACTGCTCCTCCTGCAAAAGTCTAAGTCTGAGCTCCCTGTCCTTCCATGCCTTGGAACTGAGTTTACTGCAGTGGGCACATTTTTGGGGAATGTGGGCTTCCCCCAAGCATTTTATACACTTTGAGTGGCCATCTGATAGTGGGATAGCCTCCTTACACGTAGAACAGCGCTTGAAGCCTGTGGAGCCCGGCATGGCCGAAGCGGCTGCAGCTGACAGAAAAAAAACTTTTTTGTTGTTTTTTGTTAACAGATAAAAGAGGTAATTAACTACACTAACAACGAACTGACAACAAACTAACTACTAGAAGGGTAATTGTAGCAAGAGTGAGGGATTTCCTAACGAGTCTGCTGAGCTCCGTCCGAGGCCGGGGACGGTAGAGAAGGAACTGAGGAGACTGGCCACGCATGCGTACTATTATCCTAGACTCACAGCGGGGGGCAGCCTCCGAGCATGCGTGGCCGCTAGGAGTACTGTCGCAAAACATCTCCGAGCAAAGGCGCAGGGACGCACCAACACCTGGAGTGGAGCACCCACAGGGACATCTCTCGAAGAAGAACCCTGTGAATAGCAGCCTCCTGTTGCTCCTCTAATTCCTTTCACCGCTGTTATGATCCACTGGGCCACTTTCCCATGGCCCCAGAACCTTCTTCGTCCTTACCTCAAGGCACCCTAGCTGCTCAGTCCCTACAGCCAGCCAGGAGCTCTCTTGCTTCCCCAGTCCCTGTCAGCAACTGACCTGTCCATGGTGCTAGCTTTCTTTCAGCCTGCTAGGCACCCAGTCTTCACCCCTTGGGCTCTCTGCAGCAACTGACCTTGGCTCTGCCCTACAGCTCCTTTAATGTGAGCCTGTTGCGCCCCGATTGGCTGCCGCTTGCAGTCTCTCTCCTATTGGCTGTGCCCCATTGCAGCCTCTCTAGGCCCCTTGGAGGACTCACCTCGACTGCTCCCTGCTGGGGTTAACCCTTTTTACATTTGTGTACGGCCAATGCCCCACCACAAACTCTCTATCTGGCCACAATCCTCTTCCAAGAGTAAAATGATGTGAGTTATCCCTTTGTTTGCTGCGGTCTCAGAAATTCTTATGGATTCTTTCATTCTAAAACCATCATGGTTAAGCTACAAGACACAAAAGAAAGTCACTTTAGGTTACTTACAATTCATTACAAAAATCAATTTTAAAAAAGTAATTTTGTTAAATAATTCACCTAAAATGAAGGGAAAGATCATCTGAGGTCAGCTTTTCTACTCAGGACTGTAGCACACCAGGGGAAACTCAACTGCACAATAGTTTGTGCTTCATTGTATTGCAGTTGTTATTTGATAGCCTGGTAACATTTTAATAGTCTTGAATGAGCATTTAATTTATATTTAATAGAGCAGCTACTCTATTGTACTTAAATATAAGTTGTTTGTTAAAAGAGTACTTGCTGAGATTTAATATGTAAGAAATAAACCTGGGTTGCTGCATAATTAACTCAAAGCACATGAATAAAAGTGCAATCAGATTTCTAGCACACAGAACTGGTAAAGAAAGTTGATCAAGTTGAAAGATACAATGGAAATTAAATGAAAACAAGATTCTAAACCCGCTTGTGTGTGTTTAAAATAAGGTACCTGGCTACCTGTTGATGATCTTCGCTGTGGAGTTTATTTTGAGATGGAAATCACTGTAAATAATGAATAGTCAGTACTTATGCCAGTTATGACCTGTACCAAGCAAGGGCACCGCCAGAAATGTTTCCAGCGGTATACACTGTGGAACCATCCGGGCTGCAGATGCAAACCCCAGCACCTGGCCCGCCACGTCCATGCACACTCAGCCCCCATCTTCCAGCCTGGACCTCCCAGGTGCAGTGTCACTCACCATCCCCGAGAGGGAATGTGGGCTGCTGGGAATGGGACGAGGCCAGGCAGGAGCAAGTCTCTTGGCAGCAACGAGGAGCGTCAGCCCTGGCCACCCACTGCAAGCTCAGGTTTGGCTCTACAGCCCCTGAGTTATGCATGCGGGGCCAGCAGGACAGTCAGCACTGCTCCTTTTTACTGCTGCCAGTGGTACACAGCATGCGTATTGTGCGTAGGACTGCGGGCACCCAGGTTACAAGAGACACCCCCTTGTTGGGCAGAAAGAGAAATAAAGGTGTAAGTCAGACTGTCACAGATCTGGTCCTATGTTAAATCCCACATGCCCTTTGCTTGTTGGGGCTGGGCAGGGTTAGGTCCTCTGGGCATACAGTCTAGCTGCCGACCTCCTGTCTGACACCCCTCTTGGCAGAGGGGACCCACCAATGCAATTGCCAAGGCTCTAAAACCAGTGCCATCTCCCCCAAGCCTCCTCAGCAGCTCTTGCATGTTCCCCAGAATCCCAGTGAAGGTGTGAGCCTTCTGAGTCACAAGTCTCCTCTTTGGGGGCACAGGACAATCTAGGCCAACAGACACACACAAAGGCTGCACAGGATTGTAAGGCGCTATTGTTCTTTTCTTACCAGCATGAGAGGGAAAGAGATCTAGACAAAATAAACACACCAGCATGTATTTCTCTGCCTCAGTTTCCTCACCTCTCTGTAAAGTTCTTTGGGCAGAGTCACCTTCAGCTCATGGCTTCTCTTCAGAATCATGGAACCTTTCCGGCCCAGATAGCTTCGACCAACCTCGACTGGTCCCACAGTTGAACAGCCCCTCGTGCTATGAAAGCCTGCCCAGTTCTTCCTCTCTTCTGCACAAAGCTTCCTGTCTCTGTAAGTCTCTTGAGTCTCCCCTATCACAACCTGGGTTCTTTGTTCTGCATTTGAGAATTTTCCACACCCCATCCATGCAGACAAAATTGGAAGGACTAGCTTCTCCACTCAGGCAATCTCTTTAGCATACACATTGTCCCATAGTGCTTCCACCTGAACAGGCTATCACTAAAAGGTCTAAGGAACCCCCATTGTATCTGGTCTGTGACAGAGATGCTATAGTTCCTGTGGAATGGTGAATTCCACATCGAGGCATTCCATGTTCCAACAACTTCATAACTTCAACCAGAATTCATAAGCTGTACTTAGACATATTCCCCAGATCTTCACACAGGCCTTTAGTGTAGTTTGAATGTAATTTTTGTTCCATTTAGAGTTAGTCTATCTCAGACATACTTGAAAAAACGCAGCTTCTTAAAGTAAAGTCTTTAATTAATTCTCCAAATCCTTTCCTTTTTCCGAATCCTTTTGGCTTATGCACACTAGTGAATGACAGGAAGCATGGTTTGTTTTCTGCTTCGATTTCTTTTTTACAGCACCTTAGACTTAAAATAAAAAATACCAGCCATAAAAAGTCTTTCACTGGCATGTTATTGATTGGCAACCAAGCCCAGCCATCCAGGCCCAGAAACAATAACCTCCACATTCGAATTAAATTCCACAGAAATAGTGACATATTAGAAAAATGTAAGTGATGGAAACGTCTTAGATGTTCACCTCTAAATACATTTGCATTGTTACCGTAGCACTGAACCGCCATTCCTGGATGTATAACCCCCTCCTAAATTAAAACGTTTTCTCATTCTGAGAAGACACCGCAGCATAATTCACAAATATGCCACCCCCGCACATCTTATAATCTGCTTCTTGAGCAGCGACAGCACTCCCAACATGCTATTTTTTTTCCAATTTGTGTTGCAAATTATAAACAATCAATAATGTAGCATAATATTAATGGTTTCTATTCGGTTCAAGCTCTCCCCCGCAACGCAAACACACACTGATTACCAAGGGGATTTGAACACTCGGTGTCCTCTTAAATTTGAATGGAACCAAAGTTCTTTCAATAAATCCCTTTTAAAATGCAAATGCAATTCCATTTTGTGATGCTTCACATAAAGCTGTATTGATGTTTAGCACAGGAGCTGATCATTCAGCGATGTCAGGAACAAACCCCCCGGTTGTAGTGGAACAAGGCTATAAATGACAACATGTGGAGCAGCGAAAGAAGCTGGGAGAAGAATACTGGTTTCTTTTCTCACTGGCCTAGCAGCACTCTTTGATTCTTGCTGACTGTAGAGGTGGGATGAAGTCGTTTAAGACAGTGGCTCTTAACCTTTCCAGACAACTGTACCCCTTTCAGGAGTCGGATTTCTTGTGTGTACCTCAAGTTTCACCTCACTTAAAAATGACTTGCTAACAAATTCATACATAAAAATACAAAAGTGTCACAGCCCATTACTGAAAAATTGCCGACTTTCTCATTTTACCATACAATTATAAAGTAAATTGGAATATAAATATTGTACTTACATTTCACTGTATAGTATAATCAGCAGTATAAATAAGTCAGTGTCTGTATGAGATTTTAGTTTGTACTGACTTCGCTAGTGCTTTTCATGTAGCATGTTGTAAAATTAGGCAAATATCTATATCAGTGGATGTACCCCCTAGAAGACCTCTGGTTGAGAGCCACTGGTTTAAACCATTACTGAGCTATGTTCAAAAACTGCTAGTTCCATTTCCACTAATATCACAGAGTCAGAGTAGAGGTCACCGAAAAACATAATTTTTTTTTAAATTCCCAATGAAAAATGAAATAGGAAATTTTGAAAATATGAAATTTTATAAGAAAAGACTAGAAAAGAAAAGAAAAACCATCTTGAATTATATTTATATTATTAGCTGCTAAAAGTGTTTATAGGACAATTTTGAGTTTCATGGAAAAATCTGCATTTTAGACGAAAACTCATTTTTCATCGACGACTTTTCAAAGGAAAACTTTCAGCCAGTCTTAAATCAGACAGTTGTAAGTGTCCACACAGTTAACTCCTTAGAACACTTAGAAACACCCTCTGAGTCACAACCATCAATAGTCCTGCATTATACTATTGACCTATGCCACCAGCAAGGTATTACTCCACCTGCAGAACCTCAGCTAAACTGGACTGCCATTAATGGATCTCTACCTCTTCTCCACCCATTTACCTCAGGGAGATTAAGTAGCTAGGTCGTGCCTGTAAGGAGGCTCAGGCCATTAGTCAGTCATATTATAACCTGTGGAAACTGCCTCTCATCTGGCCTCTGTTAGGACAGCAACACTGAATTAATTAGGGTACTAAGACTGATACATCCTGGGTTGAAGTTTACAGGAGGTGGAGGCAAATTATACTTGGAAGAGGGCACCAGGCAATCTCTTTCCTCAGGAGATGGACCAAGCCTGATCATTCTGTAGAATGTAAGGCTTCTATCAGGGACTAAATCAGGGGGCCCAAATAATCTTCATCCAAGAATATTAAAGAAACTGGCACATGAAATTGCAAGCCCATTAGCAAGAATTTTTAATGAATCTGTAAACTGAGGAGTTGTACCGTATGACTGGAGAATTGCTAACATAGTTCCTGTTTTTAAGAAAGAGGGGGAAAAGGATGATCCGGGTAACTACAGGCCTGTTAGTTTGACATCTGCAGTATGCAAGGTCTTGGAAAAAAAATTTGAAGGAAAAAATTAAGGAAATTATAAACAAAAACTAGCATTAGCACAGTGTTAAGGATGAGAAATGAAGCATTCAGAAATCAGGGCATTCATTCTAAAATGAAGGTTCCTAGACTAATTTTACCTGTACCATTTTGCATAGGAACATAGGAATTCCCTCACTGGATCAGACCCAAGGTCCATCTAGCCCAGTATCCTGTCTCTGACATTGGCTAGTACCAGATGCTTTAAATAGGATGACCAGACAGCAAATGTGAAAAAATCGGGACGGGGATGGGGGGTAAATAGGAGCCTATATAAGAAAAAGACCCAAAAATCAGGACTGTCCTTATAAAATTGGGACATCTGGTCACCCTACTTTAAAAGGTAGGTGCCCCCACTTTAGATCTCATCTAATGGTTGAGAGATTGGTTTAAAACCTAGGTAATATCTTTTCCATGTGTTTAGCATTTTGTATTCACTTTCCTTTCCATATACATGAAATGTAATGTGTTTGTGCTATTTATTCAATACCAGGATGTGCTCAGGATGAAATTGTGGCCCTGTTAAAAAACAAACAAACAAACAAAACCCCCCCTCACTGACTTCAGTAGGTCCCAGACATCAGCCTGGGATGTAAAATGTACCAAGATGAACATTAGTAGAAATCTTAACTTTCCAAATATCCTTACTGTCAAATGTGTGATTTCTCAGTCTTCAAATTGGGGTCACACTAGTTTTGCCTATATTTTTAAAAAATATAAATTGCAAGGACTTAAGCCCTTCTCCCAGTGTAAAAGCCGACAGAAACGTAACTATGGATCCTCTAGGGCACATCTGTAAAACAGAGATTTTCTTGTGAAGATAGGATGGATCTACATTTGAATCTCTTCATTCTGATATGAATGTCTTTTTTACACACTCACCGCATGAAACTTGTGTAGCATTTTTCCTTCACAGTGGAGTTCTTTGAACACACACAGAATAGAGACAAATAAAATCCATGCTATTCAGTGCTATATGCATGCTATCATTGCGATATTGCTTTACTTATTGGGTTCTCTATATAAAGTTCTGGAAACAGTATGAATGCTCAAAGCTGCATGTGATTGACTTTAGTCTCTCCACTCATGAATCTCTTGACATTCACATTACATCAACAGACAAGAAGCTCCCTTTTTGTCATGTAGCAAGGGGAAACGAAAGCTTTAATATTCTCTGTCCTGTCTACAGAAGCCATACAACTCTTTGGTCTCAATGAAGATCAAATATTAATGTAATGTTCCAAGGAAGACATTTGAAACTCTCAGCATCACAAGCTTGTTGAAAACAGCAGCTAGAGAAATCTCTCAACATAAAAGTCCTCTAAAGTGTAGGATTCCCCAGATAAAAAGCAGCATGTTGTTGAATGTACTTTCTGAATGTATTTTTGAAGACAATGGGTGTATATACACCGTAGGCCAGTCAGAAAGTAATGCCGGATAATAGCAACAGAACTATTTAAAATACGATCTATTTTCAACCCTCAGAAGTGAATGGGATGAAAACTCTTATTTGATTAGCACCTGGAGTGTTCCAGATGCTTTACTCAATTTACATTGAAACATAAGAAGCTGATTTAAAAACCCCAAAGGCACTGGATAGCGGGAGGTGAGGACAAGGGCTATAACAACAGAATTATGCCAACACTTTGCATCTGATCCATCTCCCATGAAAATCAATGGAAGACTTTCCATTGGCTTTAGTTACAGTTGGATGGATTTCTTATGTAGATAAGTATGAGCATCTTTATGCCTATAAATTGGTGGGGGTTAGAAGGTTGATTAGATTTTTTGTAGTTCTAACTTATTTTTATCTTTAATTAGTTTACAAAAGCTAGACATTAGATCTCCATACATAAGAACATAAGAACGGCCGTACCAGGTCAGACCAAAGGTCCATCTAGCCCAGTATCCTGTCTTCTGACAGTGGCCAATGCCAGGTGCCCCAGAGGGAGTGGACCAACAGGCAATAATCAAGTGATCTCTCTCCTGCCATCCATCTCCATCCTCTGACAAACAGAGGCTAGGGACACTATTCCTTACCCATCTTGGCTAATAGCCATTAATGGACTTAACCACCATGAATTTATCCAGTCCTCTTTTAAACTCTGTTATAGTCCTAGCCTTCACAACCTCCTCAGGTAAGGAGTTCCACAAGTTGACTGTGCGCTGTGTGAAGAACTTCCTTGTATTTGTTTTAAACCTGCTGCCTATTAATTTCATTTGATGACCCCTAGTTCTTGTATTATGGGAATAAGTAAATCACTTTTCCTTATCCACTTTCTCCACATCACTCATGATTTTATATACCTCTATCATATCCCTCCTTAGTCTCCTCTTTTCCAAGCTGAAGAGTCCTAGCCTCTTTAATCTCTCCTCATATGGGACCCGTTCCAAACCCCTAATCATTTTAGTTGCCCTTTTCTGAACCTTTTCTAGTGCCAGTATATCTTTTTTGAAATGAGGAGACCACATCTGTACGCAGTATTAGAGATGTGGGTGTACCATCGATTTATATAAGGGCAATAATATAATCTCTGTCTTATTCTCTATCCCCTTTTTAATGATCCCTAACATCCTGTTTGCTTTTTTGACCGCCTCTGCACACTGTGCGGACATCTTCAGAGGACTATCCACGATGACTCCAAGATCTTTTTCCTGACTTGTTGTAGCTAAATTAGCCCCCATCATATTGTATGTATAGTTAGGGTTATTTTTTCCAGTGTGCATTACTTTACATTTATCCACATGAAATTTCATTTGCTATTTTGTTGCCCAATCACTTAGTTTTGTGAGATCTTTTTGAAGTTCTTCACAGTCTGCTTTGGTCTTAACTATCTTGAGCAGTTTAGTATCATCTGCAAACTTTGCCACTTCACTGTTTACCCCTTTCTCCAGATCATTTATAAATAAGTTGAATAGGATTGGTCCGAGGACTGACCCTTGGGGAACACCACTAGTTACCCCTCTCCATTCTGAGAATTTATCATTAATTCCTACCCTTTGTTCCCTGTCTTTTAACCAGTTCTCAATCCATGAAAAGACCTTCCCTTTTATCCCATAACAACTTAATTTACGTAAAAGCCTTTGGTGAGGGACCTTGTCAAAGGCTTTCTGGAAATCTAAGTACACTATGTCCACTGGATCCCCCTTGTCCACATGTTTGTTGACCCCTTCAAAGAACTCTAATAGATTAGTAAGACACGATTTCCCTTTATAGAAACCATGTTGACTATTGCTCAACAGTTTATGTTCTTCTATGTGTCTGACAATTTTATTCTTAACTATTGTTTTGACTAATTTGCCCGGTACCGACGTTAGATTTACCAGTCTGTAATTGCTGGGATCACCTCTAGAGCCCTTTTTAAATATTGGCATTACATTAGCTAACTTCCAGTCAGTGGGTACAGAAGCTGATTTAAAGGACAGGTTACAAACCTTAGTTAATAGTTCCGCAACTTCATATTTGAGTTCTTTCAGAACTCTTGGGTGAATGCCATCTAGTCCCAGTGACTTGTTAATGTTAAGAAATGGTTTGAAATAAAGATATGCCTAATGTCACAAAAACACAGGACACGCAACCAGAGGGGAAAGTCTGACACATCCAGAATTTAGCTTCACCTAAAACAGCCACTTTGGATTCCCAAACCAGTAACCTGGCATTGTATTCTATTGAAATTAGAGTGGAAAGGAAGTTGTACAGTAATCCCTACACAGAAGGGAATGAACGGCACTCTTCCAAAAAGACAAAACCAATTCCTTTGACTGCTTCTTTAATTATAGCTATTAAAACACCAATAGCAGTTGCCACAGAAACAAAGTAAGCTTCCAGTCCCTGGAAGTAAAGAGATTGCTATTGGAGAAGAACCTTGGTACTCTGTGGCAAAGTCTTAGCCATCATTGACCAGATTGTGCACTCCTTCCTCGCACGCACAGGCCCACTGACTTCAGTGGAACTACTCGCTATTGTAAGTAAATGGTTCATAATTTGTCTCCATGGAATTTAGCAGCCTAAAATATTGCTATCTACTTTCCAGCAACACCCCTCCCTGCCTGCAGGGGGCTCTCCTGCAGCACAAAGGACAACAGTTGCCATTAAAAAGTCAACCCTGGCCATCAGGGACATCTGAAATAACACAGGACCAGTTTCTACCATCCTTACTCACCTTGAGTAGCACCTCACTATGCAAGTAGTTGAATCATCAATGGGTTAATTTGTGGAGTAAGATGCTATCTCAGTGTGAGTAATGCTGGCAGAATCTGGCCCACAATTATTTACTTTTTTTAATAGGGAAAAACCGGATCAGTTTGCAACTGACTGAGGCATAAATAAGGGTTACATTCTCAACACATATAATTTGCAGTGAAGAATTCAGCTAGAACTGGTCAGGAATTTTTCAATTAACCTTTTTTTTTTCTTGGAAAAATACCAATTTGTTGAAACAAACTTTTCTGAAACTTGCTAGTTTCAACCAAGCTTTCATTAGGAAAGTGTCTCAAGTCCAGGATGGAATTTCTGGAGGGAATGACACCTTCCCCCCAATGAAAAGCCAATAGTCTAGTGGGTAGGGCAGCTGAATTCAAGCTTCCACTACAAAACAGTCAGAGCAGGGACCTGAATCTGAGACTCCCAGGTGACTACCATGACCACCAGGATATTGGCCGTTTTGGGGCGGGTGCCTTTTCATATGTTTTTGTTTTGTTTTTTTCCCCCAAAAGCTCTTGTTTTTGTTCCAATAAGGAATGAAAACAAATTTCTAAAAGCACAGCATTTTTCACAAAATGGAATTCTTGTTTTCCAGACAGCCCTAAATTCAACCCATTCTAGAAAAAAAAAACCTACTGAACGAGGTCATCTTGTCTAACTATCTACCAATACAGAAGTACATCCAAAAGAGATTTATTCAGTCAGACTAATTGACTCAAGTGATGGATTTTCATCTATTTCACAGACTAGAGGGGGTGGAGGAGTGCTGATATTCAACTTAAACTCCAAACCTTCCTTGCCCTTTATTTCCTTCAAATATTTGGAGATTTTTAATACCAATTTTTTTTAAAGACTCTCTCTGACTACCACAAGCTCATATGCACAAACACCTTATGATCACTTTTTCCCGTACTATCAAACCATTATAGGAAGGGGCAAGACTCTCTAGACACTCCCCCTCCCCAGGTCCCACTGTCCTTCATTTATCCTCTCTACTCCCCCAGTGGCTATGCAAGGACCACAGACCCTGGTGGTTGGCGGGCAGAATCGAACCTGGGACCTCTGGAGCTAAATGCATGAGCTTCTAGTCACATGGCTCTTAGCTAAGGCTGTAGCAGACTCATTCATCTCAAAGTGGTCTCAGTGCCACTAGAGGGAGACAGAGCACCACACCCAGGAGATGTGTGGGTTACAGCTGCACTTGGGGGAGTTCTCTGGGGCAATCGCTCCCTGGCGGAGGACTGGTTCTTCTTCCTTCTTTCCCCTTACAAGAAAGGTGAGTCTGGCTGCAACAGGGGCCAATCTGTCAGACAGTCCCTGGATAGGGCTTTACAGCCTCAGTCTCTGAAAGTCTCTATTGCCCCTTCACGAGATTTACCTCCTACCCCTCTTCCTGGGGCGTACTGCTTGGCGGTCAGCCAGGGCAGCTGTGAAAGCAGTGTGTTCCTTGTCTGTCTCTTCCTCAACTGGCCTGCCGCTGTTACTAACAGTCTCTGTGGAACAGCCTTCTTCCTGGTAAGCTTCCCCTTGAAAGCCCCTTCTCCTCCAGGAGGAACAAGCTGTGCAGGTGAACCTCCTTAGAGGTGCTTGTTAGCCTCCTCCCTGCCAGTAGGAAGGCACGTCCCTTCACACCCACTGAATTCTACAGTTCCAAAGAATTTTGCAGACAGGAGAATCTATATTGTCCAATGGATTTTCCAGGCACAGCGATCACCTTTAAAAACTCACCCCCGTGCTTTCAGTAAATAAGGTTACCTGAGTAGATATAGCACATGCCTACACTTCCCTACCCATCCTACAGAAAAAAATCTGCGAATACTCAGGAAATGTTTCCTAATGAGCCAAGATACGTAGCAAGAGTGACTTGTGTCTAGTCCAACATTGGCCTGAAATAAAACAGTGACTGTCCCCTGCACAACTCACTGAGGACTGAGGGTACGTGGCACCTTGTGGCGTCTGTCCCATCGTTTACAATAAATACTACTTCAACTCCCTCATGTCTGCAGTATAAATGGAACCAATGTCCAAAATGAAAGTTAAGCTTCAGGATACTCTTCGCTTCCCAGAAAAGACTGCATTGATCCAGCCAATTACAGCTTAAGCCCTAAACATTCGATACTCAGGGGTTTTATTTTCCAAAAGGTTTATTACTTCTTCTGCCTCCACTGTACATCGCACAAACCAGACTCCATCCTTTCCAAGTCCTTAATGACTCCTTGCGGCTCTGCAACAGCACTAATCAGGCTGAAATCAAGCAAGAACAAAGTTGTGGCTAGTATAAATGTTAGGGAGAGACCATACTTCATCTTGCCTCTCAAATGAGACTCTGGGGAGCAGAAACTGAGCTGTGCATCCACCGATCTCGATTGTCTAAATCTTGCAATTGCATGCACCTGAATATCAACTAACGGTACGCTACAGCCAGGGCCGGCGCCAGGGATTTGGCCCCCCCAAGCAGCCACAAAAAAAAATAAAATAAAAAAGCCACGATCGCGATCTGCGGCGGCAATTCGGCTGAAGGTCCTTTGCTCCTAGCGGGAGGGACCGTCCACCGAATTGTCGCCGAATCGCTGGACCTGCCGCCCCTGTCCGCCCCTTGCCAAGCTGGTGCCTGGTGCCGGCCCGGCTGCAGCAGCATTATTGACAAACTTGCAGGCAGATTGGACGCATTTTGATTGTATTTCCATTGTCTCCAAAAAGCAGGTTCAGAAGTTAATAAATACGGACAGTCCGTACCCCTATGTTCACCCCTTTTACAAGACTATGATACATTTTGTACAAAGCATACCGTGTACGGTATCATTTGAAAACTCAGGATTTGCTGATTATTGTCCTGGAAAAATCTGTCTGGCAACATTGTATGTAAAGATATAAGATTCCGCTGTGTGATATTACTGGGACATGTCCCAACCTGTTCTGAAGGGCGTCTCCAACAAATTCCCCAGAGATAAAATGCTAGCCAACGCCTCAGTCAGGTGTGAACAGGATCAAAGTCGGATTAAGTGGCCACTCTGCCACAAGAGAGAGGGTGTGGGCAAAAGATCTATATTTTGACAAAGAAGCAGTCTAAGGTTCCTGGCCACACACTGAGTATGCGGCACAGAGGGCTGCTGAGTTGCTCAACTTGTGAGTAGGAACCAGGGCCGGCTCCAGGCACCAGCCCACCAAGCTTGTGCTTGGGGCGGCACCTGGAGGGGGGCGGCGCGGTGCTCCGGCTCCGGCCGCCGGGGAGAGCGGGGCCACGGCTGGGGCTCGCCGCCCTCCCCCCGGCGCTCTGGCCGCTGGGGAGAGCGGAGCCGCGGCAGGCTCGCCGCCCTCCCCCCGGCGCTCTGGGGTGGCAAAAAAGCCAGAGCCAGCCCTGGTAGGAACCAAGGAAGGGAATGGCGACGATCTGATATGTCTCGCCCCTTTCTCTAGGGACTGATCCAATGCCTGTTGACGTGAACGATCCATTGACCTGGAGTAAGCATCAGCTGCGCACACACCTCCCCCCTCCTGTCTGTTGCCACCGCAATAGATCCCCCCAGGAGTGGTGGCTAAGAAGAGAGAAATGTGGCCAAGGTGAGGAAATGAATGGAATAGCCCACTAGGCATGTTTCCCATTAACTCCGCCAGGACTGACGGTGATGTAAAGTTACTACTGTTAAGAATAAAAAAGAGACAGAAGGAACAGAGCCCAGTATCTGGTCCAATAAGCATATTAGACACATACCCATAATGCATGTGTAGAAAGCCACCACAATGTTCTCTTCTGTTCTATCCTACTAGAGGAGAAAAATCTAGCTCTTAGCAGCATGCATGAGTGGTTCATTGACCTTAAGGTGACATTAATTTGTTGCTGCTTTTTAAAGTAGATTTCAATTATTGCTGATTCTTTAATACCAAAGGGAACCACAGGAGCCTGTCAGCATTGGCTGGCTTGAAATGTGATGTAATTATCATCAGGCTCTAGTCAAGGATTTTAAATTAAAGACAACTTGGTCTGTAAATCCTTTGTGTCTAGATTATTGTTCTACTTTCCTAATGGCTTTTGGCACCGGCCTTGTCACTGGTTTATTGTACAACTCTCTGGCTGTGACAATGTCTTCTATGAATAAATCATACACTTCAGTAAGCACCAGACGATGGCAAAATGGAACAGCAGAAGAAATAAGCAATAAAGAACCATTACGGGGGCCTGTTCGCCTCCACAGGTTTACATCCCCATCTGATTTAATTTCCTGTTTGTAAAAGCGCAACTCGCCACCGTGCTGTTATGAAACAAAGCCATGAATGTTCACACGGGTGCAAATGAGAAGTGAGGTGCCTCCTTGGTGACAAGGTATGTACTCCGGCAGCCACGCAGCTTGGCCTCTCATTTGTCTGCATGGGTCAGAGAGGCACTGGAGGATTCACGGGGGATAAAATCACTTAGTTACCTTATTGCCACCCAGGTGAAATTCATACAGGTGTGTATTTTCACTAGTTTAATTCTGAATAAACACTGCTTTTTCCACCAAAACCAAAGAGCAGATAGGTAGCCTAGGGCCACACATCAGACTGCCAGCTACTGTACCTCCTTCTTTATGCAGGCAGTGGCATTAGCATTAGCTAGAGCTAAAGTTTGATCATTAGAAGGGTTGTATATTACCTTTATTATAGAGACAATAGGTCCCCACCATGTTCAGAGCCCCATTGTGTACAGTGCTGTACCAAAAAATAGTGAAATAGAATCTCTGCTTCAAAGAGTTACCATCTAAACAGACAAAGAGAGTGTATGTTATCCCTAGTGACACATGGGAAACTGAGGCACGCAGCCGTTAAATGACTTGCAAAAAGTCAGTGTCTTTTCTAATTCTTCCCTAGAGAACGGTTGGAAGTTTTTACCTTGATTGAGCTGTGCAGACTGCTTGTATTGACATCACTCTTTTTTGACTGAGACCTCAAAAATGGTATCTTTAGTGGTGTTGGTCACATGCATGGCAATATTGTTAGGAGAGACCTTAGGTTGCCATGTATTTAGTGGGGTTTGTGCTGTACTGAACTTCCTGATGAGTGTCTATGTTTTCCTGCTAAAGTTTGACATGTCCATTTTTGAGATTGCTTCCCTCCCCCATCATGGTCTTTGTGCTGCATTCAGGTTCTCTGGGAGCTTGTTGGATGTTTATGGAATATCAGATTGTTCACGCTGTTTAAGGAGGTCTGCACATTCTTCATCCAGACATGGTATGTAGGTTGCTTGGCCACCACATGGAAGGGACGTGGAGGCTGCCTTAAAAATGGTCTTGATAAACCCTGAGTGTGGTTTGATTTATTGACATATTATGTGGGATACAAACTGCACATTGGTGAAGGAGCTCTGTGTAATTGTCCAAGTCTGCCTTTCTAGGGTGGCACTGTAGTCTTGCAAACTAGTGATTGTGATCACTAAAGGCACGGTAAACCCTATTTGGATGAGGATGGGGCAATGCTGGCTGGGGGGGGGGAGATTTCAAAGGACCTGGCTGGTAGAGGGTGGTCTCCAGCAGAAGTGATGCAAGTGAGGTCAAGGGATCAGCTCTGCTTCCAGTGGGCAGATTGAAAATTTGCAGTGATGAAGCAGGTGTAGTTCATTAACGGATGCCCAGGTTGCAAGGTCTATATCACTTTGATCAGATTCTCTATAGCTCTAGGTGGTGTGGTGGCCATTAATATATTGGGCATAAGTGGTGGGATGATGGTAAAATAGGAGCACTGATTAGAGGGCTTGTAGATGTTAATCACTTTAAACTGACTGGTCCTTACAATGCCATACTAGTCAGATATACTGTAGACAGTAGACTCTCCACATAAATTGGATTTTACATAAGTGGCTCAGCCATTGTTTTCATGCCAGCTGTAGTGTATAAGAGATTTTGTTCCGGCTGTAGTTTATCAACAGCAGCGATTATGAACTGACAGGCAATAAGGGAATTAACATGAGTTTCCTGAAGGCCGATGACATTGGCATTAGGTCAGGAGGCAATGTTCTCAAGAACAGAACACTTTGTGGCCCTCAACATTCAGCTGTAGCGCCTTGAGGGAAGGGCTAACATGCCTAGCATGTCCTTGTCCTTGTCCAGGGCCATAGTAACTGGGAACCAGTAGATACAGTTTGCTGGCTGCTGCTCTGGCCTCTCCAAAGGGTAACCACCGGGTTCACAATGAGAACGGAGCTGCATTGTACACTTTGCCATTAAAGGTTATCGGTCATAATCGTGTTGACATTGTTGCTTGTCACATATTCATGTTTGAGTACATCAGCACCATGGCATGATATAAATGGAGACAATCAATTAGAAAGTACAATTATATAAAGGAAAATAGATTTTGTAACTTAAATCTAAATATCAATGAGTCGGTCTTAGCAGCCTGAACTTGGAATGCCAAAGCTTTATTGGTGCTAACTTTAATTCAGTATTATCTTAATTTAAATTTTGAAATATATTTTATTTTATAGAATTTCTCTTTATCATCAATTCATTTTACTGTGGTTCATTATTTGTACTGACTCCAACAGAAGTACTTATGTCCCTGAAGTTAGGCATCATATATGCACCTTACTAAAATGTCTTCATGCATAACCCATAAGTATTTAGGCCAAGTTTTTCAAACTTGGGTGCCTAAAGCTAGCACCTAAGTAAGTGACCTGCAGTCTTAGAGATGTCAATGAGCTAAGTGTGCTCAGGACCTCTGAAGAATCAGGCCACTTATTTAGATGCCTAAACATTGCTTTAAATGCTAGTCAGGTTTGACAATGTTGTCCCTATTAACCATCATATCTGAGATCTCAAGAAAAATAAATGTGCAAATATGCAAAAACGGATCCTAATACTGAGCTTGCAAGTTTGCATGCAATGGCTCTTTGCATTCACATCAGGCAGCTGTTTAACAACCCAGTTAGCAAGAGCAAATGTCTAGTTGTGCAGATAAATCTGGGTTGTACACACCGACACACACTATAAAACTGGAGGGGTAATTATTAGTGGGAGGGGCTGAGGTGCCTGTTCTCTGACCCTAGGTAGGGTCTGGAGACAGTCCATGATTTAGTTTAGCAATATAGCAATTTCATCTATCAATATCGCATCCCTCTGTCTTCTTTTTCTCCTTCCAATGAAGAAAAATGTTCCAAAAGGACTTTTATTTGATTTATCTGGCTATAAAGACTCCTGTTCTTTTCAGGGTACTGTATTAGAACAAGCATCTGCTTCATTTGTCAGTTTCATGCAGCCCAGTGCACATGCTACAGAATTTTCATACCAATACAGCCAACCACGTTATTTGCGGGGAAAGATTTTACCTGATTGCAGAAGATAGTTGCCAAGAGAATCTCTACTCAGTGAAGCATTTAAACAAATTCTTGTTAACACAAAGAGAGCTAAGATCTGGTCTGCAGTCGTGCATTTCTACTGCCATTTAACTGCTCTGTCCAGCATGTTCTGGCTTGTAACCCAGTCCATTCTACACCTTGTTTCTAATATTGTAGTGATGTCATTTGCTTTACTGTACTAAGTCTGCTGGGTCAGTGATGATATTGGTATGCATATTTAATAGTCCTTAATGACTATTTTATGTAATCTCCATTTTAAAAGCTCTGTAATACATCCTTGTATGGTAAAATGTAACACTATTACTGTTCTAGGAAGGTATTTTTAACTTACTATTAAAACAAAGGAATGTAACATACAAAAGATAAGCTTAAGTGTTAAAGTTATGACAAGCAATAGAGAGTCCTGTGGCATCTTTAAGGCTAACAGACGTATTGGAGCATAAGATTTCGTGGGTGAATACCCACTGCATCAGACGCATGTCATGGAAATTTCCAGAGGCAATTTGATAATTTGCATCTGACGAAGTGGGTATTCACCCACGAAAGCTTATGCTCCAATACATCTGTTAGTCTTAAAGGTGCCACAGGACTCTTTATCACTTTTTACAGATCCAGACTAACACAGCTACCCCTCTGATACTTGAAAGTTATGACAGGAACCAACAAATGTGATATTCACACATATGGCTGCATGTTGATATATATTTATTACCAGTTCCCCAATGAGCTGATGGGATTCACATAAAGACTCAGTTCCTGCAGATCGGCATAACTCCACTGATTTTAGTGGAGCCATATTGATTTATGTCAGCTGAGTATCTGGCCCACTGTCTTATGCCTTTCTTTGTCCAGGCTCTGTGCCCCGGCTGTACTACTGTTGTCCATAAATATTCCATTCATTACAGTGCGGTATAAGAACGTCTTGGGAATGAAACGCATCCCTGGAAATGGGGTATCCCTAGAAAGTTCAGCAGCATTGAAGCACTTAGCTCATCCCATTGCAAGGGACCATGCAACCCAACCCCTCAGCCCGGTGGACCATGTTAAGGATTTACCATGAATCCATTTTAGGTAGTTAAACACTATTAAGAATCCAGAGGTCAAAGTTCCAGAAGTTATGAAAAAAGAAAACATTCAAAATTAGATCCTTAGTTTGTTCTGAACACCAGAATGTTATGTCCTTTGATTATATCAGACATATTACACCACTCCAGATGTAAGCTTTCACCACCAAGATGTGACACAGAAGTGGAAGATGCATAGATTCCAAACCAAAAGAATCATAGAATCACAGAATATCAGGGTTGGAAGGGACCTCAGGAGGTCATCTAGTCCAATCCCCTGCTCAAAGCAGGACCAATCCCCAACTAAATCATCCCAGCCAGGGCTTTGTCAAGCCTGACCTTAAAAACCTCTAAGGAAGGAGATTCCACCACCTCCCTAGGGAACCCATTCCAGTGCTTCACCACCCTCCAAGAAACAAAAATCCCCAAGAAACATGTTTCCCAGAATAATCAGGAATAGGTTTTTTTGTTTGTTTGTTTGTTTTTGGGTTTTTTACCATGCTAATGAATAATAGACTGGCCATGGCCTTACTTAATAAATTTCTTCTCTTCAAGAGATATCACTGGTTCTGGTGGCTTTCTCCATTTTAATGATCAAGAATGGCTCTCAAACTGGTAGATATTTTCAAAATGGAAGTGTTTTTGCAAATGCAGACTTTGAAGGTGGAGGAATCTTCAGTTTATTTGCATATCATTGCAATGGTGAGGTACCAGCCAATCACCAATAGCTGTGACACCTCTAGAAGGACTCAGTTGACTATTCATACTCTGATATTAGTCTTTCCTATATTCCTCCCTGAAATGACTGAAATGAGCAGATTACTAAGGGACGTTTTAAATCCTCCATCACGTGGGCTCTCTAAATCAAGATTGGACATCTTTCTAAAAAATATGCTCCTATTCAATTATGCTAAGCACAGCACATGGAACACTAGATGAAGTCTATAGCCTCTGCTATGCTGGAAGTCAGAACAGACAATCATAACAATACCATCTGGCTTTAAGTTCTATGAATCCATGACCTATATATCGTGAATCTATGTATGTTAAGTAATGGAATAGTTGCCAACAGAGGCTGTGGAATCCTGTCACTGTAGGTTTTCAAGAACAGGTTAGAAAAACATCTGTCAGGGATGGTATTGGTTTACTTGGTCCTGCCTATGTGCAAGGGGATGGATTAGATGACCTCTTGAGGTCCCTTCAAGCCCTATGTTCTATTATTTTAGTGTAATTTGTGCTCCCACCGTCTCATAATTTATAGATTCACATAAAGTATTTAAAAATACATACATCTAGGTTGGCCAAAAAAACCATCATGGACACTTTTCTCACAGAAAGAAAAACAACTCTTCATGCTAAACTCACCTTCTCAGGAAAAGTTGGAGTCAACAGCTACAATATACAACATGGCTTAAAAGTCCTATGACTTTAGGCTCTGTTGGCTCAAAGGAAGGGGAAGAAAATTCCAGAGACAGGTACCCTTCGCAGAAACTAATGGTACCATGATATTGTTTGGTCTTGCCCATTCTTTAAACCAGTGAATCATTCACCAATGCAATACTCTACCTATAGCAGAAATATTCTCTCCATCTTTTGCAAAACCAACTACAACAAGATTCCAAAGAGGATGCATCTAAACTGTTCTCAGTGGTAGCAGATGACAGAACAAGGAGTAATGGTCCCAAGTTGCAGTGGGGGAGGTTTAGGTTGGATATTAGGAAAAACTTCTTCACTAGGAGGGTGGTGAAGCACTGGTCTGGGTTACCTAAGGAGGTGGTGGAATCTCCACCCTTAGAGGTTTTTAAGGCCCGGCTTGACAAAGCCCTAGCTGGGATGATTTAGTTGGGGATTAGGTCCTGCTTTGAGCACGGGGTTGGACTAGATGACCTCTTGAGGTCCCTTCTAACCCTGATATTCTATAATTCTATAAGATTAATTTAAAGGTCTTCTCAAAATATTTCAAGCTAAACAATTAATCTGATTATGTTATATGAAACAGTTCATTAACTAGGTTGAAATTCAAGTTTTTAGTCTTCAGCTTCTGGAAAGCTGTATCTTTGTAACACGAAGTTGTAAATTTTTTAAAGGCATTTCTTGTAGCCGAGAGACTCAGAACATGGAAAGTGCATTTGGCGGAAGCCTACGGATGTCAGCAAGATGTTAAGGATGATAAAAATCAGTCATCTGTTTTAGTGCCTGCTGTTAACTCAAAAAGTTGTAAGTGTCATGAGAGGACAGTGATGTTGGAAGAGATGTTTGGTTTCCTTCTCAATAAACATTGTAATGTCATTTAAAAATTAAAGCCTTCTTTGATATATCAGAATTTGGGGGAAGAAGGGAGCATCTGTTTCTAGAGTGATAAAAACTAGAGACATTGATACATTTCAGAGAAATGACCTACAATGTATACTTTCAGGTTTACGAGTACACTCTTCTGGACTGGGAGTCTGCACAGGGCAAGTCATGGATTTGGAGAGTCACACATGTTATTAACCTCAGGATTTGATCTGGTTTTATCTATGTGAATTTCAAACCGGGATTATAGTCATTGCAAAAGTTCCTTCTTTAAAAACTCTCACTTCTATTGCTGCCACCTTCCCTCTCCAGGCTCCTTGCCTTTCTTCTTCCAGACTATCCATATTGGCACTGCTTAAGTTACCTTCCTTTTCTGCCACTTCGACCAGGCCATTTCCTAATTTAGTCCCTGATTCAGCAAAGCACCTAAACACATGCTCAACATCGAGAACGCAAGTCATCCTGTCCCTGTTCAGCACTAGTCAATCGGGTTTAAACGGTAATTAAAATCAATCATCATCTGCTTAGCTTTGCTGAATCCCTTCACCTGCCTCCTGTCTTTCTTTAACCCCACCAAATTCAAGCTCCTTGTCCCTCAAGAACTTCTTATTTCCTCCTGCGCCTTCCTTTCCTCAAGGAACTCTCCATTAGAGCTGGTTGAAAAGGATTTTTTTCCCACAAAAAAAAATTCAACACATTTTATTTCATTTTTATCAATTTTTTTCCCATGCTCTCACTGGAAAAACAAAACAAAAACCCCAAAACAAAAAATAAGATGCTTGTACAGATCTACCTCCCTCCCTGCACTTTATTTGTCACCATGGTACCAGCGCACCTTCAAAGCCAGCAAAGATCTTCAGGAGGTTTTTTCTTTAGCATTGCCCTATGCTTGCTCACACAATATATGTGTACGCAGTGATCTTTGGACCCTTGGTTTCTGATGGACTCCACATAGAATTAGATCCCTCTTGTCCATACTGCTAAAGAAGTCTAATGCTGTCCAGCCCTAAAATTACCACCATTTTAATCCCTCAGATTTCCTGGATACTTTCCTGCTTATATATTTGTCACTGACAAAGACTGCAACTGTCCATATGCCACATTCTCCCAGACCAGGTCCCTCATCAGGAGTATGCAGCAACACTCTCCCCCCCCTCTCTGATCAGTTACATTAATTAATTATGCGTATCAGTCATTTTATGCTGACACAAGTAAGAGTTACTTGGGCCTACTTTTTAAAAGGTAAATAGGTGCCCAGATAAGCGCCTAGTGGGATTTTCAAAAACACCTAACTCAGATTGAAATCAATAGGAGTTAGGCCCAGATCCCTAGAGGGGTTTTCAGAAGTGCCTAGGTGCCTATCTGCATCTTAGGTGCCTAAATACTTTTAAAAATGTGGCCATTGTCCTCTTTATTCCTATACTTGCCAGACAGCTTGTCACCTTTGAGTTATTAAGCTGAATGGACGATCCAAGAAGTCCAGTTCCCAGAGGAGTCTAGTATAGGATAATTCATACAGCCATCCGACACACCCTATTAGATTTCACAAAGGTCTTGCCTCTATATTGCCAAGTCCGCTCATATCAAGGACAAATGTGTCCCAGGGAATTTAAGAGGCCAATTAGCTGGCTTTATCACCACCATTTAGTGGCAATGTGCTCCTTCCTTGGCCTCATTCCTATGAATATGAAAGAAGTGACCAGCTCTAAAGTGACCTCTGATTCATAAATTATGCTCAGTAGGAAGGAAGTCTGCTAGATGAAGTGAGGCCTGAATTGTAGAGCGCATGGGGATTTTCTAGCAAAAGGAGGACACGGCATTGTTTCAGGCTCTGTGAAACCACAAGACCATTGCTGATGGCATTGACAAAACAAAATGGAGTAAGTAGTTAGATATATACATGTACAGACATACAGATCCTCACTCACCTCATCTTCCAGATCATTCAAAAATATTTTGAACAGCAGCCGTCCCAGCTATGGCCCAGATTCTGGATAATTTTGGAAAGAACAGACTCAGTTAAAAACACAGGCATTGTCCCCGTAGCAGCAAATGGGAATGCACTTTGATTTTTCACAACTGCTCTTTCAGAGATAACTGATGCACTCAGGCACTAATGCACTCAGGTATGAAAGAGCAGTTGTGAAAAATCAAAGTGCATCCCCATCTGCTGCTAGGGGGACAACCCATTGGAGAACCAATGACCTTCTAAACTCTAACACAGCAGTCAGGCGTGACCTCGCCTCAGGATGGAGGAAGCGCTGGAGCTTGGGGAGCAGGGCTGGCTGTTCTATTAGGATCGCAATAGCGCCTAGAGGCTCCAACTGAGATCAGGGCCCCAATGTCCCAGGCACTGTGCATACAAATAGTAAGTGACAGTGTCTGTCCCAAAGAGCTCACAGACTTAACAGAGATAAAGTGACTGGCAGAAGGTCACACAGCAGGTCAGTGCAGGGACTAGGGTATTTAGTTGCCTAACTTCCATTGATTCCAGTGGGATTTAGGTGCCTAAATGCATTTGAGAATCTAGGTCTAGACCTCCAGGTTTCCTAATTTGCAGTCCAATGCCCGATCGACTGGGCCTTTCTGCAGTGCAGAGTGACAGGCCTGAAGCGAGGCAAACAGCGTTGGCTTTCCCCCTGGTATTCACACAAGCTGTACAATGTTTCACATCAACCATAGGGCCCAGTTTCCAGTGGGAGCCCCGTCCATGGAAGATGTACAAGTCTGGGCTCCCAGTGATGAGTTCTGACACTAATTACAGACTGATTGGCTGTTCACAGAGCACCCAATGCATGCACAATTAAGAGAAATGTCACATACTTCAATTAATTCCAACTTACACAAGTAATAAATGCAGCATTTGCATTATTACTAATACATACAATGCAAGTGGCACGTTTGGAGAGGAATCTACCACGATAGCTTTGGTACGTTAATTAGATCATTGCTAACATACTAATTGAGTTTTAATTAGAGGGAGTGAAGCTTGCAGCCAAGCTGGGCCTGGCAGACAGCTCCCTCGTTAGACAGCCAAACTAAGTCTTGGCTGTGTATTCCCTTCCCTGCCCCTTTCCTGGGGGTGTTCCCTGAAACTCAGCATTCCCCTTAGATCCCCCTGCGGTCCCTTAAGGTCCTGATTCAACAAAGCACTGAAGCACTTGCTGAAGTCCACCCCTGTTCATAAAGCACATGCGTATGTGCTTGACTTTAAGCACGTTACATCCCTTGACATCAATAGGACACAAGCAGGTTTGTAAGTAAGTGCCAGGCTGAATCCAGGCCCAAAGCAGCGGCGCTGGTAGATCTGACACTAGGAATTGCTTAGAAATTTCTTTCTGGATCAGGATTTATCCCATTAAAACTCCTCTGAGATGATCCTTTCCGCTTTGGAAATCGCTTCTAGTTTCAGTGCAGGTTGAAAACAGATGGAATACCATGGGGCTCCAAATTCAGCTCCCACTAAGCCTGTCCAGGATCGAGGTGTCTGAGACACTGCTCTGCAGCCTGGCTGCAGGATACAGAGGGCTCCTCTCCCCCATTCCTGGGTCACAGTGGCAGAAAAGTGATCTTAAAGATAGCCTTTCCCTGCCCTCGAGGGCGGCTGCGGTGACCAAGATGTGGGAGGGCTGCACCACGTGGGGAGAGAACAATTGCACAGAGATTGCTGTGCCCTAATGTAGCCACAACCCTTCTCAAACTCCCTTCTGGGATGTGAAGCTACGCAACTGCCCCACTGTAGGCCCATGCACAGCCCGGCTCTGAGCTCCCCAGGCTGCAGTGAAGTGGCCTAGAAGCAGACCCTGTGCTGACTGCTGGCCCTTTAAAATGCTCTTGGAAGCTACGTAGGCTATATTAAGAAACTCCCATTGTGTTCAAAAGCCGCCGGTTGGTTGTTCTCCGCAATGTTTATAAGAGTTGGTTCTCCTGGCAAAGCCCCTCTTCTATTTGTCCGACTCACTGGAGGTCTGGGAGCCTGGGGTAACCATTGTTCCACCTTTGCGTTGACACAACCCCATACTGGATTTTTCACTTTCCAAGGCCAGACTTTCTGCCCCCAGTGCACAGAATTCACTCTTGACCGAACAGTCATCTATGACAGGTATATAATTATTTAAAACCAGATTAAAGACTCCCTTCTTGGTTTGCCTTCAACCTGAATTTGATCATGAGATGTTGCAATATTTGCATCTGTACTGCAGTTGTCTACAGTTGTCCAGATTTAGAAATGGGCATTGCTTTTGTTCTGCAGTGGTTGTTTAGAGAGAAGCATGCTTTATATATGTCCAAATTATAGGGGAGAATCCAATTAGCCACGTCACTGCTGAGAAACATTGCAATCCCTGTTCTTTAGGATGTGCACTGCACAGGACATCAGAACTTTTCCATATGTCACAGATCATTCAAGCTGTGTGATGTTTTCCTATCCCTGCCTTGTGAAGTAGGGCAGGTATTGGAGAAACACACAGAGAGACAACTTAACTACTGATCTGCCATCACTTGACTAGGTATAGAAGAAGCTAGAGGATCTCTTCTTTCCTTGCAAAGTGCCTGATCTCACAAGTAGGAGTGAGCATCTCCTAAGTGCTGCCAATCAACTTTTGACCTGACTGGATTCAACTGGAGGGAAAGGTTCTCAGTACTGACAGGATCAAGCTTTCATTCTCTAAGCCTCTCTACAACATATGATTATGGTCCCAGTTCTATTGTTATGGGCATAGTGCATCTCTTACAAAGATTTTGCTTTTTTATGTAACCCTTCTGCCCATCTAAGTTGGCAGCAACAAGGGCCGGGTTCTGTATCTAGGGGTTCCGCTTCAATAATGCAATGCAAAACCGGCTCGAGCCCCCACCCAGTGACCTGGGACAATTACATACCACCCCCTGGGTGCCTCTAAGAGGCAATACTTCCCCTCTCGCAAGCACGGAGTCTGAGTGTAACAAAAAAATGTTTAATAACATGAGGTAAACGACATCAGCATTAAATTGGAAAAAACACCACAAACAGGATTCATAACACAAACCATGAGCAAAAAAAAAAACCCACTCCAGCAAGTTGGGCTGTGTCCTTTCCCTTGGGTTCTTGAAACCAGCAACCCAAGGATCACCAAAGTCCCAAAAGTCCAACAACCCCCCAAAGTCTCTGTCCCTGGTCAATGCAGCCCCAGAGTTCGGGGGGGGCACACAGGGCATTAAGGGGCACCTTACGTGATCCGAGGCCGACGGGGTTCCGCCACAGCCTTCACCACGAGCCACTCCACTCCACCAGCTGTCCCGTGAGCCGCTCCCGCCGTCCCACGAACTGCTCTGGCAGCTGCTCCACTCTGCTCACCGACCTGTGAGCCGCTCAGCTCTGCTCCACTTCAGCCGTCCCTTAGGCCACTCCCACAAGGCTCCTCTCTGCTAGCTGCTCCTCCAGCTGCTCCGCTCCACTCACCAACCTGTGAGTCGCTCAGCTCCACTCCAACCGTCCCGCAAGGCTCCACTCTGCTAGCTGCTCCACCAGCCGCTTAGCATTATAGCTTCAGGCTCCCCCACTAGTTAACACAGCCTCAGTGATCTCAGCTCTTTTGTGATTTCTGCTCATAGTAGGGGAGCCCTAGTGCTAGTGCACCATTGGCCCAAAGTGAATTCAGTTCAGCAGTCTGTAACTAGACTTCTAATGGAATCAAAGTTAGCTCCGATATTCAACAGTGGAGAGAGGAGGTAGTGCAATTGGTGTTTCAACCTCTCAGAGAGGGGCCCATACCATCAGGTACAAATACCTGTCCCCATCCTCTCTCTCTATTCACTGGGTTTTGTAACCCATGCCCCTTGTCAAGCAAGTGCTACTTAGGTAATGGTGAAGGACTCACTCAGTCCTTCTGTCATACAACAGGTTCACTGCCCTTGATTCACAGAATCAGGGTAACAAAACTTTATTCTTCCTGCCCCAATAACAAAGAAACTGGAGATCCCACACCAGCCAAAGTAACCACTTTGAGTTGCTGTTGTTTCATGCCAGGCGAGTGGGTGTGCCTATGCAAACAAGATCAGCCCCTGGAGTTCTTTTCCACACTCGCCATAATTCACCACCAGATGTCAGGGTAGAGCTCATCCTGACTCTACTTACATTTATAGTGGCCTGGGGCCTCTTACATTTTAGGCTAACAAAACCAGCTGTTGATACCTTTCAATCTTCACTGGATTCCGAGAATGCTGTCCTTCCCCCAATTGGAGGTCATTATCTACAGTGTGTGTCAAGTGCACAGAGTGAGAGAATGTGTGTGTAAGGAACGGTGTCAAGCCTGCATCAAGTTATAGTTTTTCTTGGCCATGCGGAGGAAGCAATGTTATGTCTGCCAAATTGTTAAGTAGAGAATCTTCCCAAAGTCATGAGAAAGACTTTTGGCCTGTTACAGAATTCTTAGAAAGGGGAGACAACCACTGAAGTAAAAATGTTCATTCTCCACCAGGCACAAAAATCTTCAATGGGAGTAGTTTTAGCCTAAAAAATGCTCCTCACCTAAACCAGATATCTGTCAACTGTGGCCCTTAGAATCAAATAGAGCTTAATCTACAGTTTCCATAAAACTTCCCAGGGGAGTTTTACAGTACATCTTCATTCTATTCCACTTAGATTATGAAAGAAATACATGTTGTGGAAATTAGAGTTGAGTGAAATTTTTCAACGGAAACTTTTTTCCAAGCAAAAAAATTCAGATTTGCAACACTGAAACACTTTGTGAATTAATGTCTGTTTTGCCAATTTGTTTATTGAACGTGCCAGTGAAGCCGAAAAATCAGTATATCAAGCCCAATATCCTCAATGTTTTGTCCAGATTTCTCTTACCCAAATGACCGCCTCTTCCTTTAATCAGGGAATGTTACAGATGACTGATGCACCAGTCACAACATACTATGAAGTTTTATCACCCTTGGAACAAATATTAGCTGTTCCCTTTCCAGCCTTGCACATTTTCGTGCTATTTCCGGAAACTTGACCCTGAACTGAACTTTTTTAGTCTGTTCAGTGCACTCTAAATTTGTAAGTGGCAGCGACAGTCTGCGACACGTAATGAAAAAAGATAAGGGAGGTGCAGCTGTTGCTCTCGTGGTATCACAGCTGAAGCGGAGAAGGGAATATAGGCAGGGTGTGGCTGGCTCACAAAACAAATGAGCTGGGATTTAATGATTTCCGAGGAGGAAGCCTTCTTGTATTTGCTGGATTGGAGTAAAGCCCTGACATTTGAATTTTATAGACATGTTTTGGGCAGTTCTCGTATGGCACAGAAAGTAATTTGAGAATATCAGGATATAAACCCTTTCTTTAAGAAGCTGGCATTTATGTTGATCTTTATTAAATCTAGAGGAATATGAAATTCCCCTGCCGGAAAGCATGTTTTTATAAGTTTGGGGGAGGTTGATTAAATGCATAACTGAAATATGACTGTGACGCTGGCAAACCAGGTACCAGCTTTTACCAAGTCTGTAGGCGTCAGCTGAGCACTGACAAATTCATAGCTGGAAACCAGAGCAGTGCACCTATCGGTTAGTATTGGTGGAGATCAGGCAAAGGAGGGAGGGGGGAGAAAAGGGGTCTCAGAGGCAGTAGCTGAAGCTCACTCACTAGGTTAGTGGCAGAACTGGGAACAGAATGTAGATCTCCTGAGTCCTGTGCCCTATTCACTGGCCCGTGCTATCTCACCAAATTGCCCCTTATGAGAGAAGCTAGATGAGGGGCACAAGGGGTGCTCCCACAGCCCCCACAGGAATCGGTTAATCGAAGTTATTTCCCCTGCAGCTCGTGCCATTAGTGGGAAGCACCCAGAACTATTGCCCGGCTGAGAGCTGTAGCTACCTGCCACAGCCTAGCCCCGGAGTCGATAGTTCCACACATTTTAATAGCAAGAGTGGATATCCTCTTCTGGTAACTAAACTGTGCAAAATGTGACCTGGATACCTACAAATGAAGACTTGTATGTGGCCTCTTGGCTCCTTTGGCGACATCTGGGTTAGCCCGAGTTGTTCTCTGCTCAGCAGTATCTTCCTCTAGTCTGCTCTTCTCCAGCAGCTTGCATGATTGGCTATGCCCCTACTCAATAGAGTTACCATCCCTGACTACTACAGGCATTTCTCACATGTGCTCTGATTCATGCCTGCGTTTTATGTTTGTGAAACTAATAAAACCTCTGATCATGAAGAAAGAACAGTCAGCCCATAAAGCATAAACTAGCTGGTGTTTTGTTCCATTTTACTTTGGCTTCGTGGGATTTGTTAGCAGGAACTGGGAGTGGGGGATGATGGTGGACTTGGATGTTACACATATTCCTGAAGCTCCCTGCATAGCCATTTCCCAATCACACCCAGCACTCCTCTTTTTCCTGGTAAGAATTATTAACTAAAGGTTCCTGTTTAGTTCCTTCTCCTGCAATCCGTGTAAGCAGCTTTAGTGACAATTTCATCTCGCTGCATTTTCTGGCACGCCAGCTTTCCAGAGCCCCTCTGAATCTGCCAAAACGTCGGGTCGATATGCCACGCCTGATCACACCTGCACATCACATTAGGCAGCTTAATGCAATGTGCAGATGTAACTGGCCGTGACACATCATCCTGATGAGGCGTCAAAGCTGGGATATTCCACACTAAGGGAGCCAGCTTGCTGAAAGTCACAGGTAAAAATAGCAAAGCTGCTTTCAATTAAGAACAGAGAAACCATTTTGATACGATTGAAGCATAAAGGCAAATTATTTATACTGCACACCCATTTGCCATCATTGGGTGCAGACAATATACTTTCTGCCCAGACCCCTTATGTGTCTACACGCTGGGTCTTCAAACCCTGGTACATTTTTAAAATGAGGAGCACGCTGGATGGCAATTTATCATTCCAGGAGCACGCATGGACACAGTGGGGTGCATTTTTAAAAACGGCACTTGAATAAAAATAAATGTTCACATCTCGAGGAGCCAGGGGGAACCCGGGACAGTTAACTGATGAGAGGATGAGGCACAGCAACCACCACGAATTAATGCCACCATGGAATCCTGCAGGGCACTTTTGAAAAATGAGATCAATGTTTGTAGCCAAGTTATAGTACAATTGCCTCTAGCTCAGAGGCAGCCAGTTGAAGAGGATTTGATGTACGTTATGTCCTTCCCTTTTGTGCTTAAAAAAGAAGAGTTAAAACAACAATAGAAGGACAACCTCTGGTCTAGCTAGCCCATAGATACATTAAAGTAGAATGGCCAAGCAACTGATGCTCTTAAGGCAGTGATGAATGGTGCTGCGGAGGTAGGACTTCATGCTGGGTGTCTGCCCTACCTTCTCCAACATGCTGAAATTGGAGCCAGTGCAAGGCTCCAATTACAAGATCGTAGTTCTGCTGCAAAAACTAAATGGACAAAAGGCTTCCTAGAAAATACGTGGCAGGACTGGAATGCAAATTACCCACCTCCAGACCCATCCTTTTGAAGCTACACCTTGAGGAGAAACCCACTATTTGGCTTAAGACCTATTCATGATCTGTGCAGGTCAAAGACACAGACCTGGATAAAGGAGTGACTCTCAGCTTCATGGTGGGGCTTGTTCTGAGTGAATAGCTGTTATGAACTTGTGAGCAAGAGAAACCCATCGGTGGGGTGTGAAGCACTGCTCACAGGCCAGACCCCTTGCTGCAGTCGAGGTGATTCTGACGAACATATTAGCATGCATACAGGTTCTTTTAATCGTTTTTAATATTTTCTCTTTAATGCTTTTACCTTAGGTATAAATGTACTTGCTTAAAAGTTACGTACCCAGTTAATTTGTAGCCAGTCATATAGGCATATTGGTAAGCAATAGGTATTAATTAAGCCAGTAATGCAAAAGCCTAGATCATAAGATAATGGCTTCGCCAAACTAATTGAGGCCCAAGGCCTAAAGCCTTAGCACAAGTAACTAACTCACAAATGAGCTTATACTTTAAGAGGTCACAAGCGAGAATGAGGTTTCAAGTAAGTGCTGCTACATTGCTGGCAGGTAACTGCAAGTTTATACTAGCTTTAGATATTTTTAAGTTAGGAACATTAGCAGATGTTCAACCACAAGAATGCTACAGTCACTAAAAATGACATATAAGCTGGTAAGTTTTAGGTAATGGATTTAGTGACCTGTGGAAGGAGGACACTCCAACATTAGTAGGTGGGAAATACAAATACGGAAAAAGGGCTGAAACCCCTACTGACCACACATTAGCTAACACCTACAATGCCCAATCTAAGATAAAAGGTGGCACTGGCCCAAACGCTACACAAAGATTTCCTGGAACGTTGGGTCATCTTACCTACTACGGGGCTCTCCAGCAAAGGATGGTGCAAGTATGAGATTGCTGGACATTCTATAGGACTTTTCCCATTTTGCTATGTTGTAGTGTTTGTGATATTACTAATTAGGCTAATAAAACTATTACAAATTCAGAAGGTCTTTCCTCAGTGTGAGTGTCTCTCCTGCAGTCACTGGGGCCCGCAATTGAAGAGTAACTGTGATACTGTTGCAAGTTGTACCCGGCCAAACCACGAATTGTTAAACTGGGAAATCTAAATAACCTAACCAATAGATCAGGCAACAGTGGTAACTTATAACTGTGGCAATTACCCTGTTTTTAGCCTATGAGGAGCAATGCAGAGCAGGCCTGCTTAGGCAATCTCACTTTGTTGGGGAATTCTGAGTGTAGGCAGGGAACCATGAAGCCTGGAAATACCCCAGAAAGGAGGGAGAGAGAGACAGGTCTCAGCCCAAGGGAGGTGATGACAGTGGAGCTGGAAACCTGAGTGCAGGTGCCCTTTTTGGGATAGTCCGTACTGATGACAGCATTGGAACTTGGAGCTCCATTGCCCTCTCTGTGGTTTAGCACTATTTACCTTTGATGCGAGTCAGCATTCGAAAACAAGGACTTGGAGCAATGCAGCCTAACATGGAGCAGAGAAGAAGTCATTAGCGATTTCTGTGCACCATTAATGTGTGTCTGTGTCCCGATTTGTCCCTCGGGAAAACACCATGAACACTGATTGCACAGCACCCGCATCTGCAAACAGTGGTTACGTCGCTCATGTTGCTTAGTAATAAGCTACCTAGTATGGTCAACTGTAGCCATAGAAAGTTTCCTTCAAGACCCTTTGAACTCAATGGAAAGACTCCTATTATGCCAGCCAACCCACCCACTTCTCTGGCAAGCACTCCTTACGTGTGGGAAAACCTCCCCAGTTCAAACCTGCCCTCCAAGCCACTCCTCAGAACTCCCCTTTGCCCTGATACCTACTAGAAACGGCAACCTGAGGGGAGCCAGGCAGGCGGGGAGTTGTGATCATTGCTTCTGACTGCTTGAGAACTGCACAAAGCCTATTCGATTTGTTACACTGTCTCTCCACTCGGTCCTCTGCTTGCTTGTTTGCCTCATCCAGCTGCCATCTCTCTCTATGCGACCGTGAGCTCTTTGGCACAGGAATTGCCATTTATTACATCTTTTTATAGCACCTTGCACCGTGGGACCCAAAGTGGTTGAGGTCTTTAGGAGGTATTGCAATATAAATAATAATTAGATTAGGCCCTTGCACCCTAAACCAAGGAGACATAGGAAAAGTGTCTGTGTACAATAACGTCTTGGAAATACTCAGTGTCACATTATCACCACTCAACTGAGATGCATCCCCTCCAATCACCCGTGCCTGTACAGAAGGAAGCACGATACGCAGTCAAGGCACCAGCTTCTCAATTTGTATCAGAAACATGATTTGAACAGCAATTTGGAAATGTTCTAACTGGACAGAATAAACAAGGGTTTGTGCTGTACACTTATTCACAAGGGTTTATTCTAGCCACAAACACAGGGATGTGATTGTGACCAAATGCACCCCTGCAATCACACCCTACAGGCTATTGTAAGAATTGTCATACAAAATATACCTTGTGTGGTATCCTTTGAAAACTAATAATTCACTGATCAATAATATCATGATGAAATGTGCATAGCAACATTATATATAAAGTTATAAACATATACTGGAATTAGATCTGAAATGTGTTGACCAGTCAACTGTGGGTAAACCAGTTTCTCAACGACAAAGGACAAGTTGATGGCTCTAGCCAGGTGTCAAGGTTGATGGGCAAACACCTATCAAGTGGCCTTTCTTTGGCAAGTAAAGGGGGCAGGAACAAACAAATTTGCATCTTAGCAAAGAGCAGCATGAAACCTCTTTCACCATCAGACTTCTTGTCTCTATCCTCACAGTGGAAATAAACTTTATCCAGGGGTAACTCTCTGGAAAATGCACTTCAAAGGAGGTCTGGACCATAAAAGTGAGGGTGTAAAACCAGGGCCAGCTCTAACTTTCTTGCCACCCCAGGCAAAAAAGAAGAGCGCCACCCCGCCATAACACCCCCCCCACCCCCCGAGCGCCGCACCACCGACCCTCCCAATCCCCAGCGCCGAACTGCCCAAACCCCAGCCCCAGCGCCGCGCCGGGCTGCCCAAACCCCCGCTCCCTCCCCCCGAGTGCCATGCCGCCCAACCCCCCGGAGCACCGCACCAGGTAGCCCAAAGCCCCGCCCCCTCCCCGAGCGCCGGGGCGGGCCGGCCAAACTCCCGAGTGCCGCGCTGGGCTGGGCCAGGCAAACTCCCGCCCCCTCAGAGTGCCGCGCCGGGCCCAGCTGCCCAAACCCCCGGGGCGCCGCGCCAGCCAAACCTCCGCCTCAAGCGCCGCACCGGGCCGGACTGCCCAACCCGCCTGAGCGTTGTACCAGGCCGCTGAAGCCCCCGCCCCCCACAGTACCGCACCGCGGAAACACCTCCCGCGTTGCCCAGCCGAAACAACAACAAAAAAAACCCTCGAGTGCCGCCCCGCCGAACAACAACAACAACAAAAACACAACACACCGCAAATGCCCCCCGCCACCCCAACATTGGCTGCCCCTTCTGAGGTGCTGCCCCAAGCATGTGCTTGGTCAGCTGGTGCCTGGAGTCGGCCCTGGGTAAAACACCTCAAGTTACCATTCCCTCCCATTTTCCTTTCACCTAAGAAGATAAAATGAGTGCTAAAAGTGCAGACTTTGGATTTTGGGAGCAGATCCTGGCCTGAGAATTTGGTCAACAATGTTACTTGAAACCTGTGGTGGGGGATTTCACCTCGAACCAAGTCTAGTTTGTTAAGATTTAGTACTAGGAAGCATTTTATCTTTATTTCTCTTGTAACCATTTCTGACTTTAACGCCTTATTTTTGTACTTACTTTAAATCTCTCTTTGAAGTTAAAGAAACTTATTTTATTCTCTAAGAAAAACTAATCCAGCACTGTGAATTGTTTGGATAATTCCATTTAAAGTAGCAAACTATTGTTTACCTATCTCATTAGAGGGGCAAGTCCCTAAAATATCTGAACTGCCCAGGAGTGGGCGGGACAGTGCAGAACCCATGTGTGGGGAAAATTCGGGACTGGAGGTGCGTGCGATCACTCTGAAAGTGGTAACCAAGGCTGGTGGAAGGCAGAGTGTGACTGGAGTGTGCTGGACGAGGGCTGCAGCTATACACAGACACTCAGGGTGTGACTTACATGCTGTTTGGCTATTCGTGAGGGGCTGGGCTGGGAGCTGCAGTATCAATGCATTGTGAGGCACCCCAGGTTACAGGGCAGGTCTGGTCTGGGGTGCACCCCAGAATGTCATAGTGATGTACCCGGTTCTGCAGGGCAGCACGCAGGGACTATCTGCAGTCCTTAGTGGTGGAAATGCTTCTCACTCCCACAGACAGAAAAAACAGAGGAGGAGTAAATGAATTATTCTGCCGCTCAATGGTGAGACTGTAACCTAAATTTTAACAGGCCAAATACTCAGCGCCGGATTCTGACATCTTTATTCCTGTTGCTTAGCATGTTATTGAACAAGTGGCCTGTGACAGGGTGCACCTGGCCCCCAGGGATGGGGGAACCCACTGGGGCTTGGGGCTTTAGCCCTGTGGCAGGGAGCACATTAGGGCTTGGGGCTGCAGCCCTGTGGAATGTGTTGGAACTCTGCTCCAGACGGCTCTGGCTGAATTTAAATCCCGTATGCCAGTATAAATTGGTGGAGCTCCCTTCAAAACAATTAAGCTAGAGTGAGCTACGTTAGCTATGATCTGGCTCCAAAATAGACCAGCAGTGTCCCTTCAGTGCTTTTTGCTCCAGTTTGTCTGTTACTCTTTTTAAAAATACATAATGGGGTTTTAAAAAGAGATCTAAGGTGAAATCCAGGCCCCATTGAAGTCCATAACAAAGCCTCCAATGACTTCACTGGGGCCAGGATTTCAGCCTTAGTGTGTGAGAGTGTCTATCAAGTCACTAACTACACCGGTTATAAATCCCATTGCTAGCCGGATGACAGTTTTGTGCAGCCCTTTCTGAGGTGATGCCACTGCCTTTAGCTTTCTTTTTTATCTAACAAGCCTATAATTGCACGCCAAGTTAGTGTTGGTTTACATCAAGGTGAGTAAAAGGTGGTGTCAAAAGAGACTTCACAGGCTTACGCAGGAGACTTAAAAGAAGCATAAGAAAAGCAGGCCCCATAGATGCTCAGGAACAAGTAGAGCCGTTCCACTTCTGAGCCAGACTCCTTTACCACCCCTGTGAACGCCACATCATGTTTCAAAGCGGATTGACTGGTCTACCTGGCGATAAACATTATCTCACCAGCTCCGTACTTTTCAGATTTTTCCAGATCTAAAATGTATAATAAACTAAACCTTCAGCAACTAACTCACACTTGTAGTTTGCTGGTTCCTGGGTGACACACTGAGACCTACCTAGTGCTAGCTACCGAGAGCCAGCTGAGACCTCCATAGATTCCAGACCAGGGAGCCAGGAGGGGACCCTGCCCCACCCGGGACGAAGATGCTGTAAGACAGAGGAGGGCAAACTACAGCCCGCGGGACTGTCCTGCTCGGCCCTTGAGCTCCCAGCCATGGAGGCTAGACCCCAGCCCCGCTCCTGCTGTCCCCAATCCCACGCAGCCATGTAGGGAGCGCGGCTGGCTCCAGCCGGGCAGCATGACTGCCAGACATGCTGCTCTGAGTGGCATGGTAAGGGGGCCGGGGCGTCCCAGGGGACAGGAAGCAGGGGGCAGTTGAATGGGGCAGAGGTTCTGCAGGGGGAGCAGTCAGGGGAGAAGGAACAGGATAGGTGTGGAGTCCCAGGGGGCCTGTCGGGGGTGGGGATGTGGATAGGGGTCAGGGATGGGGAACACAGGGGGTTGGATAGGTGTGGGAGTCCCAGGGCACCTGTCAGGGGGTAGGGGTGTGGATAGGGGTCAGGGCAGTCAGGGGACAGGGGGATGGATAGAGGGTGGGCTTCGGGGGGGGTTAGAGGTGGGGGGTCACAGGAGGGGGTGGTCAGGGGATGGGGGGGTTGGATAGGGGGTGGGAATCCCGGGAGGGGGTGGTCAGGGGACAAGGAGCAGGAGGGGTTGGATCGGTCAGGGGTTCTGAGGGGGGCAGTCAGGGGCAGGAAGTGGGAGGGAGCAGATAGGGGGCGGGGGCCAGGATGTTTGGGGAGGCACAGCCTTCCCTACCCAGCCCTCCATACAGTTTTGCAAACCCAATGTGGCCCCTCAGGCCAAAAAGTTTGCCCACCCCTGCTATAAGAGGATCCTTTTGTTCATTTGTTTAAGCTGACCAACATTCACAGCACTGCAGGACTCATCCCTGGCTTCATCCTCAGTGTAGGATCAGCCTGGGAAGGTGCCAGGGAGGGAGATGTGGGTTGAGCTATATTGTGAATCCTGGAAGGTGGGATATTTGTTGATTTAATAATAAATAATTAATGGAGATATCTCCTCTCCTAGAACTGGAAGGGACCTTGAAAGGTCATTGGGTCCAGCCCCCTGCCTTTGCTAGCAGGACCAAGTACTGATTTTGCCCCAGATCCCCAAGTGGCCCCCTTAAGGATTGAACTCACAACCCTGGGTTTAGCAGGCCAATGCGCAAACCACTGAGCTATCCCTCCCCCCCTAAACATTTATTAATGTTTAGTATTTATTAGTTAACCCTAACCCTTTCCTGTCCCGGATCCTATGTTCCTGCTCCCCGTAAAGTCCCTCTTTGTTACATTCTTTTGGGGATAGGTCATTTCCATGATGAGGATTGTGCTGATGTACTTTGTTTCTTGTGTCCTGGCCAGATGTGGTAGCATTCGCCATTTTCCTAAGGGACAGCATCTCTTGTGTCATGAGCACAGTGAGAGTCACCTTGGCTGGAGGCACGAGGGGTCACAAAAAAGGACCCAGCCCGTGTGAGGAGAGTGGAGTAAACCACTCCAAGTAGCAAGCACCAGGGAGGAGGTTTCATTCGCACCTGGGGAGAGGGGTTATACAATAAAACCAGACTTCAGTTTGGAACAGGGTGCATCTAAGGCTGAGACTGACTCTACCAGACACTGAGTCAGACATTCAAATCACTCCTCTTGGATAGCTGATAGGAATATACTAAGCCAGGCGTCCTCAGTATATTGAGAACATCATGACCCACCGTGGTCCCATATGCAAGTGAAACAAGATGGAACCTTGCGGCACCCAGCACAAGAAGCCATTTGAGGTAGAGGTGCAATTTTGGACCTTTGGATTCCTCTACCAAGAGGCAACATGACTATTACAGAACAGCCTCCTGTGTCCACTCCTGCGAATGAGTCAACCCCACCTCAGAATGCACGGTACTGAAGGCAGGTGACAGATCTGGATAGATCAGCATAGATGCTAGGTCATTACCACTGCTAAGAGATTGCTGGTCAGAAAAGTAATCACCACTTCGGTACCACATCCAGCCTGTAACCAGAGTGACAAGGGTCCAAGAGCTAGGTATTGTTTTGAGCAGTTCATAGAATCATAGAATATCAGGGTTAGAAGGGATCTCAGGAGGTATCTAGTCCAACCCCCTGCTCAAAGCAGGGCCAATCCCCAACTAAATCATCCCAGCCAGGGCTTTGGCAAGCTGGGCCTTAAAAACCAGTTTCACCACACTCTTCCGACTCAAATAACAAAGGCTAGAAGTTAATCCTACATGCAAACTTCTTGGGCAAAGGGTAAACACAAGCCTGCTTCAAAGCCAATGGGAACCCACTTTCATTTATGGAGGTATTGACAATCTCCATTAATGGAACCTGACTTTTCTGTTGGCCTCTATTACCCAGGAAGGGTATAGGTCTAATGCATAGGCTGTGGTCTAAAGTTCTCCCAACACCTCCAGTACCTCAGTGAGTGACACAGGCCAAAACATCAGCAGAGAAGATATTATTAAACACTGACATTGCTGTAGTGCCAAGAGGCCCACCCGGCTAGGGCCTCATTGTGCAAGGTGCAGACTTGCATTTGTCAGCTCGCTATACAGATCTGTTATCATGAATGCAGAAAACCTGGCCCAAATCTGAGCAACTTTATCTGCAAAATAGCAATTATTATCTTACAACAGCAGTGACTTGAATCAGCAATCGAGTGGAGACAATCAGGGTGTAACGGGGCGCAGACTCACCACCGTGGCGCCTCCTGCTGGTTGCTCCGGGAATTAGCTCTGTCCTAGCCATGGAGTGCCCTCTGCAGGTGGTGTCTCGCCCACTGTCTGCTCTGCTGTTTGTCTGGGACCTGTGTTGCTCCTTGGCTTGCGGCATCCTCTTCTGAACACAGTCCTCCTGCTGTGCCCCACTCGGTTCTCTCCCCTTCCGGGGGGTATCCACAGTCCTCAGTCTGCACCTGCCCTCGTGGCCAACTGCAGCCCCAGAGTCTAGCCCCTTGCCTCAGGGGCCAGCCCCAGTCTATATCGGGCCACGCTCCTCCACGGCCAGGTGCAGTGTAAGGGGGGAGGGTGAGACCCAGGCCCACGCACTACTCTGGGTCCCAGCCCAGGGACCCTCAGGTGGCAGCCATGTCCTACTCTCCTCTCTACTGCTCACGCTCCCTGGGCCACTTTCCTTTGGCCCTTGCACCTTCTTGGCCCTTTCTATCAGGGACCGCAGCCTGGCAAGTAAGAGGCTGGAGCTCAACCTCTGCTCCCCTGAGCCTGCCCAGCACTGCTCTATTCAGGTGCTATCCCTGGGAGCCAGTCCTCCTCCCTTGCTGGTCAGGGAGAAACTCCCTGTCTCATCTGCTTCGCAGCCTTTATATAGGGCCCAGCCAGGCCCTGATTGGCTGCTTCTAAGCCTTCTCTGATTGGCTGGATTCTGCGCAGCCACTCCAAGGGCTGCTATTAAGCCTTTGTCTGCCAAAATGGGGCAACTGCCCCACTACACAGAGTTAATCACGGTATCAAAACTCAAAACAAATCCACCCCTATATTGTAGATGCTGTAGTACAGGCAAAGCGATTTTTCCAGATAACTATGAGACACAATTTCAAGAAGTCTTTCTGACTCACCTCATAGGTGGGTAATGTTATCTGCTCTGCATGTAAAGAATGTCCAGATATCATCGCTGGACACCACTTAGAAGTTTTCATGGCTGGCAGAAAAAGGATTTTTTGTTTAGACATAACATTTCCATTTAAAACACAGATTGTCTTTGTTAATAATCTAGTTACCATGTGTCAAATAGCCCCAGATAAAATTCAGGGCTGCAAAGTACCAACGTGTTCTCCTCTAGTAGACAAGGTTACCTATGTTCCGGCTACAGATCCATGGAATGGATGAACAAAAAGCAGGCTGACGGTAGACAGGTTCAAATGGCATGTTGCTCTGTAATCTATCTTTGAAACAACACTACAATACCTAGCAGAAGTAAATCCAGGATGTCTCATACAATTTCCTGGGGGGACTTCCATCTGTTTTCTAGAAAAGCACCAGAAAGAAAAGTGAGCCAGAAAAGACTGAAAATTGTCATCCAGCTTCAAAGCAATGGCACGTGGACTCATTTGAGCAGTTTCTGGATGGTTGCTAACAGATACATGAAAAAGTTTATACAGTATTTTCAATATTGGTTGTGGGTAGCTACTATTACTACAATGAGCTAGATGCTATACAGACATAGGAAGACAGTCGCTGCTCGGAAGAGCTTACGATCTAATGGCAGACAAAGCAACAAGTGAGATAACATAACACAACTGCATAGATGTAATATATCTACACTTTGATGAGGCATTTGACTTAGTACTGCGTGACATTTTGATTAAAAAATTTGCACTATACAACATCAATAAAGTATATGTTGAATGGATTAAGAACGGGCAGATCTCAAAAACTAGTTGTCAACAGGGAATCATCATCAAATAGGGGTTTTTCTAAAGGGGTTCTGCAGGGATCGATAGTAGGCCCAATGGTGTTCCACATTTTCATCAATGATCCGGAGGTAAATATAAAATTGCTGCTGAGAATTGATGGATGACAAAGAATGGTGGAGTGTAAAGAAAGACAGAGCAGTCACACAGAGAAAACTGGAATGGCTGATAAGCTGGACCTCTTTCAAACCAATGCACAGTCATATACCTAGGAATCACCGTAATGGGGATCTGAGGCCTGGAAAGCAGTGATTCAGAAAAGGATTGAGGTGAAACAGCGGAGAAGCAACTCAACATGGGCTCCCAGTATGACACTGTGGCAAAAAGGGCTAATATGGTTGTGGTGGATTTGGAACTGCTCTATCATAGTTTATGAATAATTAATGTTGACCTCGTTATTGGGATATTACCGTAGGAATATTTTCATTTAGTGTAAAAGGGGCCTGTCAGGGGGGGAAAAAGTAGAAGGAAAAGAGAATAACTTAAGAAAAGCCACCCTTCAGCAAACACATGAATGGCGTTATGGGACAATGGCAGACCCACTGGTTCCAAGAACTTTGGTTGAATCTGCTGCTGGGCCTACATGGCCAGTTTTCCCCCGAAGGGCCAAACCCAGGGAACTCAGGAGAACAAAAGAATTATAGCTTATAGGTTATCCACTGGCTGGATAACCGTACTCAGAGAGTTGTTATTAATGGTTCCCAATCCTGCTGGAAAGGCGTAACGAGTGGGGTTCCGCAGGGGTCTGTTTTGGGACCGGCTCTGTTCAATATCTTCATCAACGACTTAGATATTGGCATAGAAAGTACGCTTATTAAGTTTGCGGATGATACCAAACTGGGAGGGATTGCAACTACTTTGGAGGACAGGGTCATAATTCAAAATGATCTGGACAAATTGGAGAAATGGGCTGAGGTAAACAGGATGAAGTTTAACAAAGACAAATGCAAAGTGCTCCACTTAGGAAGGAAAAATCAATTTCACACATACAGAATGGGAAAAGACTGTCTAGGAAGGAGTACGGCAGAAAGGGATCTAGGGGTTATAGTGGACCACAAGCTAAATATGAGTCAACAGTGTGATGCTGTTGCAAAAAAAGCAAACATGATTCTGGGATGCATTAACAGGTGTGTTGTGAGCAAGACACGAGAAGTCATTCTTCCGCTCTACTCTGCTCTGGTTAGGCCTCAGCTGGAGTATTGTGTCCAGTTCTGCGCGCCGCATTTTAAAAAAGATGTCGAGAAATTGGAAAGGGTCCAAAGAAGAGCAACAAGAATGATTAAAGGTCTTGAGAACATGACCTATGAAGGAAGGCTGAAAGAACTGGGTTTGTTTAGTTTGGAAAAGAGAAGACTGAGAGGGGACATGATAGCAGTTTTCAGGTATCTAAAAGGGTGTCATAAGGAGGAGGGAGAGAACTTGTTCACCTTAGCCTCTAAGGATAGAACCAGAAACAATGGGTTTAAACTGCAGCAAGGGAGGTCTAGGTTGGACATTAGGAAAAAGTTCCTAACTGTCAGGGTGGTTAAACACTGGAATAAATTGCCTAGGGAGGTTGTGGAATCTCCATCTCTGGAGATATTTAAGAGTAGGTTAGATAAATGTCTATCAGGGATGGTCTAGACAGTATTTGGTCCTGCCATGCGGGCAGGGGACTGGACTCGATGACCTCTCGAGGTCCCTTCCAGTCCTATAATCTATGAATCTATGAATCTATAGCAGAGTTTAAAGGTGTTTTCTTCTCTCTCTCTCTCTCTCTCTCTCACACTCACTCACACACACACACACACACACACGAGAGTTGTTTGGGGAAACAAGGCTGAGACACAGAACCCACTAGAGGTGTCTGAGGTAATTAGGCCTGCCTAGGGGAAAGTAATCCTATAGGTAAGATAGACATGTGTAGACTACTATTCAAAAATCCTTATTCTCAAAATGTTTAAAAATACACCGTACTTTGGTTTAAGCTGTCTGAACACTATAATCACCACTGGTCACAGATTCCTAAAGGGAAGAACTGCGGGTGCCAAAAGCCATTGGAGATGCTGGGTAAGCATGGTTGATACACAGGATGCTGCAGTTCAGGGTCTAGTCTTAGGCCTGGTCTACACTGGGGGGAGGGGGGAAATCGATCTAAGTGACGGAACTTCAGCTACATGAATAACGTAGCTGAAGTCGACGTATTTAGATCGACGGACCATGGTGTCTTCACCGCGGTGAGTCGACTGCTGCCGCTCCCCCGTCGACTCCGCCTGCGCCTCTCGCCGAGCTGGAGTACAGGAGTCGATGGGAGAGCGCTTGAGGGGTCGATTTATCGCGTCTTTGCTGCCCGCCGATCCAGCGGGTAGCGAAGACATACCCTTAGAGTGGGAGAGGCAGGGAATTCCACCCAGGAGAGGTAAAAGCTTGAGGTGGGATCCAGGCAAAAGTTTATTTTTGCTGGTATAGCTGCATCTACACTAGGCTTTTTTGCTATCACGGCTATATGAGTCAGGGATCACACCTTGTCTCATCCCTGACCAACAGAGCTATGCTAGCAGAAGACTGTAGCGTAGACCTGTTTCAAGTAGAAACCTGAGCAACTGACGTGAAGGGTAGCAACTCAGTCACCGGGCAATGTTAGTTGTGCACGTGTTAAGAACTGGTGTAAACTGTAGAGCACATCTACAGGCACAAATCCTCCAAAGGGATGGGTTCCATGAGATTTCTGGCTCAAATGTCTTCAGTAGGTGAGATTACTATGCTCCACCTTGGATCGACTCTCTTCTCAGGAAATGTCAGTCGGGCTGACTGCCACTTCAGCATTGGTGTTTGACCGAAAAGCTATTGAAGTCTTGTGTGTTCAGCAGTGCACTGAGAGCTTCATTTCTGCTGCATGCCCTGAACGTGGCCCACCAGTCAATATATCATGCCTCATGGCCATAGGAGACCAGACGATTGAAGGATCATGGAAGTTTCACTTGTACTTGTAAAATTGGGCACTTGCTCTCCAATACTCCTGATGCTTTACCTGCTGAACCTGTTAAGAGGTTTCTTCTCTTGTGTGTCTATCATGCCATTTGCCTCTCTACAACATACATACTGCATGGAACACCTAGCATTTCCTTATAATGGATGGACAGGCCTGATCCCAAGCCCCCTGGAATCAATGGGGGACTTTACAGAGCAGGAAACAGCATTCAAATCTTTCTGGGTCTCAGTCCAATACATAAACCTAAGCCACTCTTTCTCTTTAATGTGGTTTGTTGCTTCCTTCTCATAGGCTGCAAGGCGGGGCATGGTGGAGAGGGGCAGTGCACCTGGGCCATGGCCCACCCACTTCTTGCCTGGGCTAAAACTGAGTGGTAGGCACTGTAACCCTGAGCACCAGGTTGCAATGCCACTCACTCACATCTGGGCCAGCTGCCCCTCTGACATAATGGAGGGGCAGCCAGGCAAAATCTAAGTAGCACTGCAACCCCACATGCAGATTGAAGTGCTGCTCTTCCAAATTTGGAGGGGGGGGGTGGGTCTAGTGACTGGTGTGTGTGTGGGGGGGGTACCTAAGAGGACAATCAGGTGTGGAGGGGGCAAATCTATAGCACCCCACAGCCCCTGCTTCTCCTCCTACACATCCCCCTTTCGTTATGCATCCCACCTAATTATATTACTGAATATTGAGACGGTTAAAGTATTGCACCAGACGACTGAGGAGAAAGCAATATTTGTTCAGCTATCATTTAGAACTTAATGAGACCAGCCACTGTTCATGTGGAGCCTAATCCTGCTCCTGACTTCAGTGGGGCAGGATCAACCCCCCAGAGCCAACGTTTTAGCTCAGATTATTCATTCGCACATCCAGATTGCAGTGGGCTTTGGCTCAGACCAGAGGAGTCAAACCCTGCTGAACAACAACAACTGCCTTGGCCGTCAAATAAGGAATATGCAGTAGAATACGTCTGATCCCAAATGAACCGCCACTGGCCTGATGGCGTCGTAGGCAGCTGGCCAAATATGGGGTAAATCACCTTGCTAGCAGGGCACATAACTGTAACTTTCAATCTGTATTTATTTATGTAGTTACTTGGTGCTCTACATTACGGACTGGGTGCTGCACTGTGCAAAAAGAGAGATGCGAAGTATTCCAGCACTGAGGAGTACGGCTGTCCTCCTGACCTCGTGCCAATGAAGTCTTTCGACCACATCAGACCACTGTGTATTCTGTGTCTGACACATTTGACATGCAGGAGTCAATTTCTGGTATCATATTTTACTGATAAATTCCATAAATTCCAAATGAAATTAAGGGGCAGCAGGTTTAAAACAAATAAAAGGAAGTTCTTCTTCACACAGCGCACAGTCAACTTGTGGAACTCCTTGCCTGAGGAGGTTGTGAAGGCTAGGACTATAACAGGGTTTAAAAGAGAACTAGATAAATTCATGGAGGTTAAGTCCATTAATGGCTATTAGCCAGGATGGGACGGAATGGTGTCCCTAGCCTCTGTTTGTCAAAGGGTGGAGACGGATGGCAGGTGAGAGATCACTTGATCATTACCTTTTAGGTTCACTCCCTCTGGGGCACCTGGCATTGACCACTGTCGGTAGACAGGATACTGGGCTAGATGGACCTTTGGTCTGACCCAGTACGGCCGTTCCTTTGGTCTTATGTTCCATCAGTTTTGCATGATGGATTTCAGCTGCTGGTATTCTTCTGCAACTTCAACCGACGCTAATGGAAATTCTGTGAAGATAGGTCCCAAACAAGCACATTACTAAAGAACATGGGAAACTTTGCACATGAGTAGTCTCACTGAGGTCACTACTCACGTGCCTAAAGATACACACCCACTGAAATGCTTTGCAGAATCAGGGCCACAGGACCTGACCCAGAGTCCATTGATATCAATGGGAGTCTTTCCAATGGCTTCTGGGCACTTTGGATCAAGCCTAAGACAGAGCAGAGAAACAATGGAGATCTGAGCACAGTGTTTTCTCTTTTATTCTGAGGACAACAGTGTGTTGGAAGCAGTTTTTCAATGTTCGTTATTTTCCTTTTCACCTAACTTGTATTTTCCTGCTGTTGACCTGCAGGGCAGAACTCCTCAAACTCTTCTTTGTCTGAAATTCAGCAGATCCCCTTTGTTATTCCAGAGTGTTCTCCAGCCCCAAGGAGAATACTGACACACCCAATGCACCTTTTGTGCCTAGGTACTGGACACTAAGGAGTGTCTGTGAGTGGAGGCAAAACCTTAATGAAAGTGCATCTGACTCTGTAAATTAAACATGTTTATGGGTGTGCATTATTCATGCATGCTTGGTTTTCAAGGGCTGAATGCCACTGTGTGTTGAGCTTTGTTTTATGTTTGGTTGGTTCGGGGTTTTTGTTTTGTTTTTATTTGGCAGTAGCCTTGCAACTTACTAAATTATTTACTAAGACATGAGAGAAGATGATGAATTATGAAAATGGAGCTGCCAGCACCAGATGCAGAAATGGAAACAAAGGTTATTTGGGGGATTATTCCAAGCCTCTCTCTTTGTAGCAGACAATAAAACCAAAAGGTCACTAGCTGTTTAGCAGACATCTAAATCCAAGAACATAAGAATGGCCAAACTGGGTCAGGCCAATGGTCCATCAAGCCCAGTATCCTGTCTTCACACAGTGGCCAGTGGCAGAGGCTTCAGAGAGAATGAACAAAACAGGGCAATTATCGAGTGATCCATCCCGTTGCCCACTCCCAGCAGTCAGAGGCTTAGGGTATGTCTACACTACCCGCTGGATCGCGATCAATCTATTGGGGATCAATTTATTGCATGTAGTGTAGATGCGATAAATTGATCCCCGATTGCTCTCCCCTCAACTGCTGAACTCCAGCTCGGCGAGAGAAGGAAGTGGAGTTGACAGGGGAGTGGTGACCATCAATCCTGTGCTGCGAGGATGCGAAGTAAGTGATTCTAAGTCACGTTGACTTCTGCTATGCTATTCTTGTAGCAGAAGTTGTGTATCTTAGATTGATCTGCCCCCCAGTGTAGACCAGGCCTTAGGGACACCCAGATCTTTTTTTTTTTTTTTTTAAATGGAGATATCCTATCTTCTAGAACTGGAAGGGACCTTGAAAGGTCATCGAGTCCAGCCCCCTGCCTTCACTAGCAGGACCAAGTACTGATTTTGCCCCAGATCCCTAAGTGGCCCCCTCAAGGATTGAACTCACAACCCTGGGTTTAGCAGGCCAATGCTCAAACCACTGAGCTATCTCCCCCACCCCCCTGGGGTTACATCCCTGACAATCTTGGCTAATAGCCACTGATGGGCCTATCCTCCAGGAATCCAGCTGTATTTTTGGCCTTCACAATATCCCATGGTAATGAGTTCCAAAGACTGACTGTGTGTTGCGTGAAGAAGTACTTCCTTATGTTTCTTTTAAATCTGCTGCATATTTGTTACCTGGGGATTTCTGAACCCAAAGGTCTTGGTAACTTTTTCTCTTGTGGAGGGAGTGGCAGTAAATAAATCAATGGGGACATGGCTGTGCGACTGATAGATCGTTGACACAGGCAGTATAAGACAAGAGTGCTCTCCCCTGAGAGCTACACTTTATTTATCTTGAGCACTTACACACATCCACAACCGGTTAGTAAAACACCCCTAACCCTCAATGATTACTGAAATCTGGTGTGGATCTTGAGTGGTACAGCAGTAATCTTCTGATGAGCAGTCTTTCGTCTGCCAAGATGTGTCCACAGAGGGATTCAACTAGCTCAAAGTAGCCCAAACTTTGAGCAGGGGGTTGGACTAGATGACCTCCTGAGGTCTTTTCCAACCCTAATATTCTATAATTCTATGATTCTCCCCCACTTATTTATTGTGTTAGCACAACAATGACACGCCCATCAAAAACAAAACAAAAAAAACTTGTTAAGCGAGCAATTTTGAAGGTTAAGCAAGAGATTTTCTCAGACTGTTAATTAGACAGATGTGTTTTTGCAAAGTCTGCATGCTGGAGGGCCTGACAAACACACCCCAGAGGGCAAATATAGATAAGCTCCCTGTTTTCTAAACACACATTCCTCTGCAATTTCAGCAGAGATCTTATCAGAAAGGATGCAGGGAAAGGCTCCCTTTTTGTGGTTGCTCAAACCCCCCTCCCCCCCCCCGGGTGAGTTATGCTAAGACTGCTGCATAGGTCCACTCAAGGCCGACTGACTTGGCTGTTTTGGCAATAAGTATAATAACGGATATTCCAGTTACCAATAGTGGTCCAGGCAATTTACTGATCCACCAAGATCTCTCCATACATATTCATTTCATTGGGTGACCCCTGCTTCTTCTGCCATGTGACAGAATAAATAACATCCCTTATTCACTTTCTCCACACCAGTCATGATTTTATAGACCTCTGTCATTTCCACCCCTAGTTGTCTCTTTTCTAAGCTGAACAGGCCCAATCTAATCTCTCCTCCGATGAAAGCTGTTCTGTACCCCCAGTCATTCTTCGCTGCATTTCTCTGTACCTTTTCCAATTCTAATGTATCTTTTTTTTCAGATGGCCTGAGCACAGCTACAGACAGTATTCAAGGTGTCGGGGGTACCATGGATTTACATATTGACATTATGGAGATGGAGCCCCTTTGTTCTACATCCTTTCCATTACCAGTAGGTAAGGGAGATCCCACATTGGGTACCTGCACTATGAGTTTAAATACTAATCCAGGCAAGGCACATAAAGCATATGCATAATTTCAAGAACGTCAGTCATCCCATTGGAATACTTGAGCATGCGTCTAAGCGCTGTGCTGAATACTGCCTGCAGTTCTGGTCACCCCATCGCAAAAAAGTTATATTAGAATTGGGAGATGTACAGCGAAGGGCAACAAAAATGATTAGGAGTAAGGAATAGTTTCCATATGAGGAGAGATTAAAAAGACTGGGAATTTTCAGTTTGGAAAAGAGACGACGGGGGGGGGGAGGGGGGAAGATATGACAGAGGTCTATAAAATCATGACTGGAGAAAGTGAATAAGGAAGTGTTATTTACTCATTCACATAACACACGAACCAGGGGTCACCAAATGAAAATAATAGGCAGCAGGTTTAAAACAAACAAAAGTAAGTACTGCTTCACACAATGCACAATCAACCTGTGGAACTCATTGCAGGGATATGTTGTGAAAGCTAAAAGTATAACCAGGTTAAAAAATAATAATAATTAGATAAGTTCCTGGAGGACAGGTCCTTTAGCCATGATGTCAGGGATGCAACCCCATTCTCTGGGTATCCCTAAGCCTCTGACTTCCAGAAGCTGGGTGTTGGCAACTGTTGGAAGACAGGTACTTGAGCTAGATGGACCAATGGTCTGACCCAGTATGGCCGTTCTTAGGGGATAGTTTGCAGAATTAAGGCATTGAAGAACAAGATAATAGAATATTATCCTACATTCAGTAATGTTAATATATGTATATTTATATATGTTCATTTCTATTATATATACAAATGTTTTGTAATGTTATTAGAGTTCTTTTTATATGAAGAAATATAAAACACTTGACAGCAAAATAAGAAATTAATAACAGATGACCAATACTAAAACATATTATTCATGTGATAAAATATTTAACATTTTTTACTGCTAGCCGGTGTGGAAAAACAATTCACAACTACTGAAAAACTGATCTGTCTGACTCCCCTCACTGTGCAGCCTCCGTTTGGATAGCTGCGTATTGATAATTACTTAGGGGAATTACTGCTGCTAGAAATCAGACTATCATGGTAACTGACTAGCAGTTTTGAATGCTGGATTCATGCATCAGAGCAACAAAACTAATGTAAATAATTTACAACTTAAGTATTTTATTAGGGAGATAAAAACATTGTACATGTTAAAATTTTGTAAAGTTTTGCTACGAAATGAATTATGTACAATTGGGTTTGTTTAATTTGTGTACCACTGGAGATTTGAAAATAGTTCTGATTGCTATGAGGAGGAACTTTAGCACTTTAATGATCTGAGCAGAAATGTTATATTATAAATGTATTTATATCAGCAATGCTGAAAACGTCACTTATGTATTGAGGTTATTTCCAGCAGCCATGGTGGTATATCCTTCAAATCACTTCAGAAGCAGAGGAATGTATTTTAAAAAATGTCAAGAAATGTACATGACTTAAGCTTTTTAAAATGAAAGCATTTGACAATCAAAATGATACCCTAAAGGCCAAATATACTTAAAATACTAGATGACACTTCCAGCAGAACTTTGCTCAGTCACATGTTTTGGTGCTAACATTCTGTGCCAGAATAGAATAGCTGTAGGTGCATTTAACCAGAGAACCCATCTAACCTCTCTCCTTCCCACATGACAGCCCAGAATATACAGTCACTAACACCCTTCCTTCCTGAGACCCTGAAAATATTTAGCAATTATACATGCGCTATAGAAGTTCAGGTTGAAGCCTTCCCAGAATAAGCTGAGAGCTCTGTCCTGTTTGGTCTCCATATACCTCATCCTTGTTGCTGGAAGAAAGCGTCACAGGGAGGGGAGTTTCAGGGGAAAATGAGAGGTCCAGAAGAGACGCAAGTAGGAATATATTCTGATGTCCCTCACAACGCATAGTATCCCACACTGTAAAATGGCAGTGCTACTCACTACCCTGTGCTTCTTTCACACAATCGGGAAGGAGCTTTTCCTATGTCACGATGAAATGTATGCCTTCTTGGTTTGCTTTCTGGTATTCATGTTCAAGTCTGAGCAGTTCCTGATGTGCTTAGGATTTTATAACCCACTCGTCTCCGTGGGATCTGAGCACAAGGGCGTCTTCTCGATGAAGAGAGATCTACTTCAGGTCCATTCAGCAACTCCACAATAATTGCCATCGGGCCAGCCAGCTACCCTGTGGCTAATTTGGGGCCTCATCTGACTCACATCAAACTTAATGGAAAGATCTATTACTACAGGCGCAGTGTCTGCAGTGGAAACACATTGAGCCATCATGGATATTTCTGCTGTATAAAAGACCTGAAACAGTAGCCTAGAAGTTGCTACTTCTCACAGAAGGGAAGCAGACAGTCTGAGGAGAGGCTCCAATGTCTGATAGCCTCTTAAAGTCCTAGATTTTGGTGGTACCTAAGATGTGGTGAAAGTACAACCCCAGGTTGAATAATAAAAGAAAAATAACTAACTGTTTGATTTTATGAACCTTAAAACAGTTTGGTCCCCATCATCTCTCCATCAGCCTGTCTCACGGTGATGCAGTTTTCAAATCTAAGACACGTGATGCATACTATCGGTTATGCATTCTTTGTGTCCTTGCCTTGTTTAATGTGAAACTACAGGCACCAGCTGAAATATTGCTGCATAGGGAAAGCTATTTTACTTGGCGTAAAAAGATTGATTTGATGGAAATATTTTAAGCTTTGACAATTAGATCCTGACTTTTCAGCAGCCTGAGGGTTTGATTCTAATTGATGTAATTTTTTCTTTTACTAATGATGCCCACTCTAAATGTCTGCACAAAGCCCATTAAATTAACATGGAAAAATTAATAATACTCTAATATGTTTTCCTCATTAAATTCCCATTATGAAAGTAATGGTGGTCTTAAATGGACATCATTTTAATAGAGAAATTGCATTAACCCTTTAGTGTTTTTATTTTTCTAAAAATGTGTGTACCACGAGCATGGATTTCAATTTCCTCAGTAGAGCTGTGTGTTCTGTGAAAGTTTTTCCTTTTCCCCCGCCTAAGTTTACAGAGAGCCCTGGCTGTCACATTTCCTCTTTAGAAGAGGTCTATGAAACATTCTCTCAAGTCTCCTTCCCTCTCTAGGGGGATGACTGACTCCAACCAGATCCCTGCAAGCCCTGTTTCTTAGCCACCGTATCGTAGAGTGCCCATCAACTGTTCATTGAGAAATGAGCTGACCATGTGCCCTGGATCTGGGGAATGTCCCTCTCCCCAGGGGTCCCACTGTGGGGAGGGGAGTTGTTTGTCTGACAGAGACTGGGACTGATGTAGGTCCTAGCACAAGACACAGGCAGGGCAAGCAGGTCCACTCCAAGCTCTCACGCGTAATAATGCCCTCCATAGAGCCTCCTGCTTAGTAACCCCCTTGTATTGGCCTCTCCTGTACTCCAGCTCCTGCCACAGTGATGAATCCATGCAGACTGTGCCCTTCAGTGAGTGGTGAGCCTACAGGCAGCTCTGTTGTGCTATCACGTCCCCGTCCCCTGCTTCTGCCAGCCCTCCCAGCTTCTATTCCCTGGTGCTAGTTTATCCCATGTCCATCTCTGTACTTTAGTATATGGAGATTACACCTATCTCATAGAGGTGGAAGGGACCCTGAAAGGTCATTGAGTCCAGCTCCCTGTCTTCACTAGTAGGACCAAGTACTGATTTTGTCCCAGATCCCTAGGTGGCCCCCTCAAGGATTGAACTCATAACCCTGGGTTTAGCAAGCCAATGCTCAAACCACTGAGCTAACCCTCCTGCCCTTTCGTCCCTGCCCTTTACATGTGAGGCTCTGTCTCTGAGCTGATCCCTCACCTCCTGCACCGCTCCCGTCGGGCCCCATCTCTGCTGTGATGCCTGCAAGACACCAGCCAAGGTGGGGATAGCAGATAGTTATTGGCAGGAGGAAAATAGAGATTGTCTATTTTATCCTTTCCCGAACCCTGTGCATTTCTCATCATCACTGACAGAGTTCTTCGGAGCTGTAGGCTTGGGCACTGACTACCCCATTGCAGGGGCTCACAGAGACATACAAAGAATTGGGGGGCGGGGAGAGGAAACGTTTGGATGAGGGTTAGGGCTTCACTACCTCATATACTGCCTTATATCCAGAGATCTGAAAGCACTTCCAAAAGGACCCAGTATCCCCATTGTAGAGAGGAGCACAGTTAGATGTAAAGAGTTAGACTTGCCTAAACTCACGCAGAGATTCAGTGTCAGAGAACCCAGCGCTTCTGCCTTCCAGCCCTATGCATCCTCGTGTGTCCTGCATCACGGAAGTATTTTTTCAGCCCCAATTTGTTTTTCTACTGAGCTGTTGCCTAACTCTTTTTGACAGCAATGTACACTAGTTACTGCTCTTGCTCCTCAGTGCATTCCAGATATTAGCTATCTGCTGTATAAAGAAATTCCTCACTTATTTTACTGCTTTCCCATCCCCTTTTATACCAGTTCAAACAGCATTTATCCTTCTCTAGTCCCTTTAGAATTTGTACTGCCAAAGTTTTGCACATTTCCAGAAAAAGCGCCGTTAAGTGAGTACGGCACACTTCTGTAGTCAAGAGTCTGTTAGCATATTTCTCTAGTAACAATAATGCTTTTTGACTTTCATAAGTGATGTGTTTCAGCCCATATCAGCCTGAAAATTGGTATGCATATAGTTAGCTTAACTGCCTGTTGTCATATCAGTGACGTCTTGATTTATCGAAGGCGCGATCCCACAGTTGGCAGGGTTTTAGTACGTTTTATCCAATTCTTGGCCTAAAATTGCTACATTCTGCAAAACTAGAGATTGCATGGAGTTAAAACCTGCCATCTAAAATATTTTTGGGGAAAAAAATGGAAGCACCAGACTATATTTGTATAAAAGTGATATTTTTCTCTTTCCATCTACATTCTATTCACTCCATTGTGTGCCTGCTGTATGTTATTATTCTCCTTTCAATGCATACATGTACCAAAGAGCATTGTCTGTATCACAAGACCACCTCAGTCCCTGTGCAATTTATGCTAAAAGTGGTTGGGGGCGGGCAATGGCTGGGCATACCAGAGAAAGGGAGATGGAGAAATCTGAACCATCCAGAAGAGATGGTACCACATGTATATTCCCTCTGTGCACCAGGAACACTTGCCTTCTGGGACACAGTTCTTCCCAATGCCCCATCTGCAGCATAGACTGGTGGCTAAATATATTTTAGCCATTCAAAGACCCTTGAGACCCTGATGTGACTTGGTTTAGTATTTGCATCATAACCAGAAATCCTTGACATCCACCAGCAGTTACACTTTTGCCTTACTGACCTGATCCACCAAAGAAGTTAGCACATGCTTAATGGTAAGCACATGAATAATCTCACTGACTTCAAGCTAATCACATGCTGACATGTTCTGCTGGCTCAGAGCCAGCGTAAGGGCAACATTCTCACAATGCAAAATCTGTTTTAAAGAGAGCCAGGTGCTACAGACAGTATGGCATTTTTACTAATCTAAATCCCACGAGAGCTTGCCTCTGAGGGATTGTAATGCTGTGGTTTATTTAGTACCGTGGTTGGGCTCAGCATCTCATAGCATTGGCCTTTAGTGCTCTGAGAGCCCTTCTTTAGAAACTGATTAACTACAGTACATCTGCCATGCAGTTTTCTCCATCCAGATTATACTTTGCTTTGGTCCCCTCTAATGGCCACTGTTGTGGCCTTTCCCTTGCTGGAGGGCAGGCACACTCCATATTTTTCATGTTGCTTTTTAGGTGTCTTAATGTTTATTTTATTCATTTCTCCTGCTGGAATTGGACAAGAAAATGAGGGTCCCTGGGCAGCAGGAAACAAAGATGACAGCAGGAAAATGTTGGGGAAAGTAGCGACAGGGTAAAGAGGGCTAAAGAGCCGCAGAAAGGGAAAACAGAGCAGTGAATGAGTTGCAGAGCTGCAGGGAGCGGTCAGAGGGAGCACAGGACGTCTTGTGCACGGTGTCCAGCATCTAATTCTTTTTAGGTTAGCTTATCCCTGGGGAAAGGAGCCTCACACACCTGGCTGTGACTGAATCTTGCCATCAAGGAGTTCCATGACTAACGTCCCACATCAGAGAACTCCATCCGAGTGCCCTGCCCCACACTACCAGTGCTTACTATAGACCTGCTCCAACGCCCAGCAAAGTCAATGGAAACGTTTCCGTGGAGTCCAATAGAGTTTTGGATCAGGCCCCGGCATTCTTATGCGTTGACGAGCAAGCATTGTTCTTCATTTGCATTTGTCTTATATTCATGCGGGTATTTAGAATAACAGGACATAAGAATCAATAGTTCTTTTCTACTATCGTAACAAAGGGAACATTAGGAAAAAGACATCAAAAACGGGGAATCCAAGGCTGGGCTGTAAATCAATACATGAACATTTCTATAAGGTAGCACTAAACCTAGGGAATGCATGAGATAGCTTTATGCTGCTGAAGTCTTTGAAACAGTCAAAATGAACTGGCACGGAAATAGAGCATTCCCTGGAAAATAGCCAACCTACAGTACCGGTAGGAATGCTGTCCTGATGGAAGTTGCCTTGTAGGCATGCAATTCCCTAAACTAGGATACAACTGGCCATTAAACTGATTTCATTCATGGAAGAAATCCTTTCAAAAGGACAAGTAGGCAAACAGACTTTCCAGCAGGCTTCTGGAAATAGCCATTTTAAGAGCTCTTCCACACTCTTCAAACCATTTCTCTCCAGAGGATCTCCCCATAGTACCCGCAAATTGGAAACCTCAATTAGCATTAGGGCTGCCAACTTTCTGATTGCATAAAACCGAACATCCTTGCCCCACTCCTTCTCTGAAGCCCTGCCTCTGCTCATTCCATCCCCTCTCCCTCCATCACTTGCTCTCCTCCACCCTTGCTCACTTTCACCGGGCTGGGGCAGGGGGTTGGGGTGTGGGCTCTGTGGTGGGCCCAGGGATGAGGGGTTCAGGGTGCAGGTGGGGGCTGCGAGCTGGGGCAGGGGGTTAGAATGTGGGAGGGGTGCAGGCTCCTGGTGGCACTTACCCTCAGGAGGCTCCCGGGAAGCAGCCAACATGTCCCTCTGGCTCCTAGGCTGAGGCATGGCCAGGCATCTCTGCATGCTGCTCCTGCCCGTAGGCGCCACCCCTGGCACTCGGGGTGGAGGCAGCACGTGGAGCCCTCCTGGTTGCCCCTGCACGTAGGAGCCGGACATGATGGCCGCTTCCGGAAGCTGCACAAAGCCAGACACTGTGGCCAACTGGACTTATGCTGACCGGAGCCGCCAGTGCCCTTTTTCGATCGGGCGTTCCAGTCGAAAACCCAACGCCTGGCAACCCTAGTTAGCATGTAGACAAACAAGAAAAGCTTCCAGGGCATTTCATCGGCCCGTAAGGCTTACAAATATGAACTGCAGGTCTGTTCAGGAAGAAATGCACACAATGCATCCAGCTAAAAGAGCTATTTAAACTCCTGTATACAGTATAGTTGTGGCCATGTTGGTCCCAGGATATTAGACAGACAAGGTGGGTGAGGTAATGTATTTTATTGGACCAACTTCTGTTGTAGAAAGACAGGCTTTTGAGATTACACTGAGCTCTTCTTCAGAACTCAGTGTATATGTGGCAATATCTGTCTTTTAAAAGAACCATTTCAAAATCACTTCCACTGGTACAAATCAAGAGTAACTCCATTCAAGTCAGTTGAGTACAGAAGTGTCAAATCTATATTAGTGAGAACAGAATATGGTCCAAAGTGTCTAGTCAACTTTTTAAAAGTATCTATTGATTTCTGTCCAGTTGTTAGTAGAATTCATTGCCATTAATTTTCTTTGCCAAGATAGTAGCTGAAAATATTGAAATCTTTCCAGTCTTTTCTTTGCAAATGGAGAATTACATGAAAGCTGTAAGTTATATTTAGCACTTACAGTTTATAGCATTTTACAGTTACAAAGCACTGTGTGTACAAACATTAATTTAGAGAAAAGAAATGATATAGACTATTAAAACTTTATGTATTACTTTTGACAATTTAAGCTTGCTAAATAGTCTTCTTGTCCCAGAGTCCCGGTAGAGGGTCATGGTAGAGCTGGCCAAAACTTGGCATTTAAAGTTCTTGGGAAACTGACATTTTGAAATTTGATTTTGGTCCAATTTGGAATGAAACCAAATATTTTAAAAATTTCCCGTGAAATAGAAATTAAAAAAACTAAAATGTTTCAGAAACACTAACATGGTGTTTCTGAAATCAAATTGCTTCCTGGGACCTCAGCAGCAGCAGACTAAAACTGACGTGATTCTTGTCAGTTTCACCACTCCCCTCCAGTCTGCAGGGCCTCAGGTCCCCAGTCCTGGGGCAATCCACATGGTGGGACTGCCCTGGAGCCACAGACCATGGAAGCATGTAAAAGGATTTCCAGGTGCCTGGCCCCACGCAGGGAACCTGGAAGCCTTGTCATGGTGGGAATGGATCTATAGTCATGGGCCCAGGAAAGCCTGGTGCTCTCAGCAACCTTATTGGGTTCTGACACAGACTTGTCTGCAACTCTACAGAAATTAGTCAAACCAGATATGAGTCTTTTATGGGAAAATTTCCCACCAGCCCTAGTTAAGGGATAGAGCCCTGGTAAAGTTATTTCAGAGATCTACAGTGAAAAAGAATGCAGATATGACACTTTTTGTCTCCACGATGCTAATAGGCATTGTTGAATGCTAGACAAAAAACAAAAGTATTGATTTGACATCATTCCTATCTAGGAAGGAAGGATTAATTTATGCCTAAAGCAGATTTACAAAATCCAAAATGGTCCTTTGAATAGGAATTATGATACATTAACTCTGGTTCCTGATTAACTACAGAATTCACATTAAGCAATATAATAAATACAATTCCCAGGACCACTAGGATCAATGTGTCAGATAAAATCAGTGCATACTGAGGACCTGTAAAACTTCATTTGATGGAATTGTAGATCATGTGGTAGAAGATGCCAGACTGTACCTCTCCTGAATTGTTCAATGAAAGAAAATAATCTTTCACCACTCAGAGAATTATTGGTAATTTACATTTCATGGGCCAAAATCTCTGCTGATGTAACACTAAAGAAGCAAGTGGAGTCATTCCAAAGAATAATTTGGTCTCATATAAATCTGCACTGAACGTACTGAAATGAGGAATGAAGACTCAGTGGTTGCCCTCTATGCATTACCTCAGTGTAAATGTTAAACGACACATTATTCATTTCCATAGGATCACCTCTACTGGATACACAAACAGTACTGTGTTTTTTAAGCCCTCCCATCCACCTACGCATGTTGATCTGGACCATCAATATATCAAACAATGCCTAGATACCAAAAAGGGGGTTAGTAAACCTGGAGGCCCCTGCAGTGTGTTCTCTTTAGCAGCTGATGTAACGGTGAACTGCAGCCAAGTCAACACTCCACCCGAAAGAATTTTCACCTGCACTAGTGCAGAAAAGAAATACTTATAGTAGATCCAGCACATGCTATTTGCTTAGGGCTAGATTTTGCAATCCTCACCCACATTGGTGAGTACTTCCTTATGTGACTGTCACACTGAAGCCAACTGAGCCCTTGGAAAATTTACTGAAAAATCAAAATGCCGAAATTCCCCACGAGTATTGAAGACAAGGGTTTACTTGGAGGGAAGAACCCTCTAGTGAAACTGACACTGGTCCAGGAAACATGGAGCGTTAAAAAACACTGCCTAATGCAAAGTTGCATTATTGGAGAAGTAACATCCTGACCAGAACCCATCTGGTCAGAATGACTCTCTCAGATGTTGCCTTTTCTATCCTCTTAGCAGTCTGCCTAAAGCAGAAATTCCAGGTCCAGCCAACACGTGTAGAAAGCTCACAAAATATTTGTGCTAATAAAAAGTCCATTCCATCATCATGAGAGAAGAAAAAAAAAAGTCAACCTTAACGAAATATTATCCTACTCTGTTATTCTAGGGAGAGGCCAAGTTTTAGCCAGCATCCCACTTTGACCTCACGGGAGAAATATCTGACAGACTTAGCACTTTCGCTTCTACTGGAGAGTACAATGTGACATGTACATACAGGGGCTCAAAGTAATCAAGCTCCACTGGCTTTCAGTCCCATTTATTCAGTGAAAAGGAGGAGGAAAAAATCTGCCTTTTTATCATAAAGACACTGTCAGGTTAACTCAAGTGCAGCAAAGAGAGACAGACACACGATGTACCAGAAAATGAATATTAACTTTGTTTACTAATCCTTGGCTATGCAGATTCATGTGAACAGCTATCAACGGGATTTGGGATTTCGTATTCAAGGACTGGCTATAAATGTCTATGCTCATTGGAGTTACACCAATTTCTTGTGCAGATGGTACCTGACAGCACTGGATTCCCTACATCTCCCCTTTCACTACAGCATGATATTTAAAAATGGGAACTGATTCTTAAGTGACATGCATCATCTTTATTCCTGGCTGTTCACTCTGAAAGGTCATTCTGCTTGAACTGGCAGGCAATTATATAATCACATCACACAGGGCAGAAAATGAAAAAGAATTCAAAACAGTCTACCTGCCAAGTCTACATATTTAAAACATCCCCATGGTCTTCACCATTTCGCTCTGAAAAGAAAGTGGCAAAGTCACAAAGTCCTATTGTACATACAATATTATATCGAGATTTGGGGGGACATTTAGCGTGATTTGGATATGTATCTTGATCTGTAAATGGATTTTTTTTTAATCTCCGCGTAAAGCCATAATTCCTGAACACGGAGGATTTTGAACCAGAAATCTGAATCCTACAGAGCTTCACTGGTATCTAAGGATACAACATGTATATCATGAAAGAGCAGCTGCCTATTAACCTCTTCACGGTTGGAATTCAACCCTCTGTTCGTAAAAGTCAGTGTTTTAGCCCCATCTTTCAGTTACTTCAAAGAAGCCACATTTTCTACGTCAAATCTGGAATAAATGTAACACTAGGATTATCGCCTCAATTCAGCAAGGTGTATAGGAATGTTCGTAACTTTAATAAATAAATAGAGATATCCTATCTCTTAGAGAGGGAAGGGACCTTGAAAGGTCATTGAGTCTAGCCCCCTGCCTTCACTATCAGGACCAAGTACTGATTTTGCCCCAGATCCCTAGGTGGCCCCCTCAAGGATTGAACTCACAACCCTGGGTTTAGCAGGCCAATGCTCAAACCACTGAGCTATCCCTTCCCCCCTTTTTAAGACCACTCAAGTGCTTAAAAAATTAACAGCACTACAGTGCTCAAGATTAGGCTCGTGCTTACGTACTTTGCTGAACTGGTGACAAAGTAGTGGAATTCCAAATAATTTGTTCTTCTCTATAGTCACTGATATACAGGAGACATTTTATAGTCTGTGGTAATATCTGCATATCTGCTGTCTCCACATGCTTTGATGGAGTCCTCCACATCATACTGAATATTATAGCATATAGGCTTTTTTAATTAGGTATATGCTAGATCAGTGGTTCTCAACCTCTCCAGACTACTGTACCCCTTTCAGGAGTCTGATTGGTCTTGCATACAACAAGTTTCACCTCACTTGAAAACTGCTTGCTTACAAAATCAGACATAAACATACAAAAAAAGGGTCACACCACACTACAGGATTATTGAGAAATGGCTTAATTTTTACCATTATAAAATAAATCGATTGTAACATAAATATTGTATTTACATTTCAGTGTGATACCTGAGCCTGTTATTCACTCGTGAGACTTGTCTGAAGCCCGAGTCCCAGGCGGCAGGGCTGAGGTTGAAGCCTGGCCACCCGGGACTGAAGCATGTAATTTAGCTTCACAACACCTTCTGTGGTGTGGGGCCCTGGGAAATTACCCTGCTTGTCTCCCCCAGTGCCAGCTCTGCACTTGTGACCCCTCCTAAACCTGTCCTGTGACCCCCCGTCTCGGGGGCTGCAATCTTTAGGTTGAAAACCACTGATCTAGATGAGATGAGTACCCCCTGAAAGACCTCTGCGTACCCCTGGTTGAGAAACACTCTACTAGGTCATTCGCCTTTGCCAGTGTATCTTGCTACAAATAGCCACTAATATTATCAATGATAAATATTTCTAAAGCACCAAACTTCATATGGAGCTTTAAGGAGAAACAAATATGATCCTCGCCCTGAGACGCTCACAATCCACATCAGACAGTCACAGGAAATGAAGAGGATGGACATACTTGAATGGGTAGGAAAGGGAGGACAAGTAGTCAAATAAAGATGAAATGAGATTTCCAGTCAAAATGTCAAACACGAATTTATAGATTTTAAGGCCTGAAGGTGCCCAATGACCATCTTCTCCATCCTCCTGCAGTATTACCCCTTCTGCTTAACAATCTGTCCCAACTGATATTTGTCTCAGACACTCTACTTCCTTCCCCAGCCCTGAAGAAGAGCTCTGTGTAGCTTGAAAGCATGTACATTCCATCAACAGAAGTTTGTCCAGTAAAAGCTATTACCTCACTCACTTTGTCTCTCTCATATCCTGGGACCAGCCTGGCTACAGCACTGCCAACAACTCCAGAAAAGCATCTCCCAAAAACAAATGCTTTAGAAAGTTTGGTCACTACAAGCTGGAACTGGAAAACAGGCACCTTCCAGTTTTGGCTCCAATCTACAAAACAAACGTCAGGCATGCGTCTGGATCTATGTGTGATGGGTTGGATCACAGACACCTCCTTGGGAACTGCCAACTGATGTGCCAAGACTACTTCTGCCCCTGCTTTCCCTGCCAGAAGCTTAGGACTTCAGTGCCCTGCCTGGTTTGAGTCAGACCCGCTAGCCTGATGCAAACCCAGACCCAGGGTCTGAACCACGTCCCCTAACAGCTGTAGGCTTAAACTGAAAGCAGCTTACAGAAGTGTTCTTCTCTTTAACACTCAGATGCCAAACTCCCAAAGGGGGCCAAACCCCAAATAAATTCGTTTTACCCTGTATAAAGCTTATACAGGGTAAACTCATAAATTGTTCGCCCTCTAGAACACCGATAGAGAGATATGCACAGCTGTTTGTCCCCACCCCCACCCCGGTATTAATACATACTCTGGGTTAATTAATAAGTAAAAAGTGATTTTATGAAATACAGAAAGTAGGATTTAAGTGGTTCCAAGTAGTAACAGACAGAACAAAGTGAATTACCAAGCGAAATAAAATAGAACACACAAGTCTATGTCTAAGAAACTAAATACAGATAAAAACCTCACCCAGTAAGCTTCCTTTTACAGACTAGTCTCCTTCTAGTCTGGGTGCAGCAATCACTCACACCCCGTCGTTACTGTCCTTTGTTCCAGTTCCTTTTAGGTATCCTTGGGGGTGGAGAGGCTCTCTCTTTAGTCGGCTGAAGACAAAATGGAGGGGTCTCCCAGGGGTTTAAATAGATTCTCTCTTGTGGGTGGAGACTCCCTCCTCTCTCCTATGCAATGTACAGCTCCAAGATGGAGTTTTGGAGTCACATGGGCAAGCCACATGTCCATGCATGACTCAGTTTTTACCAGCCAAGACACATTCCTGTGACAGCACCGATGTGGATTGGCGTCTTCGAGTTCATTGTTGGCTTAAGTGGTTCTAGATTGAGCATTTAACTTGCACATTCCTTTCTCAATAGAAATCAAGCAAGTACACAGCCAATATTCCTAACTTCAAGTACAAAAATGACACATGCATACAAATAGGAGGAATGTATTCAGTAGATCATAACTTTGACATAGATATGTTACATAGCATAAGGAGCATAAAACATATTCCAGTTATGTCCTAAGCATAAGCATAGCATATTCCATAAAGCTTTATGAGGGGTCCCGTCACACCATGGATTCAAATCTTGCCACCCCATCCAAGCCCCTTGCCCAACAATTCAAAGTAATAGAGATGCAACATGTTGGTTTTGATCCATTTCTACTTTTCACCTTTCCATAAGAAAAAGTTTTAGCAACCCACCCCTACCACCCTTCGACTGGAGAGCATTGAGGATCCAGTGATTTAAGAGTGGGCCATACCCAGTGCACATCTGAAATGTGGAACTAAAGAAAAAGTGACTTTCCCCTCTTAGCTCCTTTTGCTACGTCTGATTCTGAAGGCAGAGCAGTTGTCCTTGACACACTTTTGAAAATGACTGAGTCTTCAGAATATAACTTTGCTCTCATCAAGCCAGCCCAGAAACGGTTCAATTATAAAAGGCATTATTTCATGTAGCAAGGGCTGCAGTGCTGCCTACACACTGATATAACTTACATTTTTTAATTAAAAAAATCGTGTAACTGTTAAAACTGATATTCAGGTGATGTCGTGATTCCATCATGTGGAGACAAGTTTTATGGCCTGAGAACTCTCTCCCCTAGTGAGATTAACAGCAGGTCTTAGAGGATGCCATGTGTCTTTGCTGTACCGATTGGACCGAGAAGTGTTATGGGAGACAATAAGGGAGCTGCTCAAGGTCAACAAGAGATGAAATGGGATTGAAATGAATATATTTTCCCTAGATATTATTCATATTAGGGTCGGTTTTACAAGCCTGTGATGGAGTGTTCACCCCACCCCAGCCATGAAAGGGTTAAGGAAGCTCTGAAAGGGCCAATTAGTGTGATTAAACCACCGTAGAGGATTAGGCTGGAGGAACAACCTCTGATTGGAGGATGACGGTCACCTGAGCAGGTTTGGGCTGGGCTACTATAAAGCCAGGGAGCTGGAAACAGGAAGGCCTGCAGTGTGGAAGTCTGCAGCCACCCTCTGTGGACTAGAGAGGGAACCAGGAAAAGAGTAGGACCCTGGCCCTCAGGGAAGGCCATGCCCTTAAGAGAGAAGGGCAGAGAAGAAAGCCTGTAGGAAGCAGCCCAGGGAGTGAGCAGCAAGATTGGGGTCTAAACAGACCTTGGCTGCGTGTTGTAGGGTCTCTGGGCTGGAACCCGGAGCAGTGGGCAGGCCTGGGTTCCCCTACCTGCCACTGATGGAGTGGTATTGCCCGGACGTTGGGTCCAGTGAGACCCAATACTCTGGAAAGGGAACAAGCCAATGATACCTTGGCATAGATTACAAGACCAGAAAGGACCGTTGTGATCCTCTAGTTCGACCTTCTGGACAATACAGGCCACGAAAACTTTCCAAAAATAATGCCTAGAACATATCTACATTCCTAGAGAATATCACGTAAAATCCTACATCACACTTCACCATTTAATGCAAAACTAATGAGCAAACAGTCACATGGCTATTGGAGAGACATTGTCACCCGTTTATCTCAGCTGTGTGATTCAGACACACGGGTAGCAAGCACAAGGTTTACTCAGCTGTTTATTCACCCTGAGTGCTCTTCCCCACTCATTAGTGGAAATGGCCCGAGGGCCAGGAAATTCTCTGCAGCTCCAGGCAGTCCGCGCTGACTTATCATGAAATCGCTCATGCAACTTATCATTTTATTCCATGAAGCAAAATGAAGTGATTGTGGATGAAACGAGGAAGCCTTGCACTAGTGTGTGATGATATCTGGCTATAGCTCAGTGTTTAGCACTTGATCCGAAGCTCACTATGCAAATGGAAAATCTCCCATGACTAATGGGTTGTGGATCAGGCTCTTCATGCATATTAATATTGCATCTGATTTGGCTTTTCCTGAGCTATGATCTTTGCAAGGCAGGTACACGACTCTGAAACATCTAGCACACCGTGGCCTCGGCACATAATAATTATTGTTGGTATTGCACTAGAGACCTCAGCCGAGAGCAGGGCTGTGTTGGGCTAGGCACGGTCCATGCACTCGGTATAAAAGATACTGTACGTTCTTTGGAGCAGGAATTCAATATCAATAAATACTATCTCCACGACCCTGCACGGGCAGGTTATGTAGATGACTTCTATGTATTTTTATAGCAGGGTTGATGGTCTGGAGAACAGGAGATTGTCAGCAGTTCAATGAATTGGAGGTAGATTCCTGAAATAGATCATTTTATAGGACACGCCAGCTGTCGACTGACTACAACCAGGAAGAGAGAAAACAGATTTCAAGATGGCTACATCATGTACAAGTCCCGGGAGTAGTGACTGTCTCCATCTACAAATCTTCCTGTGAATGAAACATCACTCAGGAATGCCTGCAGAAAGAATTGTGAAAACCAAAACAAAATGCGTAGTTTTTATTTGCACAGGTATTCACAAATGCTTTTCTGCACTGTTTGCAAGCTCTAGCCAGGACAAAAAAAGTATTAGAAGAAAAGTGAAGTGTAGAGGAAATGAAGAACAGGAGGATGAGGAAGAGAGGAGTATAAGGCATAAAACCTATAGTAACCACTAGAGGGAGGTGCAAAAGCAACTGAAATTGTTTTTAATCAAAACATGGTAAAAAAGGCAATTCGCTGTGGTCTGAGATTCAATTTAGGTAACTAAAAGCTAATGACAGTGGGAAGGGACCACCACCAAGCGGCAGTACAAAATGGGAGGATTGCTTCCCAGAGAGCAATCGTGCAGAGAAGATTCTGGATAGCAGATGAAAGTATGGACATTGGCTCACATGGTGATATCGCAAAGAAAAAGACCAGTGCCACCCAGAGGATGCAAGTATAGGGGCTTCCCTTTCTGAGATTTTGCCTGTGAGTTGGGTTTGTGAAAGATTAGTTTGCCAGAAGCTGGGAATGAGCGACAGGGGATGGATCACTTGATGATTACCGGTTCTGTTCATTCCCTCTGGGACACCTGGCATTGGCCACTGTTGGAAGACAGGATATTGGGCTAGATGGACCAATGGTCTGACCCAGTATGGCCATTCTTATGTATGAATGCATGCATTGAGTTGATTGATCATAATGAATGACAGCAGTAATTAAAGATTGCTGTAAATGTTACCAATTCACTTTTCCACGAAGAGAGATAGAAGCAGACAATTTTAATCCACCTAAAACATTTAATAAAAAAAATTTCTTTAATTCCAGCATGTATTCATTTATTAGCTGGGCAGAGGGGAAGGCTTGATGAAATATGGGATTATGCCATGGCTGGGCCAGACTTCCAGGGTGGCCTTGGGCAAGTCACTTAACTCAAGTTTCTCCATAGAAAATGTGGGGTTCTGCTATTTTCATACCTTACGTTGTATTGTGAGGATAAATGTATTAAGTTTGTGAGGTGCTCAGATATTATGATAACATGGGCCCCATGCACACAGACAAATTCTAAATACCAGTATATTTCCTGGGCTCTGAATCAAATGTGATCCTATCTCTGCTGAAAGGCCAAGAAGCTGCCCAATGAGTCAGATAAACATTTATATTTTAGGAAGCTTACCTAGGCCAAAGCCAAACTCCTATTCTCTTAAGATTCTCCCATTGTTAACCCTTTCTCATCTCTGCTAATATGGGGCCTGAGTCAAAGCCCATTTTCCCATTAACTTCACTGGGGTTTGGTTCAGAAACTTGCCATTCAGTGGTTCTTTGTTTCCCATTTATATATCAGAAATATAATATTTCCATATTTCTTAAGTATCTCTTCCCCAACCCATGCTCTGCAGTGGTTTCAGGACTCAGAAGTAGAGAATATTCCAAGCTGTTAGACTAACAAGAGTTATTTAAGCAATTTTCTATTACTCTTTATAACCCTCCCTGGCCTGGAGTTACCGCAGCAGATATTAGACAACATCCTGACATTAAAACTACCCATCAACTTTTTACTGAGTGAAATAAAACGTTGTTGTTCCATAGAGGTGGCTCTGTTCTATAACTGTGCCCTGTTAATGTGGAAGAAGCTACTCTGTTGAGATAATTGGCTGCAGGCACTTGTTACAAAAAATACACAGTCTTAACAATTTACTATTTTTTTAAAAAAAAAAGAGTTACAAATATGTAATTTAAGCAACCAAATGTTCTTTAACCACTTGCCATTAAAGTGTTTTGCTCAGAGCTTGAAAGATGAGATGCCTAAAGTAGCTCTTACGATTATGTACAACAGATTAAATGTTCAGTGTCAGGAGGGGGCAATTCCACTTTATTTGGAATGGGGGAGACCCTAACAGCAGCCATCAGTATCTTACAACTCCAAGACACTGATTGTCACTATGGAGGGAGGCACCAAGCCCGGCAGAAGGGAATGGGAGAAGGGTATTGGTACCAGTAAAGAGGAGACGGGATGAATTTTGGCTAACTAAGGAAGTCATGAGGCACAATAAGTAAAGATAAAAGGATCATGGTTAGCATGGAAGAGCCAGCCAATGGGCAGCGGGATAGTATCCATAGAGAACGATCATAGCACACCATCAATGATAGCTATGCAGAGGGCAGCGCACTGATGACTATTATTTATATCACAGTGGTACCTGAGCTTGAGTCCCCAATTGCACTAGGTACCATCTATACACATCATGAGAGAGAGTCTCTACCCCCTAAGAACTTACAGTCTAAATAGAAAGGTGGGGAGAGGAAGCAAATGCACAGGGAGATGGATGGCGTGTGCAAGGACACAGAGCAAGTCAGTGGTAGAGCTGGAAAGAGAACCCAGGCGTCCTATCTCCCAGTTCACTGACCTACCCACTAGACATCTCTACAAGCCCCAGCTCTTTAACATCCATGTGAACACAGTTTTTCCCCATTACATTTTGTATACATGTTTCTCTTATGGTTAACGTACGTTCTCTTTAATCTCCCTGGTGGGCCAGAATCTGTTTCTTCTCCCTCCCTGCATTCCTGAAGAGTGGGAGGGGTCTGTTGTGGGTCTATTGAACGACATCATGATTTCCAAATAGTCTGGAAAGACAGAGGATTAAGTCCTTGCAGGGAGAAAAAGTGAGTAACAGAACACTTCTCCTAGTCTGCTTTTATCTGCAGTTTTTAAGCTCCTTGGGCAGACATCATGTCTTCTTATAGGCTTGTACAGCACCTAGCACACTGGGGCCTGATCCCAGATGAGGTGTCTGGATGCTGCCTTAGTACTACTGTTAATTAATATAAACACTACTGTTGACAAGGGTGAGGACGTTTTTAGTCTCGGAAGAAATACTATGTTGTGGGATTTTTCATGTAGTTCTTGGGGAGAGCTGGGCCAAAAAACAAGGAAGCTTGACATTTCTAAGGTAGAAGGCTCTAATTAGAGAATTTGTCTAATTACAGACAATGGTTAGGGCACAGTTGCTCCCTGAGGGCTGAACATTGGTGTTTGGGCTGAGAGTTCTGAAAGAAGTTATTACCTGCCTGTTTGTGACCACCACTGCTCCAGGACTGGTGTAAGTGCAAAGAAAACAAACTGCTCTAAGAATATATTAGACGCCATGCGCTGATATCTCCTTAGACAGGAAATTGAGCTGCAAGGCCCCGCTGGGCAGAGAGGCAATAATATTAGGTCTGTGGTAAGGTTATCAGACTCAGATCTTCTGCCTTGGTTAGTCCCAACCACACCTGACCTGAGCCAAAGCTTCAAGATGTGTCAAAGGTGAGGCAGGGGGTTACTTTCCATGTCTTACAACACAAATGGAAACCCACTGGACTTCAGTATAAGCAACCCTCCCCTCTTGAATACAAAAGGTGCCGTGTTTGCAGCTCAGATTGCAGGCATGCATTATTCTCATCCAAGTACTAGATTAACTCCAGTTGGTACCGAGCAATGCGGATCAGCAGTAATGTTCATTGCTTGCTGCTGGTAGGTTTCTGGCCTCTCAGACATGATGAATGAACATAAACCTTTGAGTTGCACATCTGCCCATTTTGCCACAATATAATGCTGAGTGCCAATAATGGAGTGGTAATGTTTCAAAATCCCCACGATAAGCTAGCTGAGAAAGGAACTGTTCTCTGATATATCAAGACTCTCAGAGCAAAAGCAACACCTGTGAGACCTCACAATCCCCATAATATAGTCTGTGCTTTCAAAGCTTGGAACATTCAATAAATCCATTGAAATCCCTCACCCCGTCTCCACTGATGGCTAGTAGGTCAACTGGTTTTTTAATACTGAAGCTATTGACTGTCCAGGGAGAATTTAGGGGCCATTTGACCTGTTTCAGGCAAATACGTTGTGCTTGACAGTATTTTAATAAACATTACTGCATGTACTTTTAACATCATACACATGCACAGTTTTGTAACCCTGCTTTGTTTCTCTGTAGGGAATGCTTTTAAATACTAACTACATTGATGGGGATTTTGTACATTAAATGCTCACAGATGGCATAATAAACAGATCTAGATGTTTTGCTCATAAACTATATCAGCTTAATTTTCTGAATACTGTGGCGCATCTGCACACCCAGGTAATTAAGAGATCCAGATACATAAATACTGACAGTCATAGTCGATAATTCTTCCATGGATATAGCGCACAGGCCATGTGCACCAAAACTGTCACTTGTTTTTGTATGTTTATTTTGTGAGGTCTTGATATTTGAGCTCCATGAACATTAAAACAAACTTGGCATGGAGCTGTAAAAGTTGTATACTACCTTTGGCTGCAATGTGCATTCCTTACTGAAAGTAGTTGCATTCCATTGGCACTGAAGAAAGCAAAGAAAGAAGAAGTGGGACCGCTGAAGACTATAGCCGGAGAGGAGATTAAAGATAATCTAGGCACGGCGCAATATCTCAACGAATATTTTGCATCGGTGTTTAATGAGGCCAATGAAGGTATTAAGGATACTAGCACTGTGACAGAGGGGCATACAGGATGGGGGATTACCGTATCCGAGGTAGAAACAAAACTTGAACACCTTAATGGGGCTAAGTCGGGAGGACCGGACGATCTTCATCTGAGAATATTGAAGGAATTGGCACGGGAGATAGCAGGCCCATTAACGATAATATTTAATGAATCTGTAAACTCAGGGGTGGTCCCGTTAGACTGGAGAATAGCTAATGTGGTTCCTATTTTCAAGAAAGGGAAAAAAAGTGATCCGGGTAACTACAGGCCTGTTAGCTTAACATCTGTAGTGTGCAAGGTGCTGGAGAAAATTCTGAAAGAGAAACTAGTTGAGGACCTTGAGGTTAATGGCAATTGCGATAAATTACAACATGGTTTTACGAAGGGCAGATTGTGCCAAACGAATCTGATCTCCTTCTTTGAGAAAGTAACGGACTTATTAGATAAGGGAAATGCGGTGGACCTAATACACCTGGATTTCAGTAAAGCGTTTGATACTGTACCCCATGAGGAATTATTGGTTAAACTGGAAAACATGGGAATCGATATGAAAATCCAGAGGTGGATAAGGAATTGGTTAAAGGGGAGACAGCAGCGGGTCGTATTAAAGGGTGAACTGTCAGGTTGGAGGGAGGTTACTAGTGGAGTGCCTCAAGGTTCAGTTTTGGGACCCATTTTATTTAATCTATTTATAACTGACCTCGGAACCGATTGCAGGAGTGAGCTGATAAAGTTTGCGGATGATACGAAGGTGGGAGGCGTTGCCAATTCGGAGGAGGATAGGGATATTCTGCAGGGAGACTTGAATGAGCTTGTGAATTGGAGTATCAGAAATAGGATGAAATTTAATAGTGAAAAGTGTAAGGTGATGCATTTAGGGATGACTAACAACAATTTTAGTTACAAGCTGGGGACGCATTGGTTAGAAGTAACGGAAGAGGAGAAGGACCTAAGGGTCCTTGTAGACCGCAGGATGACTATGAGTCGACAATGTGACGTGGCGGTGAAAAAAGCCAATGCGGTCTTGGGATGCATTAGGCAAGGTATATCTAGTACGGATAAGGAGGTGCTGCTTCCATTGTATAAGGCGCTGGTGAGACCTCATTTGGAATACTGTGTGCAGTTCTGGTCTCCCATGTTTAAAAAAGATGAACTCAAACTGGAACGGGTGCAGAGAAGGGCCACTAGGATGATCAGAGGAATGGAAAACCTGTCGTATGAAAGGAGACTAGAGGAGCTCGGGTTGTTTAGTCTGACAAAACGAAGGCTGAGGGGGGATATGATTGCTCTCTTTAAATATATCAGAGGGATAAATACAAGGGAGGGAGAGGAATTATTCCAGCTTAGTACTAATGTGGACACGAGAACGAATAGATATAAACTGGCCATGGGGAAGTTCAGGCTTGAAATTAGACGAAGGTTTCTGACCGTCAGAGGGGTGAAATATTGGAACGGCCTTCCGAGGGAAACGGTGGGGGCGAGGGACCTGTCTGGTTAAGATTAAGTTAGATAAATTCATGGAGGGAATGGTATAATGGTAAAACATATTAGCCAAGGAATACCAAGCAATGGCAGGTAAATAGTATAATGGCTAACAGGGGTCAGGCTGGAGACTCTTGCCTACATGCTCGGGGTCTTGCTGATCGCCATATTTGGGGTCAGGAAGGAATTTTCCTCCAGGGTAGATTGGCTGAGGCCCTGGAGGTTTTTCGCCTTCCTCCGCAGCATGGGGCAGGGATCGCTAGCAGGAGGGTCTCTGCCAATTGAAGTCACTAGAACACAGGATTTGGGGACTTCAACAGCAGAGTCAAGGGAAGGGGTAGGGACGGTTTTGTGGCCTGCAGCATGCAGGGGGTCAGACCAGATGATCATAATGGTCCCTTCTGACCTTAAAGTCTATGAGTCTATGAGTCACTGACAGAACAAGGAGCAATGGTCTCAAGTTGCAGTGGAGGAGGTCTAGTTTGGATATTAGGAAACACTATTTCACTAGGAGGGTAGTGAAGCACTGGAATGGGTTCCCTTGGGAGGTGGTGGAATCTCCTTCCTTAGGAGTTTTCAAGGTCAGGCTTGACAAAGCCCTGGCTGGGATGATTTAGTGGGGTTGGTCCTGCTTTGAGCAGGGGGTTGGACTAGATGACCTCCTGAGGTCTCTTCCAACCCCAAGCTATGATTCTGGAACATGACCAGTTGTGAGCAGATGATCACATGCTCACCAATACTTTGTTAGTGACCAGGTGGGTGAGGTAACTTTTTTTTATTATTATTATTAACTAACTTCTGTTGGTGAAAGAGACAAGCTTTCGAGCTCTTCTTCAGGACACCGACCTGGGACAAACACAGCCACAACACCTCTGAAAAAGTATTGGTGAAAGCTATAATCTATTTTCATTTGCATATCCAGGCTGAATAGCCATCTTTACCTATGCTCCTTATTTGCCTTTTGTTTAACACGGCTGCCAGGAGCTATACAAGGAGAGTTATACAACTGGACAAACACTAGTAGATCAAGAATAAAAGATGTTCCCTGATGGCCTGTCTCTGATAATTAACTGACTCCTATGGCAGAAGGACGCACTAAAGAACAAACAGATTTCATTACAACTGCTGCTCAAGATCTTCTCCTGCCCCGGATGCCGATTAACTAAATAGGTCTGAATTCTGAAGCTGAATGCATAAAGCATGTGTCATTCACATCCATCTCTATTTAATCCACCTCACCATCTCCCTTCGATACATTTCCCGCCCCAGCCATGCTGGGTTGAAATTCTGCAGGGCACTAAGACTCAAACTGCCAGCATAATGGTAAGAATTGGCATGGCAGCAAAACACTAACATTCATGTGTTCGGAGGCCGCTCCAGAGTGCGTACCGAATGCCAACAGATACAAAGTGTATGGAGAACAGCAAGAGAGTGTTTCACTTGTTATTTCATTGTTAGTTGGCTTCAAATACTACTCCATATGGGGTCAGGAGCTATCCGCATATAGAACTTGCACTGCAGAAAGCTCCAAGTGCAGTATGCTGCACAGAAGTAGGAAAACATCCAGAACGGTCTTTGTTCAGCAGGGAAAAGTTGACTGTATGAAAGCTCTTAGTGCTTTGAGGGGGTTGATTTTATATATAAAGCACCTGTGTTCATAAGCTTCTAATTGAGACTGTTGGAATCACTGTGGCCACATTACTGTAATACATCCAATTGAAGCTGAGAGTTGTTCCATGATTTCCATATGGCATGCCACCACAATGCACCACAAAATGCTGTTTGGTATTCACAGTAATGCTGAAAGCAATGGGCCTGATTCTCCACTGCACTGCACCACACCTTGTGCAATCACCTACACCAGTGCAACGTGAGCACAAAATGGATTTTAAAAAGGCTGCTAAAATCAGTCTTCTACTCATTTTACACTAGAATACGTAATTCACAAGCAAAGAATCAGGCCCAATTGATTGAATAAAATGAGTAATGAATAAATAAATCTTTTTTATTCCAATGAAAGATGTGTATTGAGTTAGACTGCACCAACACCGGACTGAGTTTACACAGAGATTTTTCTGCCTTACCAAAATAAGACTTAATACCCTGCAAATCATTTTAATGGAGTTTATTGTAAGTTATGATTTAGAACATACAGTTACATGAAACTCCAAGGAAACGAGATGAAGCACAGCCATCTCAGAGCCTCTCCCTTCAATAGCCTCACCTGTTGGGTCAGAACCCAAAGCAGGGTGAACAGAGAAGCCAGATGTGTCGTCCCCACCCCAAAAAAAGTCTAAATTTGGCAGATCCAGTGACACAATGAGAAATGCAAGTCTGGCACCTTGCATAATGCCAGTCATGTCATATCTGCCAAGCCTCTCGGACAGATATTGCTGTTAGATCTCTCATGGAAGCCAAAAGAAACCATTAAGGAGGTCATACACACAAAGTCAATAGGGCTGCCAAGTATTGTGAAGATACGCATCTGTGGTAAGATTAGCCAATTGTGGGGCAGGCTCATTAGGACTGAACTGGCTGTAATTTATCACAATGCATTTGAGACAGATACCTTGAGCTAGATCCTCGGCTCCGTAAATCAGCATATTTCCCTTGAAATCAACCATGCTACTCCAATTGACATCAGTTGAGGATCTGCTTCCTGGCTCCAATCTTAAAGTTTGAACCTTCATGAAAATCATGAGTTCCCCTATGGCAGCATTCTCTGAAATGCTTCCAGCTCCACGCACAGGGCTGGTTAGACAGAACTGCAGGGTCTCAATGTGTGGATGAGATGATGGTGTAGGGAGGAGGGGTTTAAATTTATTAGGAACTGGGGCAACTTTTGGGAAAGGAGGAGCCTATACAGGAAGGATGGGCTCCACCTAAACCAAAATGGAACCAGATTGCTGGCACTTAACATTAAAAAGGTCAGAGAGCGGTTTTTAAACTAAGGGCTGGGGGAAAGCCGACAGGTGCATGTGATTCAGACATCCCTTAGGGGAGGATCTATACATGGAGATTCCCTATGTCCTAGTAAGGAGGAGAGGATGAAAGATGATAAAATACAGGTAAGATCTGATGAGAAACACAGTCAAAAGAAAAAAAGTCCCAGTCAATTACAGGATGTAATGGGAAACAGCTAAAAAGTGACAAGATTTTAAAGTGCTTATATACAAATGCTAGAAGTCTAAATAATAAGATGGGCAAACTAGAGAGCCTTGTATTAAATGAGGATATTGATATAATAGGCATCACAGAAACTTGGTAGAATGAGGATAATCAATGGGATGCAGTAATACCAGGGTACAAAATCTATCGGAAGGACAGAACAGGTTGTGCTGGTGGGGGAGTGGCATTATACGTGAAAGAAAGTGTAGAATCAAATGAAATAAAAATCTTAAATGAACCAAACTGTACCACAGAATGGCTATGGATAGTAATTCCATGCTTGAATAATAAGACGATAGCAGTAGGGCTATATTACCGACCACCTGACCAGGATGGTGATAGTGACTGAAATGCTCAGAGAGATTAGAAAAACAACAAAGAGTCTGGTGGCACCTTAAAGACTAACAGATTTATTTGGGCATAAGCTTTCGTGAGTAAAAACCTCACTTCTTCGGATGCATAGAGTGAAAGCTACAGATGCAGGCATTATATACAGACACATGGAGAGCAGGGAGTTACTTCACAAGTGGCGAACCAGTGTTGACAAGGCCAATTCAATCAGGGTGGATGTAGTCCACTCCCAATAATAGATGAGGAGATGTCAATTCCAGGAGAGGAATTGCAAATTAAATTTGCAAATGAATTTTAGTTCTGCTGTTTCTCTTTGAAGTCTGTTTCTGAAGTTTTTTTGTTCAATGACAGTGACTTTTAAATCTGTGATAGAATGACCAGGAAGATTGAAGTGTTCACTTACTGGCTTGTGTATGTTGCCATTCCTGATGTCCGATTTGTGTCCATTTATTCTTTTGCGGAGGGACTGTCCGGTTTGGCCAATGTACATGGCAGAGGGGCATTGCTGGCACATGATGGCATATATGACATTAGTGGATGTGCAGGTGAATGAGCCCCTGATGGTGTGGCTGATGTGGTTGGGTCCTCTGATGCTGTTGCCAGAGTAGATATGGGGACAGAGTAGGCAACGAGGTTTGCTACAGGGATAGGTTCCTGGGTTGGTGTTTCTGTGGTGTGGTGTGTAGTTGCTGGTGAGTATTTGCTTCAGGTTGGGGGGTTGTCTGTAAGCAAGGACTGGCCTGCCTCCCAAGGTCTGTGAGAGTGAGGGATCATTTTCCAGGATAGGTTGTAGGTCATGGATAATGCGCTGGAGAGGTTTTAGCTGGGGGCTGTATGTGATGGCCAGTGGTGTTCTGTTATTGTCCTTGTTGGGCCTGTCCTGTAGTAGGTGATTTCTGGGTACCCGTCTTGCTCTGTCAATCTGTTTCCTCACTTCCCCAGGTGGGTATTGTAGTTTTACGAATGCTTGATAAAGATCTTGTAGGTGTTTGTCTCTGTCTGAGGGGTTGGAGCAAATTCGGTTGTATCTTAGGGCTTGGCTGTAGACAATGGATCGTATGATGTGTCTTGGATGGAAGCTGGAGGCATGTAGGTACGTATAGCGGTCAGTAGGTTTCCGGTATAGAGTGGTGTTTATGTGACCATCACTTATTTGTACTGTAGTGTCCAGGAAGTGGATCTCTTGTGTGGACTGGTCCAGGCTGAGGTTGATGGTGGGGTGGAAATTGTTGAAGTCCAGGTGGAATTCTTCAAGGGCCTCCTTTCCGTGGGTCCATATGATGAAGATGTCATCAATGTAGCGCAAGTAGAGGAGGGGCACTAGGGGACGAGAGCTGAGGAAGCGTTGTTCTAAGTCAGCCATAAAAATGTTGGCATACTGTGGGGCCATGCGGGTACCCATAGCAGTGCCACTGACTTGAAGGTATAAGTTGTCCCCAAATCTGAAGTGGTTGTGGGTGAGGACAAAGTCACAAAGCTCAGCCACCAGGCTTGCTGTGGCCTCATCAGGGATACTGTTCCTGACAGCTTGTAGTCCATCCTCATGTGGAATATTGGTATAAAGTGCTTCTACATCCATGGTGGCCAGGATGGTGTTTTCAGGAAGAACGTCAATGCACTGTAGTTTCCTCAGGAAGTCGGTGGTGTCTCGAAGATAGCTGGGAGTGCTGGTAGCATAGGGTCTGAGGAGAGTGTCCAAATAGCCAGATAATCCTGCTGTCAGAGTACCAATGCCTGAGATGATGGGGCGTCCAGGGTTTCCGGGTTTATGGATCTTGGGTAGCAGATAGAATACCCCTGGTCGGGGTTCTGGGGGTGTGTCCATGTAGATTTGTTCCTGTACTGTAGCTGGGAGTTTCTTGAGCAGATGGTGTAGTTTCTTTTGGTATTCCTCAGTAGGATCAGAGGATAGTGGCCTGTAGAATGTGGTCTTGGAGAGTTGCCTGGCAACCTCCTGTTCATAATCTGACCTGTTCATTATGACTACAGCACCTCCTTTGTCAGCTCCTTTGATGATGATGTCAGAGTTGTTTCTGAGGCTGTGGATGGCATTGCGTTCTGTACGGCTGAGGTTATGGGACAAGTGATGTTGTTTGTCCACAATTTCAGCCTGTGCACGTCTGCGGAAACACTCTATGTAGAGGTCCAGTCTGTCATTTCGACCATCAGGAGGAGTCCACGCAGAGTTCCTCTTCTTGTAGTGTTGGTAGGAAGGTTCCTGTGGGTCAGTGCACTGTTCAGTGGTGCGTTGAAAATATTCCTTGAGTCGGAGACGACGAAAGTAGGCTTCCAAATCACCGCAGAACTGTATCATGTTCGTGGGGATGGTGGGACAGAAAGAGAGTCCCCGAGATAGAACAGACTCTTCTGCTGGGCTAAGTGTGTGGTTGGAAAGATTGACAATGTTGTTAGATGAGTTGAGGGTACCATTGTTATAGCCCCCAGTGGCAGGTATTAGTTTAGATAGCTTACAGTCCTTTTTCCTCTGTAGAGAAGTGAAATGTGCATTGTAAATGGCTTGTCTCATTTTTGTAAAGTCCAGCCACGTTGAAGTTTGTGTAGAAGGCTGGTATTGTATGAGAGTCTCCAGTTCTGAGAGCTCATTCTTGATCTTCTCCTGTCTGCTGTAAAGGATGCTGATCAGGTGGTTCCTCAGTTTCTTTGAGAGTGTGTGGCACAGTCTCTCACCATACTCAGTGTAGTATGTTGATTGCAATGGATTTTTTACCTTCAGTCCTTTTGGTATGATGTCCATCTGTTTGCATTTGGAGAGGAAGATGATGTCTGTCTGTATCTGTGCACGTTTTTTGCTGAGGTTGATGGATTTCCACTCCATACGGCTAAATTTAGTGCCTTGCATGTTGTCAAGTATCAGGGGGTAGCCGTGTTAGTCTGTATCTACAAAAACAACAAAGAGTCTGGTGGCACCTTAAAGACTAACAGATTTATTTGGGCATAAGCTTTCGTGAACAACATCACTTGTCCCATAACCTCAGCCATACAGAACGCAATGCCATCCACAGCCTCAGAAACAACTCTGACATCATCATCAAAGGAGCTGACAAAGGAGGTGCTGTAGTCATAATGAACAGGTCAGATTATGAACAGGAGGTTGCCAGGCAACTCTCCAAGACCACATTCTACAGGCCACTATCCTCTGATCCTACTGAGGAATACCAAAAGAAACTACACCATCTGCTCAAGAAACTCCCAGCTACAGTACAGGAACAAATCTACATGGACACACCCCCAGAACCCCGACCAGGGGTATTCTATCTGCTACCCAAGATCCATAAACCCGGAAACCCTGGACGCCCCATCATCTCAGGCATTGGTACTCTGACAGCAGGATTATCTGGCTATTTGGACACTCTCCTCAGACCCTATGCTACCAGCACTCCCAGCTATCTTCGAGACACCACCGACTTCCTGAGGAAACTACAGTGCATTGACGTTCTTCCTGAAAACACCATCCTGGCCACCATGGATGTAGAAGCACTTTATACCAATATTCCACATGAGGATGGACTACAAGCTGTCAGGAACAGTATCCCTGATGAGGCCACAGCAAGCCTGGTGGCTGAGCTTTGTGACTTTGTCCTCACCCACAACCACTTCAGATTTGGGGACAACTTATACCTTCAAGTCAGTGGCACTGCTATGGGTACCCGCATGGCCCCACAGTATGCCAACATTTTTATGGCTGACTTAGAACAACGCTTCCTCAGCTCTCGTCCCCTAGTGCCCCTCCTCTACTTGCGCTACATTGATGACATCTTCATCATATGGACCCACGGAAAGGAGGCCCTTGAAGAATTCCACCTGGACTTCAACAATTTCCACCCCACCATCAACCTCAGCCTGGACCAGTCCACACAAGAGATCCACTTCCTGGACACTACAGTACAAATAAGTGATGGTCACATAAACACCACTCTATACCGGAAACCTACTGACCGCTATACGTACCTACATGCCTCCAGCTTCCATCCAAGACACATCATACGATCCATTGTCTACAGCCAAGCCCTAAGATACAACCGAATTTGCTCCAACCCCTCAGACAGAGACAAACACCTACAAGATCTTTATCAAGCATTCGTAAAACTACAATACCCACCTGGGGAAGTGAGGAAACAGATTGACAGAGCAAGACGGGTACCCAGAAATCACCTACTACAGGACAGGCCCAACAAGGACAATAACAGAACACCACTGGCCATCACATACAGCCCCCAGCTAAAACCTCTCCAGCGCATTATCCATGACCTACAACCTATCCTGGAAAATGATCCCTCACTCTCACAGACCTTGGGAGGCAGGCCAGTCCTTGCTTACAGACAACCCCCCAACCTGAAGCAAATACTCACCAGCAACTACACACCACACCACAGAAACACCAACCCAGGAACCTATCCCTGTAGCAAACCTCGTTGCCTACTCTGTCCCCATATCTACTCTGGCAACAGCATCAGAGGACCCAACCACATCAGCCACACCATCAGGGGCTCATTCACCTGCACATCCACTAATGTCATATATGCCATCATGTGCCAGCAATGCCCCTCTGCCATGTACATTGGCCAAACCGGACAGTCCCTCCGCAAAAGAATAAATGGACACAAATCGGACATCAGGAATGGCAACATACACAAGCCAGTAAGTGAACACTTCAATCTTCCTGGTCATTCTATCACAGATTTAAAAGTCACTGTCATTGAACAAAAAAACTTCAGAAACAGACTTCAAAGAGAAACAGCAGAACTAAAATTCATTTGCAAATTTAATTTGCAATTCCTCTCCTGGAATTGACATCTCCTCATCTATTATTGGGAGTGGACTACATCCACCCTGATTGAATTGGCCTTGTCAACACTGGTTCGCCACTTGTGAAGTAACTCCCTGCTCTCCATGTGTCTGTATATAATGCCTGCATCTGTAGCTTTCACTCTATGCATCCGAAGAAGTGAGGTTTTTACTCACGAAAGCTTATGCCCAAATAAATCTGTTAGTCTTTAAGGTGCCACCAGACTCTTTGTTGTTTTTGTAGATACAGACTAACACGGCTACCCCCTGATACTTGACAACATGCAAGAGAGATTAGAGAGACTATTAAAATAAACTCATAATAATGGGGGATTTCAACTCTCCCCATAATGACGGGGTACATGTCATCTCAGGACGGGATATAGAGATGAAGTTTCTTGGAACCTTAAATGACTGCTTTTTGGAGCAGCTAGTCCTGGAACCCACAAGAGGAGAGAGAATTCCTGATTTAGTCCTAAGTGGAGCACAGGATCTGGTCCATGAGGTGACTAGCTGGACCGCTTGGTAATAGGGACCATAAATATAATTAAATTTAACATCCCTGTGGCGGGGGAAACACCACAGTGGCCCAACATGGCAGCATTTAATTTCAGAAAGGGGAACTACACAAAAATGAGGAGGTTAGTGAAACAGAAATTAATAAGTACAGCACCAAAAGTGAAATCTCTGCAAACTGCATGGAAACCTTTTAAAGACACCATAATAGAGGCTCAACTTAAATGAGTACCACAAAGTAAAAAACACAGTAAGAAAACCAAAAAAGAACCACCATGGCTAAATAAAGTAAAAAGCAGTGAGAGGCAAAAAGGCATCCTTTAAAAAGTGGAAGTTAAATCCTAATGAGGAAAATAGAAAGGAGTATAAACTCTGGCAAATGAAGTGTAAAAATATAATTAGGAAGGCCAAAAAAGAATCTGAAGAACAGCTAGGCAAAGACTCAAAAAGTAATAGCAAACATTTTTTAAAAATACATCAGAAGCAGGAAGCCTGCTGAACAACCAGTGGGGCTACTGGATGATCGAGGTGCTAAAGGAGCACTGAAGGACAATAAGGCCATTGCGGAGAAACTAAATGAATTCTTTGCATCGGTCTTCACGGTTGAGGATGTGAGGGAGATTCCCAAACCTGAGCATTCTTTTTAGGGGACAAATCTAAAGCGGACAAATCTAAATTTCGGAGCGGCGAACAGCAGAGGCTAACAGCGGGAGTTTGCCTGGGAGCTGTCCGAGAGGAGGTACGCTAAGTGCTGCATTAGGGGGGCTGTGTTGGTGAGTATCTGAGTGTCTGCTGCTGGGACAGTTGGTCAGTTTGACCGTGTGCTTGATTGCTTGCTTGTTTGTTTGAAAAGTGTGAATTGGGAGTGCTTTGTTCCAGCTGGGCCTTGAGTGGGCCTGACTGGTATATAAGGGCAGTCAGCAGCGAACCAGCTGAGCGGCGAACAGCAGAGGCTAACAGCGGGAGTTTGCCTGGGAGTTCGTGTGGGGAGAGCGCACTGAGGCTTTCATCTGCAGGTTTCTCCGAGTAGTTCCTGCAACAGTTGAGGAAGCTCCTAAGAGGACGGTGATATGGAAGGTGAGCGATCAGCTGTTGTAACCTGCACAGGTTGTGCCATGTTTGTCTTTCTTCCGCAGGACAGAAGCGACTTTGTCTGTACAAAGTGCAAGCTGGTCTCTATACTGGAGGAGAAGGTTCGAGGGCTGGAGAAACAAGTATCGACTCTGCGTTGCATAAGGGAAAATGAAGATTTCCTGGACAGACGTCAGGAGATGCTTCTACGGCCACAATGTTCTGAAGATTCAGAGCAGGCGGAGCAGGGACAGAAGGATTGTGAGGAGGTTTGGCAGCATGTGACCTCCAGAAGAAGAAAGAGGAGCGTCCATGCACCAGCAATGGAGATACAGGTGAGGAATCGTTTCCATGTTCTCTCTACAGGTGCTAATGCGGAGAGTGGACTAGATGGCCCATCTGAGGGAAGGGAGCAGAAGGAGACTCCACCGATTGGAAGGCAAAAGATGCACTGTCCTAGGGATGGGGGTTCCACGACCACCACTCCCAAGAGGAGGAGGAGGGTGGTGGTGGTCGGGGACTCCCTCCTCAGGGGGACTGAGTCATCTATCTGCCGCCCTGACCAGGAAAACCGAGAGGTCTGCTGCTTGCCAGGAGCTAGGATACACGATGTGACGGAGAGACTGCCGAGACTCATCAAGCCCTCAGATCGCTACCCCTTCCTGCTTCTCCACGTGGGCACCAATGATACTGCCAAGAATGACCTTGAGCGGATCACTGCAGACTACGTGGCTCTGGGAAGAAGGATAAAGGAGTTTGAGGCGCAAGTGGTGTTCTCGTCCATCCTCCCTGTGCAAGGAAAAGGCCGGGGTAGAGACCGTCGAATCGTGGAAGTCAACGAATGGCTACGCAGGTGGTGTCGGAGAGAAGGCTTTGGATTCTTCGACCATGGGATGGTGTTCCAAGAAGAAGGAGTGCTAGGCAGAGATGGGCTCCACCTAACGAAGAGAGGGAAGAGCATCTTCGCCAGCAGGCTGGCTAACCTAGTGAGGAGGGCTTTAAACTAGGTTCACCGGGGGAAGGAGACCAAAGCCCTGAGGTAAGTGGGGAAATGGGATCCTGGGAGGAAGCACAAGCAGGAGAGCGCAAGAGGGGAGGACTCCTGTCTCATGCTGAGAAAGAGGGACGATCATTGAGTTATCTTAAGTGCCTATACACAAATGCAAGAAGCCTGGGAAACAAGCAGGGAGAACTGGAAGTCCTGGCACAGTCAGGGAACTATGATGTGATTGGAATAACAGAGACTTGGTGGGACAACTCACATGACTGGAGTACTGTCATGGATGGATATAAACTGTTCAGGAAGGACAGGCAGGGCAGAAAAGGTGGGGGAGTTGCGTTGTATGTAAGGCCTTGTCTACACTACGAGAGTAGTTCGATTTTACTTAAATCGAATATTTGGAATCGATATTGCAAAGTCGAACGTGTGTGTCCACACTAAGGA
>NC_048301.1:4231013-4314628 GCF_013100865.1 Trachemys scripta elegans | reverse complement strand
TCTATGTCGAACTAAATACCTTCGCGGTGTGGACGGGTGCAGGGTTAATTCGATGTAACGGCGCTAACTTCGACATAAACGCCTAGTGTAGACCAGGCCTAAGAGAGGAGTATGACTGCTCAGAGCTCCGGTATGATACTGCAGAAAAACCTGAGAGTCTCTGGATAAAGTTGAGAAATGGGAGCAACAAGGGTGATGTTGTGGTTGGAGTCTGCTATAGACCACCAGACCAGGGGGATGAGGTGGACGAGGCTTTCTTCTGGCAACTAGCAGAAATTGCTAGATCACAGGCCCTGGTTCTCATGGGAGACTTTAATCACCCTGATATCTGCTGGGAGAGCAATACAGCGGTGCACAGGCAATCCAGGAAATTTTTGGAAAGTGTAGGGGACAATTTCCTGGTGCAAGTGCTGGAGGAACCAACTAGGGGCAAAGCTTTTCTTGACCTGCTGCTCACAAACAGGGAAGAACTAGTAGGGGAAGCAAAAGTGGATGGGAACCTGGGAGGCAGTGACCATGAGATGGTCGAGTTCAGGATCCTGACACAAGGAAGAAAGGAGAGCAGCAGAATACGGACCCTGGACTTCAGAAAAGCAGACTTTGACTCCCTCAGGGAACAGATGGGCAGGATCCCCTGGGAGAATAACATGAAGGGCAAAGGGGTCCAGGAGAGCTGGCTGTATTTTAAAGAATCCTTATTGAGGTTGCAGGAACAAACCATCCCGATGTGTAGAAAGAATAGTAAATATGGCAGGCGACCAGCTTGGCTAAACAGTGAAATCCTTGCTGATCTTAAATGCAAAAAAGAGGCTTATAAGAAGTGGAAGATTGGACAAATGACCAGGGAGGAGTATAAAAATATTGCTCAGGCGTGCAGGAGTGAAATCAGGAAGGCCAAATCACACTTGGAGTTGCAGTTAGCAAGAGATGTTAAGAGTAACAAGAAGGGTTTCTTCAGGTATGTTAGCAACAAGAAGAAAATCAAGGAAAGTGTGGGCCCCTTACTGAATGAGGGAGGCAACCTAGTGACAGAGGATGTGGAAAAAGCTAATGTACTCAATGATTTTTTTGCCTCTGTCTTCACGCACAAGGTCAGCTCCCAGATTGCTGCACTGGGCAGTACAGCATGGGGAGAAGGTGACCAACCCTCTGTGGAGAAAGAAGTGGTTCAGGACTATTTAGAAAAACTGGACGTGCACAAGTCCATGGGGCCGGATGCGCTACATCCGAGGGTGCTAAAAGAGTTGGCAGGTGAGATTGCAGAGCCATTAGCCATTATTTTTGAAAACTCATGGCGATCGGGGGAGGTCCCAGATGACTGGAAAAAGGCTAATGTAGTGCCCATCTTTAAAAAAGGGAAGAAGGAGGATCCGGGGAACTACAGGCCAGTCAGCCTCACCTCAGTCCCTGGAAAAATCATGGAGCAGGTCCTCAAGGAATCAATTATGAAACATTTAGAGGAGAGGAAAGTGATCAGGAACAGTCAGCATGGATTCACGAAGGGGAAGTCGTGCCTGACTAACCTAATTGCCTTCTATGATGAGATAACTGGCTCTGTGGATGAGGGGAAAGCAGTGGATGTGTTATTTCTTGACTATAGCAAAGCTTTTGATACGGTTTCCCACAGTATTCTAGCCACCAAGTTAAAGAAGTATGGGCTGGATGAATGGACTGTAAGGTGGATAGAAAGCTGGCTAGATCGTCGGGCTCAACGGGTAGTGATCAATGGCTCCATGTCTAGTTGGCAGCCGGTTTCAAGTGGAGTGCCCCAAGGGTCGGTCCTGGGGCCGGTTTTGTTTAATATCTTTATTAATGATCTGGAGGATGGTGTGGACTGCACTCTCAGCAAGTTTGCAGATGACACTAAACTAGGAGGCGTGGTAGATACACTAGAGGGTAGGGATCGGATACAGAGGGACCTAGACAAATTAGAGGATTGGGCAGAAAAAAACCTGATGAGGTTCAACAAGGACAAGTGCAGAGTCCTGCACTTAGGACGGAAGAATCCCATGCACTGCTACAGACTAGGGACCGAATGGCTAGGTAGCAGTTCTGCTGAAAAGGACCTAGGGGTCACAGTGGACGAGAAGCTGGATATGAGTCAACAGTGTGCTCTTGTTGCCAAGAAGGCTAACGGCATTTTGGGCTGTATAAGTAGGGGCATTGCCAGCAGATCGAGGAACGTGATCGTTCCCCTTTATTCGACATTGGTGAGGCCTCATCTGGAATACTGTGTCCAGTTTTGGGCCCCACACTACAAGAAGGATGTGGAAAAATTGGAAAGAGTCCAGCGGAGGGCAACAAAAATGATTAGGGGTCTGGAGCACATGACTTATGAGGAGAGGCTGAGAGAACTGGGATTGTTTAGTCTCCAGAAGAGAAGAATGAGGGGGGATTTGATAGCAGCCTTCAACTACCTGAAGGGGGGTTCCAAAGAGGATGGAGCTCGGCTGTTCTCAGTGGTGGCAGATGACAGAACAAGGAGCAATGGTCTCAAGTTGCAGTGGGGGAGGTCCAGGTTGGATATCAGGAAAAACTATTTCACTAGGAGGGTGGTGAAACACTGGAATGCGTTACCTAGGGAGGTGGTGGAGTCTCCTTCCTTGGAGGTTTTTAAGGCCCGGCTTGACAAAGCCCTGGCTGGGATGATTTAGCTGGGAATTGGTCCTGCTTTGAGCAGGGGGTTGGACTAGATGACCTCTTGAGGTCCCTTCCAACTCTGATATTCTATGATTCTATGAATCTGAGGAACTGTCCCAGACTGAGGTGTCATTGGAGGAGGTTTTGGAACAAACTGATAAACTAAACAGTAATAAGTCTCCAGGACCAGATGGTAGTGTTGCAATGAAGAAACTTCAGAGCACTCCAACATTTTATGCTGGGAAGTATCTTGATCCATCTTGTTCTGTTTCTGGAGCCAGCAGAGAAGGAAAGACAGGCAGATTCAGAGGGTTTTGCACTGGGGAGTGCAGGTGAGAACAGAGCCCCTGAACATTTAGAGGGGCAGGAAAATGGAGCCGGTTGGAAAATTTGACAAAACAGTATTCCATCAGGAAAAAAAACCTGGAAATTGTAATGAAATGTTTTAGTTTAGATGAAATTCATTTAAAAAGAAATTAAATAAGAGTAAGAGATTTCATAATAGAGTACCAGTATTTTTAATGTCCTTGTGTGTTATCCTAGAACAATTATCCCAGGTTATTAAAAACAGCTGCTACTCTAAGCTGTACTAAATGAAACATCTTTTGTTTGTTCAAAGTGTCTGTTGTAATAAAACAGTCTAACACTTTGAATCAGGTAACAAGTTAAGCATTCAGTATTAATTAGAGTTGATTTTAATATTAAAAAAAAAACAAAATTGTAAACTACTACTACATGTCAGTAGAGGTGCATAATGATATATTATGCATAACTACTATAACATATCAAGAAATATAAATATTGAAACAAAAGTTTCTTTTCAAAACAAACTTTTGATTTAACTAAAATGTTTCAAGATTAGGAGTTTCATGGGAAATTTCAAGTTGCTTGTTTGGCTTGAGAACTAAATCAAATTTCAAAATGTCAGAATTTCTAGTGAAAAAGACCTGGCAAGTTTCAACCAGCTCTCATCTTGACTGCCACATTCCCATGGAGTCTCCATTGAAACCAATAAGACTCTGAGATAATGTCTGTACTGTAACACCACAAGAAAAGTAAACAAGTATATTGGGTGGGGGAAGGGAGAAAGTGATTAGAAGGGTCTAATTAACATTGTCTAAAGAAGAATTGTGTATTATACACGAAGAACAGCAACAAAGGTTTCAACAAGCACAAGAGACATTTCATCAAAGATTTAGTTGCTGACTAATTATAGAAGTAATTAACATGGTGTTTGTATGGAATCCTTATCAGGAAGAGAGAACAGGAAGTGTATGGGATTAGACAGATAAAAGTTTAAAGCAGAACCATTAATCTTAAAGTGAGCATAAAACACTATTGGAGGATCCCGACTAACCCATCCTATCCTGTCTGAAAGACAAGATGGGTGAGGTAATATTTTTTACTGGACCAACAGAAGCTGGTCCAATAAAAGATATCACCTCACCCACTTTGTCTCTAATATCCTGGGACCGACAGTGCATACTCACCTGTTTTAGATAGTTACTGCACTTTTTCAAACCAAATTGCTGCACCAGTAAGAATTGCTTGCTTATTTTTGTATGATTGTTTTTAAATTAAAGTCTTGATTTGATGTAATTGTGGCCCGAGGAAAATTTACAGAAGAAATCACATTAAACAGCTGAAACTTATCCATTTCCCGCCTTCTCCCCCCTCACCAGAAGAGGTTTAGAGAAGGGAAAAAAATAAAAAGGTGTATACACAGGTATTGATACCAAGAAAGCAAATATAGTGAAATCAAGCAGGAATAAAATGCAATAAAAGGAGATATTAAAACCTACAAGTACACAGCTAGTCATGCTGTAGACAGTAAACAGGATAGATCTTGATTTTAATAAGGCTTTTGACACAGCCCCACATGACAATCTCATAGGCAAACTAGGGAAATTGGGTCTAATTTAAATTAAAATAAGGGGGGTGCACAACTGGTTGAAAGGCCGCACTCAGAGTAGTTATCAATGGTTCGCTGTCAAACCAGAGACCATATCCAGTGGGGTCCTGCGGGGGTCATTCCTGAGTCCAGTTCTAGCCAATATTTTCATTAACGAAGTGGATAATGGAATGGAGAGGATTCTTATACAGTTTGTGGAGGACACCAAGCTGGGAGAGGTCATAAGCACTTTGGAGGACATTAGAATGCAAAATGACCGTGATAAATTGATTTCATACAAATTCTTCAACAAGATGAAATTCAATAAAGACAAGTGCAAAGCACTACACGTAAGATGCAGAATAACTGGCTAGGCAGTAGTACTGCTGAAAAGGATCTGAGAGTTCTAGCTGATCACAGATTACACGTGAGCCAGCTGTGTGATGCAGCTGCAAAAAAAAAGGGTGGAGTGTATTAACCAGAGTGTCATATATAAGACACAGGAATTAGTTGTCCTGCTCTACTCAGCACTGGTGACGCCTCAGCTGGAGTACTGTGTTCAGTTTTGGATGCCACATTTTAAGAAAGATGTGGAGAAATTGGAGAGAATCCAGAGGAGAACAACAAAACATGATAAAAGGTTTAGAAAACCTGACCTATGAGGAAAGGTTAAAAAACTGTGCTGATACACTCTTCAAATAGGTTAGGGCTGTTATAAAGAGACACAGATCAATGTTCTCCTTCTCCAATGAAGGTAGGACAAGAGGTAATGGGCTTAATCTGCAGCAAGGGAGATTAAATTAGTTCGAGGCCACCATCCACATGCGTGGTCTGCACACCGGCACTCTGCCTCTGCTCCAGACCCAAAGCATCCTCCTCTTCACTGAGCCCTCTGTTTGCATCATCCAGGGGCAGGGGTATATCTGTCCAACAATTCAGCTACTTCCCTAGTGGCAAGGGCAGGGAGGAGGAGACCCACCCACTACTCCGGGACCCTCCTGCTGCTCCTCTATAAACTCAGTCAACACTGTTCTGTTTCCATTTTCCCATGACCCCAGCTCCTTCTTCACCCTTTTCTCAGGGCCTCAGCGGCTCAGTCCCAGCAGCCAGCCACTGCTCTGTCCAAGTACTTACAGTTCTCTCAGCACTCCAAGGATGCAGTCCTTACTCCCAGGGCTCCAGCAGCAACTGACCCTGTTCTGCCCTGTGGCTCCTTTTATATGGACTTGCTGGGTCCTGATTGGCTCTTCTTTGCAGCCCCTCTGCTATTGGCTGCTTTCCACGCAACCTCCTCAGGGCTCTATTAACCCCTGATGTGCCACCCCATCACACTCAGGACCTTAGGCTCCAATTCTGTAAAGACTTCTGGATTCAATGGTCCCATTGATTTTGAGGTTTACTACTGGGTCAGATTCTCAGGTGGAGTAAATCAGTTGTGTTCCATTGACACCAGTTTATGCAAGCCAAGAATCTGGCCCACAGTGTGCAAAAATCTGTCAGGATCAGGGCTTTAGATTGCAGGTTTGTTGTGGCAGGACTGACTTTATTATATGCCCAGCACCATGTGTCCCCTTTCTGACCATGGCCTCTAGACACCACCGTAATACAAATAAGCCATCCGAGAGAAGGTGTGGAAGCCCCAGTACTTGTACTGATACACAGGGCAAAACATGAGCTAATTTAGGACTGTGGCCCCTCACTTTACTGGCAGGTAGAACTGGAAAAGACATCACCATTATCTCAGATTCACAGGAGGCACAGCAGTGTGTATTACAATGACTTTATCTAAACAGGTCCCTTCTCTTTGGTGGCCCCCAAATGGGACTGCTCATACAAGTAAGGACTGGGCCCTTATTTCACACCCGAGATAGCTGTAATGTGGAGTTTCCCTAGAGATGAATGTGGCCCGGTATGTGCAAGCAGAGCTCCATCACACACATGCCATTTTCAGAAAGAATAGCAGCTTATCTCCCTCGGCTCTGATAAGCTCTTTAGCGTTTCACGTTTAGAAAACCTTTAATGAAAACACTGCATGTTGAGTACAACACTTTCTAAAGCAGACTCAATATTCACGATGCTATGAGGCGAAAACATCCTTCCCCTAAATCTTTGCAGAATGTCATAAAAAAGGAAACCAATAATCTCTTTAAAGGTGCTCAATTCGCAGCACTATAATAGGAAAGAGAATGGTAATTAAAATGCCTTGAAAAATAGCACCATAGGAAAGCACAGTGGTGCAAACGGATTACAAACAATGGCTTGTCAGAGAGAGCCCCTCTCTTGCAAAGCTCTGAGTTCCTTCGACTGCTATTGAAGTAAACAGGATTGACTGCACTTCACGAGTTTGTAATAAAAGCATTGGCTCTAAAGAGACAATATTCACAAATCTTACAGGAAATTAAACAAAGTGAAGAATTGTCACCAGAAGATGGCAAGAGGTGAAACCAGTGGGAGAGAAAACATACTTTTATGATGAAGTGTGCTGCAGAGACCCATTTCCTTTAGCTTTTTGCCATATTTCAAATTACTTAGTGATGAGTCAAGGTCAATAACAGCCAGTATATGATACAACAATGTCATTTCATCCAGGGATTTCAGTGGTGGATCAGCAGACTCCACATGCTGTTAGGCAGTTGGATATTTGCTAGTTTTATAAACAAAAAAAAGGAGAACACATATGGTGCCAGCTCCGCAGCTGGTGTAAATCATCATAACTCCATGTTGCACCATTTACACCAGCTCTGGATCTGGCCCGTTATTTTCATTGGAAAAGATCTGCTCACGTTCCATAAGTAGCATTGTGAGAGTGACGCTATATCAGTTCTAATTCCTTCTCTTCCCCTCCCCCCCTCAAGCCCCCGGACACACACACACAATTATTTTATGAACACAAATATTCATAGCTATTGACATTTTTCCAAGTTTTCAAATATCTCCAAAAAGCTGAAAAACATTTTCTCCCCTTTGGCAATTGAAAAGTGAAGAATTTCAGCTGGTCAGGTGAAAGATTTGAATAAAACTAAAAAATGGTTACCTGACAAGTTAAAAAAGTTTGACGTTTTTGGATGTCAATAACAGGGTTTTTCCCCCCTGGAGTCTTTTATATAAACCTGGGGAAAAATTAACTAAAGGCAGACATTCCTCGTGGCAACAGCTATTTAGTTGAAATAGACACTTTCCATTAAAACAAAGTTGATGGATAATTTATTACCGTGTCTAGTATTAATGTGACCGTATGACTACACAAATATCAAATGAGGTTTTTTTAATGCAGTGTTCTCTGCTGGTGTGTGTCAAGGAATTTCCATGAGGCACAGATGATTAGTACAGTCAAACAGGACAGCAGAGCAGTGAGGAACCATAACTGAATTGTTGATAATGCTCTGACTTTACCAGTACAGAGGTCATGGGCTTGTTCCTACTCCCACTGAATTTAATGAAGTCAGGATTGGGACCACGCATCAGCAAACATCATGTTTTATATTTCCACCTTCACACAATGCTTATTATTTGTAGATCACCTACCTGTTGACATTTTGGGGGTAAAATTCATCCCAGGTGTTACTCCACTGAATTTAATGGAGCATAATGGGGCAAAATTCATCCTTGGAATTGAATTCTAATGGAGGGACATAGAGGGCTGTGGTTGCCCTGGTCTCCCACATAACCCTCTCTCCCTACCTACTAGTTTATGTCATTGTCTTGTCTTTCAGGCATTGGGGAGGCACTGTCATTTATCATCTGTTTGTACAACACCTAGTCCAATGGGTCCCTGACCTGGCTGAGACTTCTACACACCATTGAGATTAAAAATATAAAAAACCCAAAGATGGCACTTGTGCACATACGTAATGCTGTTTTCCAAAGTACCCTTCTCTGAATCAATTGCAGGCCTCAGTTTTAGAACTCTTCTCATTAGAGTATCCACAACAATACTGAGATTAATGGTAATGTTTTGATAGGTTTTGTTTCCCCATGGTTATGGAATATGCAAGCAGCGCTGACCTTCTCCTTCATTGTCAAGGTCAGCTGGTATTTCAGAACCTTAATTTACTGTCCATTTCAGGATTCTAAAGTCACATTTGTGGGTTACTGGATGGCACAGGGAAATGACAATAGATTATAGAGCATTTATGCACTGTTTCATAATACATAGGAAGATGGCAATACAACCAAACAAAGAAGAAAAATGGTCCATGAGGTTATAATCACACCTAAAGTGAATGTTTCCTTTATAATGACATTTTCCCACTGTAATGCAGACTCCTTTAGGCACTACACATTCTAAATATAGAAAGCAATATGGTGAGATATCTGAGAATGTGTAAATGGCACCGACTCTCTGGGGATCTTCGTCATCCCACGTGGGACTTCAGAATTCTGCTGGGATCTAGTAATGCCCATTATGAATAGACATATTACACACACAGCTTCTGTTTTATGAATTAGGGTTGGGAAATCCAGCACACACAAAACAGAAGCTAACTTGAAGCTGAAACCAAAACCATTTGACAGCTCTACAGGGTCTAGATGTTGAAGAAGAACCACCACCAAGAAAGATTTAAAGTTATTTTTCTCCCCAGTTTCAAGCCCTTCTCCCTTTCTCCCAACCCAGCCATATTTTTTTCCTGACCCCATCTTCCATAACTACCATGAAGGACATTAATCAGTCACAACAATGACATGCAGTGTCTTGTGCATCCCAATCTAATTTGCTAAATAATTCTTTTGTGAATTAAAAGCCTAAATCCTTACCATGGAGACACAAAACTGTCTGGCCTCCATCACTCCACTGGGAGGCATTATGGGCCATTGGAGACATTGTTAAACAGGGAACTAACAGACCACTTTTTTATTCTTAGCTCTACCACCATGGAACTTGGGCAAGTCACTTCAACTCTGTTACTTTCCTTGCCCTTTGTCAGTGGGTTTATGTAAACTGACAGAAGAGCTGGTGGAAAGAGTTTGTTCAGTGAAGAGTTTGTTTTGCTTTCATCAAAACAGAAATTTTCATGGGAGGAATCTGATTTCTAGTAAACATTTAATCTCTTAATAGAAAAACTGGGGTTTGGGCTGAAATTTCTCATTTCTTTAAATGCAGACTCAAAAGCCCTTTGAAGAAAAATTGCTTCAAAAATGAAAGCTTTGTTTTCTTTGAAATTTTTCTAAAGGACCAAAAAACATTTCCCAACCAGCTATAACTGAAAGCTCTTTGGGGGAAAAGTTTGGTTCTTACTAGGCATTTGTATGGTGCCTACTGCAATGGGGCTCTGAGCTTGTGACTCTCAGGGGACCCTACAATACAAGCAATAATAATTCTACACAGACTTACGCATACACGTCATTTCAATAATGTGTGTGTGTGTTTGCAAGCCATGGGCTGTCGGGTCTCATCCTGTTAGTGCTTTATGTCTCCTGAGTGGTTCAGAGTATTCACAGCTTCTAATGATTTGGCCAGAGGCACACAGCACCTTTACTGACACTTTTGAACTTTGTAGGATTGAGTCCCTGGCAGCACCCATGAAAAAAATATTTCTAAGCTTTTGGGATACTCTTCTTGTACAACCATAAAGATGTTGACATTAAAAATATCACATTAACAAGATGAGAAAATTGTGCCAAACCTGACTTGAAAAGTCCTCTATTTCAGGAGTAAATTAGAATTAAAGTTTTTTTCCCCCCTATTTGTTTTTAATAGATAGGAATTAGTACTGGGCAGCAAGCCAGGAACGCAGAGATGCCTTGAAACCTTTCCTGTTTCATATGAATCATGTTTTTTAACATTAACATTTGAGTCTCAAAAACCACTGGCAGACATTGAATCACTTCAGACACCACAATTAAAAATAGATTAATACTTACTGAAGACGGGTCTATCAACAAACAGCAACCTACTGTGCAACGCCGTGGGTGTCAGAAAGAAAATAGTGTAAGTTGCACAGCAAGATCATTTAAATAAGTCTCTAGTCCAAGCCATGCTGTGGGTGTGAGCGTTTCTGCAGTTCTTGGAATAGGGTAACCAACTCAAATGAGCAAAGATGAAACAAAGGGGCCATACAGAAGCACGTGTATATATGTTGGGCCCAGAGATTCAGGATCCACTCTGAGGGAGCAACCAACAGATTTTATTGACAAGTCTAGGAATCTGCTCATGGGTTTCTCCTCAACTCAGGTCGCTCGCTGGAGTCGAAAGTATCCAGCGCATTTGGGGTTTTCAGTCAGGTTCTTTTTAAAAGCCTTTAGGTGCCTACATCCATCCAACATTAGCTCCTCACAACCCCTGCTCAGCTGCCACCTAACCCTGAAGGTGTCTAAGTTTCCTTAGGCCCTCAGTCTCCACCAGTGGCCTGTGCAAAGCTTGTGACTCAGTAAAGTATACAGGAACTTGCCCTTCTGACTCCAGACTCCATTTTGCTGTAATTTTCCACAGTAAGGTCAAAGAGGTGTTCTTACACCTGGAAAAGACTATAAAAGGCTGATGCCTCATCTCCATTTTGTCTTCAATCCTGCTTCTTACCTCTGGAGGGACTTTGCTACAACTGAAGCTCTGAACAAAGGACTGAGGACCCATCCCAGCTGGGGATGTATTCCAGAGACTTGATTTGAACCTGCAGTTTATTCTATCACTGCTACAAGCCTGAACCAAGAACTTTGCCATTACTGTATGTAATTGATTCCATTTAACCAATTCTAGCTCTCATCTCTATCTTTTTCCTTTTACGAATAAACCTTTAGATTTTAGACTCTAAAGGATTGGCAACAGCGTGATTTGTGGATAAAATCTAATTTGTGTATTGACCTGGGTCTGGGGCTTGGTCCTTTGGGATCAAGGGAACCTATTTTTTTTTTTACTGGGGTATTGGTTTTCATAACCTTTTGTCCCCATAACGAGTGGCACTGGTGGGGATACTGGGAAACTGGAGTGTCTAAGGGAATTGCTTGTGAGACTTGCGGTTAGCCAGTGGGGTGAGACCAAAGTCTTCCTAGTCTGGCTGGTTTGGTTTGCCTTAGAGGTGGAAAAACCCCAGCCTTGGGCTGTAACTGTCCTGTTTTAGCAATTTGTCCTGAATTGGCACTCTCAGTTGGGTCCCGCCCGAACCGCATCGTCACACCCGCCATTCACTGAGTTGAGTCCATTGTAATGGGCATACATGTCTTAGTATCCCCATGGGGTCTGCTGGGTGCTATTACTGTACTGCATTGACAATAAACCTGGCCAAGTGCCTTCGCTACGGAACCAAGTCCATGGCCTTTTGGGGCTTTTCCATTCAGGTCCGATGTGTCAGCTATCTGCACAGAGCTGGGACAGCACACAGCAAGAACACACACGTAGACAACGACTGATGACACTAGGTAGCAATGTCTTGGTGCCTGGGCTTTCCATTGTCTGCTTGGATTTTCCACCAATATGGAAGAGCCTTGACCGCTCCTTTTTAAATGACCTATTCAGTCCACTCAGCTAGCATGCACACACCCGTGTCTCTCAGCCTGTCCTTCCACCCCCACACACAGGGTCACCATGAAAGTATACAGGAAACTGCGGTACACATAGGCTTCATAAAAATATTTTTTAAAATTCCCACTTCAACCCATGTGACTGACTTCAGGAGAGGATTCATGGCTATGAATACCAAAAAAAGAGGTGCCTCCCTTTAGGCATGAAACTCCCTTGGAGAGATGGGGTTTAGACTTCATAGAATATCAGGGTTGGAAGGGACCTCAAGAGGTCATCTAGTCCAACCCCCTGCTCAAAGCAGGACCAATTCCCAACTAAATCCCAACTTCACCCCTCTCCTCAGCATTTCCTACTGGCTAGCTTAGGTAGATCCCCACTCATTGCGCTGGCTTTGATTAATTCAATTCCTAGGTGCCTGACACCCCCTATGCCTCCTATAGGGAGCCTGGGTGCCAGGGCTGTGTATTCTACTAGATGGCAGGGTGTCTAAAGCTAGACTCAGCACTACAACATTTTAGTCTCCTTCGTGAAGCTAGTCCCCTCTATTATACTAGAGTCAATATATTGTATCCCTCTCCCCAAATTAGAATGACTCTCCCCCTTGTTCCCTCCCTGATCCCTTTCTGCTATTTTCCACCGCCACCTCACACCCATAGTCTGTCGAGTAACATTTAAGGGGAATCAAATTTTGAAACCTACAACCTACTAGAGTGGGTTGCATTGCACATGGAGAAAATGATCTAATTCAGTCTTTGGATGTCTGCACAAGGCAATGATAGGCAAGGGTAGGGAAGTGGTATTGTCTGTAGAGGGATTAGTAAGACCATTACTGGATGCCATGTGTAAAAAGATGTTGAAGATTGGCAAGGTTCAGAAAAGAGCTAGAAGAATTATTAGAGGTTTGGAAACCAGCCTTATAGCGAGTGACTCAAGGAGCTTGATCTATTTAGTTTAATCAAAAAGAAAGTTAAGAAGCAATAGGCCTGGACCATACCAATGTTGGAAGGGAAAAGATATCTGGCCTTAGCGAACTCTTTCATTCAGCAAACAAAGGCATAACAATATCCAGTGGCTGGAAGTAGAAGTTAGAAAAATTCAAAGCAGAGACAAGAGATATATTCTTAACAATGAAGGCAGGTAGCCACTGGAACAACTTATTGGATGTGTTTGATCCTCCATTACTTGAAAACTTTAGAAAGGGCCCTGATCTCAACTGAAAAGATATTCTCTCGTTCAGCTATAAGGTACTGAGCTTAACACTGTGGAGGAGGAAAGAACGGTGGTTATCAGAGTGAAATTCTAGGGCTTGTGTTATGCAGGAGGTCAGAGTGGTTCTTTCTGACTTTAAAATCTCTGAATTACACAAAAGGGATCTGAGAGTCTATGGATAAATACAGTCTTTTGGTGGGCCTGTCGCTGTCCCGCAGCCACGAAAGAGTGTTCAGTGAGCCAGCAGTGCAAAGCTTTGGTCACCATTTGTTTGAGGTGGAGTGCGAACACACAAAATGCCTTTGGGCACCACTAATTCACACTTTGCTGTCCTGCAGACTGGATGATAGACACCCCCCCCCCTCAAAGTCCAGCAGGCTCCTGGCACCTCTAAGCAAAGATTTAACATCAGAGCGCTGTAGCGAGTTCTTACATTACTACCAGCCCACTGCTCTCAGAAGGTACATTCACAGCAGCGCAAACAACAAAATGTGTCAGTGGCAAGCCCACTGTGTGCAGTACTCTTTACTGTGTTGTGACCTCAGGCACGTTATTTCATCTCTCTGTGGCTCTGTAAAGTGGGAATGATTTTCCTTACTTTGCCGATATTCTCTATTTGGATTGTGAACTAGGTGTCTGTACAGTGCCTAGCACAAAGGGGCCCTGACTTCAGTTGCAGCCTCCAGGCTACACAGTAATACAAAGATATCAATAAGAATTCTCTGCCGTCTTGCATCACTAAGACTTTGTTACCATCATAAACACATACGGTGCCACACTTCCAGTGTCAACAAGTTACACTATATTCCTCCAAACAAACAAAGTCAGCTTCGTGGAGCGTTTTTGAATCCTTTATGATGGGTTTTTTTTTGCCATAGCAAGTTATACAGAAGTGCAAGAATGATTATGGGCCCCACTGTGGATAAATTACTTTTAAGCATTAGTGTGAAAGTAAACACTCTTAAGTTTCCATGAGCATTTCCCATTTAACAGGGAAAGGACTCTATAAGAAAGTCTGATCTGTTAATTAAGGATTCCTGCCCTTCCTTCAGTTTTAAGTTACTGGTAAACCATGCCAATTATCACGGATAAAAGTCTTTCCCTTCACCCCGCTTCACCCGCAGACTAGAACTAATTAATGCAACATCATGAGACGACGTAATGATAAATGATCTGACTTTCCCGGGGCTGGTGATGCACTGCCTTGGTTCCGTCTGAGACTCAAAGACCGCTTGAGAATGTCCACAGGCAGATCTCAGTTGGAAGGACAAGAGGAAGCTGTCAGAGCGGAGTTCTTAGTGCAACAGCAATCAAATTGAGAGTCTGAGAAATCAGCAGGTGATGGAGGTCAGCAGCATTCAGCCAGATGGCTGGCTCCATTCGGTCAGTCAATTTGCATAAAATACTGAACACTGATCAATCGATCAACTTTCTTATGAACAAGCCACCAGCCTTCACAAACACTGCACTCTTAGACACGCTTAGAAAATGCCATCATGGGTCAGTCCATTGGTCTCTTTAGTGTAGGATGCTCTTTCCAGTAGCAGCCAGCACCAGATATTTCATAAAAATGTACAAAAAGCTAAGCTCTATGTTCAGTAATGAAATAACCTTCCCACTCTATAGACATTTCTACCTAACCTCACCCATGCCCCACAGCATAAGGGTTTATCTGCTTTACCAGATTTTAATTCAATTTAACGGAACGGTGAAGGCTCAGGACCCAGAAGTACATCAAACCCATTGTGAATCAGAGCACAAGGTCCCACATTGTTCATTGCATACACAGGTGCAAATTCTAAATCTGAGCATTACATTCATTTAATCAACGCCACCCCAACATTGCCCAGATGAGGGCTGAATAAGCAGATTTGATGCACGTCCAAATTTTAGCAGTCTCTGTCCCCAGGAAAGGATCCTCAGATAGGTCACGCTTGTCAAGGGTGGGAATCTTCCACAGGAGATCTGTACATAGGGATGGGTCAGGATGTGTGCATGCCAAGAGACGTGGAACATATCCCCTACGTAGGTGCCATTCCATGGCTCTCCCTTGGAAGAGAACCTCACCGTACAGGCAGTGGGAAGGCACATCCGAGGTGATCAATTTCCACCCCCAGATTTCATACCTAGTGACCGCTTTTCCGGTGTACATGTATGCCCAGCTCAGATAGAAGTCCAGCCCACAGTCCCCAAGTTACCTCTCCCTGAACATTAAAAATGAAAACCACATATCAATATCACAGTTCAGGGAAAAACATACTATACCCTCAACTACTGACAGCATGTGGGGCAATATTGCCCATTCTTTACATTTCATTTCCTTGGTTTTGCTGGGTTTTATCGAAGCTATGGAAGTGCAAACTAATCCTTTTGCTATCTCTGCTTCAGATTCAGCTTCTCCCCCCCAACCCCAATACTTTTTGGATATCTACCTAGGTTTTTAGGTTCAGCTTGGTTCAGGAATATCAGTTTGGATCAGATTATTTAGTCAAAAGCTAGATTCAAGTTCTTCTCGGATTTAAACGTCAAGCCAGAAGAGAACTTGGTCTCTAGATTTTAAATAAGGGGCTTGCCTTTATACTAGACTTATAGCATCCTTCACAAGTAGCAGTGCAGGTAGTTCTGTGACACTATCATATCACTGCAGTTACCAGGCCAGCTACCATAAGCTGCCTGGTAGATTTATTCCAATTCCACATAAATACCATGATAGCAACTTCTCCACATTCTCCTTGGACTTCAGTAGTGTTTGCCTGGGTGCCACTGAGGCCAGAATATGGCCCAGAGTCAGTACAGACAGATGAGCTGGTTTAGGTGACGCAAGATCCGGCCTAAGCCTTTGCCTCAAACTGGAACCAAAATTAATCCTATTCCAGGTAGCTGAATGTGTTTAAGCATGTGATGGTTTTACTGAGAATGGGAAAACTTAAATACCGCAAGAACAGCCTTTTTCATGCTGTTTCCTGCCCCACCACCTAAAACAAGTACGAAAAATCTCACAAGGAAAAAAAAAAAAGTGACATTCCTAAATCATTTTACCAGAACTAAGAGGTTCAATTAGTTCAAATATACTTCCAACCCTTTTGAGAACCTCCAACCAGTGACTGATTCCCACTACAGCTCATGGTAGGACAATAGTAGGAAATGGAGGTATAGAAGGACTGACTCACGGCTGGAGCGCTCCCCTCACAGCTGGGCTTGGGGTAGAAGGCTCTTTCCTCTCTAGCACCTCTGCTGATGGTTGCCCCAGCCCTGCAGTGGTTTCTCCTTGTGCCTCAGTCCTCCAGCCAGGTCACATTTTAGTTACACCTTTTCCCACTTCCTTCCTTTCAATCACTGCCAACAAGAGCTTTGCTTCAAGTCCTACCTCCTTGTAACCACCCACTTATTTTGTGAATGCAGATTTCCATCCCTCCCATTCCCCCCACACACACACACACACACCTCACCCCCGCTCCATGCAAATAGCAAAGAAATGATCCTGGAATCTTTACTTTCCACAAACAAAAATATCCCAATCAAACTAATTAAAATAGCTTATTTGCTAAATCCCATCATTCCTAACCGAAACCATCTTTCTTCCCAAGAGCAGTGGGTTTCTTTGTAACTATATTACAGTTCCTCAATGGTAAGATGCTCATGTGAAGTCCCTATGGGTTCAATCCTGCAAGGTGGTGAGCAGAGCATCTCCCAAGAGGTGTCAAATGCCTTCAATGCCATCCTTTGATGGAAGTTGAAGGAGCACAACACTGCACAATCACAGCCTTTTATAGTTGTGTTAAAGTTTTGCAACAGAACCCCAAACCAGGAGAAATTCAGTTCTGCTTATGTATTTTAGAGACCTTAAACAAAGCTGGAATCCAAATCAAACTGAGCCAACTTTATGGTTTTGATTGGAAACTAGGAAAAGTTCAGTTCTGAAACTTTTTGACCAAAAATGGTGGTTTCAAATGAGGTTTGTGTTGAGTTTTTCAGGTCAATCTAGAGTTGGGGGATGAGATGCAAACTTCCAATCCAGACTTCAAACCTCTTAGGTCCAGATATTCAGCTCTGAAGGGTTGATTTGGTCCATTATAAAAATTGGCTGCACTCACCAAATCTGGATCCAAGAGATCAAGGGAGATCTTAAAGATCAGCGATCAAGGGTGTTCAGGTCCAGCATTGTAGTTCAAGCCCACCATTAGTTCATTCAAACTGCAGACTTATAAGCTGCAAACTCACCTGAAGAGAGAGGAAGAAAAAGTTTGCTCAAAACCCTGTAAACTAGACCTGGTCATATATATTTCCAGACAAAACATTTTTCTTTCAAAAAGTGGTAATTTGTCAAAAGCCAATGTTTCATGGAACAGTGCATAAGATCAAAACAATATTTTACAACTTTTTTGGAAAGTTTGAAATGAAATATTCTGTTTCAACCTTTCAAATTTCTGTTTCGAAATTCCTTTGTTTCAATTTTAGATATATATCTAATTAAAATTGTAACAAGTGAAAATCAGAATGAAACATTTCAGTTTGATTGAAACAAAATGTTTCAAAGACCCAAAATAATTATTTACTTTGTAATTTTGTTTCATGGGAAATTTAAAAACAAAGGTTTTGTTTTGAAATGGAAAATTATTCAAAATGGCAGAATTTCCCATAAATTGGAAAATCCAGTGCCTTCCCATCTATACTATAAACAAAAGCCCCCAGGTTTGGCACTGCTTTCTTCCGATTACAGGCAGTCCTCAGACTTATGACACAACTGGTCCCTGAAAATTGCGTTGTAAGTCAAAATATCGTAACTTGGACCCACAATTCACTCCATTGTAGGACCAAGCGTCGTAAAGTCAAAACCAATTGTCATAAGTTGAATCAGGATGTCATTTCAGAAATGTCATAAGTGCAGTTTATCGTAAGTCAAACATCGTAAAGTCGAGGTCTTCCTGTCCTCTATTTAATGCATTTTAACCCAATCAAAGGCTGGGTTTGGCATTTGGTAACTTTATTAGTTATATGGAACTTCTCTGAATAACAAAACTTCCAAATTAAATAAAATCATAACAGAATTTACAACTGGAACTCAATTATGACATGTAATTTATTATGTTTTATGCTTTGTAAACTGTGTTATTCTTTATTGCAATTGATTTATAAAAATAAATCAAACACTACAGAAATTATTAAAACACATACAATTACAATCCTCAAGCCTGTACTAAAGGAAAATAAGGCAGAAAATAAAAATGTAAACTAGTTGTACACTTTTGTCCTTTCTTCCCCTCACCCCAGAGATTGCATTTCTGTAAATTTTATACGAAAGCTTATGCTCTAATAAATGTGTTAGTCTCTAAGGTGCCACAAGTACTCCTGTTCTTTTTGCGGATACAGACTAACACGGCTGCTACTCTGAAACCTGTACATTTTATGTCCGATTTAATAGGAGATTATTGCTCATCACGGCATGTGCACATATTTGTAATTCCCTCCACTGCAGGACTTGCTTGCTGAAATTCTATGGCCTGGGTTATGCAGGAGGGCAGATTAGATGATCATAGAAATTCCTTCTCACCTTAAAATCAATGAAGCACCTAAGAATGTGGAGACTCCCATTGAGTTTAATGAGACTACTCACATGCACAAAATTTACTCAGCTGCTTCAGTGTCTTCAAGATCAAGGCCTTTGGCTATATCACCAGCAAGCAAAACAGTAAAGAAGGAGAAAAGGATGCAAACTGGGAACCCACCCTTAACCTTCCCTGTGTTAAGCTAAACAGATTGAGCTCCTTGACTATCACTAAGGCATGTTTTCTAATTCTTTTTCTCGTGGCTCTTCTCCTAACCCTCTCAACTGCCTTCTCGAATTGTGGACCTCAGAGCTGGACACACTATTCCAGCACCAAGGCTTGCATCTGAAGAAGTGAGGTTCTTACCCACAAAAGCTTATGCTCCCTATACTTCTGTTAGTCTCAAAGGTGCCACAGGACCCTCTGTTGCTTTTTACAGATTCAGACTAACACGGCTACCCCTCTGATACTATTCCAGCACTGGTTGCATCAGTGCCAAATACAGCAGGAAACTAACCTACCTACTTGTGATTCCCCTGTTTATGCATCCCAAGATTGCATTAGTTCTTTTGGCCACAGCATCGCACTGGGAGCTCAGGTTCACCTCATTATCCACCAGCACCCCTAAATCTTTTTCAGAATCACTTCTTCCCAGGATGGAGTTCCCTATCCTGTCAGGGTGGCTGACATTTTTTGTTCCGATGTGTATCTATTTATAGTTGGCCATATTAAAATCCACATTGTTTGCTTGTACCCGACTTTATCAAGCGATCCAGATCGCTCTGTAGCGGTCACCTTGTAACCAGATTGCGCTCACCTCTCGCAGGTGCCCCCAGCTAAGTGCATGGGCCTGCACTCTCTCTCTCTATTTGTGGTGGGTCTTTGCTGACTCACCCCTCTGGCCAAGTCAGACACAGTCTGTCTGTGAGATAAAAGCAAAGCAAACCCTTCTGGGGTACAAGTCCAACAGAGGCCTCTCTCAATGCCCTCTGTAACATCTCAGTTGGGCCCTGGTCCGGAATAGAGCAGTGCCCCAGGGCTCCTTCCCTGGAGGCAATGTCTTTGCCCTCTCAGGTGCCTCAATGCCCAGGCCACTTCCCCCAGTGACTAATGGGGGGACTGGGGGGTGGGGAGAGAGAACACAGGCCCACCCACTCTTCCAGGTCCCAGCCCAAGGATCTGGTAGATAGCAGCTGTCACTGTGTCCCTTTATCTAAGTCGTGCTGCTGCTCTAATTCCCTGGGCCACTTCTCCATGGCCCTGCGCCATCTTCATCCTCACCTCAGGGCCTTGTCCTGACGTAGTCCCTGCAACCAGCTCAGGGCTTCTTCTCACTCTCCCCGGCTTCTGGCAGCTCTGCCCCATCTGGGGTTCTGCAGCTCCCTCAGCCAACCATGCATACTCCTCCAGCTCTAGCAAAGAACTGAACTTCCTCTGGCCCTGAAGCTCTTCTTATACTAGCCTGCTGGGCCCTGATTGGCTGCATCTCACACAGACACTCTAGGCAGCTTGGAGGACCTCTCTACTGCCCTCTTCTGGGGCAGGGCTACAAGGCTTCCAGCAATTCCACCTATTCAGGGCCTATTCCACCCCATCACAGACCTGTCCTCTCTATTATTTACCATCCCCCCAATTTTTGTGTGATCTGAAAACTTTATCAGTGATGATTTTCTGTTTTCTTCCAGGTCATTGATGAAAATTTGAAATAGAGCAGGGCCAAGCACAGATTCCTGCAGGACCTCACTAGAAACACAGCTGCTTGATAATGATTCCCCAATTACATCTTAAGACCTATCAGTGAGCCAACTTTTAATCAATTTAATGTTTGCCATATACATTCTATATCATTCTAGTTTCTTAATTAAATGCTGTGTGATACCAGGTCAAATGCCTTACAGAAATCTACATCAACACTATTATCTTTATCAACCAAACTTGTAATCTCATAAAAAAAAAGATATCAAATTAGTTTGACAGGATCTATTCTCCATAAGCCCTTGTGGATTGGCATTAACTGTATTACCCTCCTTTAATTCTTTATTAATCAAGTCCCATACCAGCTGCTCCATTATCTTGCCTGGAGTTGATGTCAGCCTGACAGGCCTATAATTATTCGGGTCATCCCATTTACCCTTTTTAAATATTGGCACATCAGCTTTCTTCCAGTCTGCTGGAACTTTGCCAGTGTTCCAAGACTTATTGAAAATCAACATTAATGGTCCAATGAGCTTCCCAGCCAGCTCTTTTAAAAACTCTTCAATGTTAGTTTTCTGGACCTCCTGATTTTAAGATATTGAACGTTAGTAGCTGATTAACATCACACGGAGATACAACTAGAATGTAAAGAATCATAGAATCATAGAATATCAGGGTTGGAAGGGACCTCAAGAGGTCCACCACCCTAGGTAAAGCATTCCAGTGCTTCACCACCCTCCTAGTGAAATAGAGTTTCCTAATATCCAACCTGGACCTCCCCCACTGCAACTTGAGACCATTGCTCCTTGTTCTGTCATCTGCCACCACTGAGAACAGCCGAGCTCCATTCTCTTTGGAACCCCCCTTCAGGTAGTTGAAGGCTGCTATCAAATCCCCCCTCATTCTTCTCTTCTGGACACTAAACAATCCCAGTTCTCTCAGCCTCTCCTCATAAGTCATGCGCTCCAGACCCCTGATCATTTTTGTTGCCCTCCGCTGGACTTTTTCCAATTTTTCCACATCCTTCTCGCAGTGTGGGGCCCAAAACTGGACACAGTATTCCAGATGAGGCCTCACCATTGTCGAATAGAGGGGAATGATCACGTCCCTCGATCTGCTGGCAATGCCCCTACTTATACAGCGCAAAATGCCGTTAGCCTTCTTGGCAACAAGAGCACACTGTTGACTCATATCCAGCTTCTCGTCCACTGTGACCCCTAGGTCCTTTTCTGCAGAACTGCTACCTAGCCATTCGGTCCCTAGTCTGTAGCAGTGCATGGGATTCTTCTGTCCTAAGTGCAGGATTCTGCACTTGTCCTTGTTGAACCTCATCAGGTTTTTTTTGGCCCAATCCTCTAATTTGTCTAGGTCCCTCCTAGTTTAGTGTCATCTGCAAACTTGCTGAGAGTGTCATCATCATCATATGATGAGATTACAGCTATTTTCCCCAAATACAGAACAGAAATATAGATTGAACACTTCTGCCTTTATTGTGTTTTTATTGATAATTCTAACATTTCCTGAGTCTTGTGTTTGCCCATAAGCATTTCCATGCCGCTAGACTCCACTCACAGCAAACTGTTCCTCAAGTGCTAGCAAAAATAAACCTTGACAGAGAAACCAAGGAAAAAGAAATAATTATACACAAACCATCAGTTTGTGTTATCATACATAGAGATTTATGTGTTTCTGGCTTAGTGGGGCTTTATTCCCTTCAAACTATTTTTAAAATATAAAATAAGGCACCTCCTTGCTTAAAAATAGGTGTTAAAATATCCCCTAAAGGTTCTGTTCATTATGATGATACACAAATGACTATGTATGAGCTTCACAATGTGCCATAAATCACAATATTTAATGAAGATCTTTGGTTCATGGTCCTCACGGCTGTTTTTACATTTCCCTACAGCTTACTACTAATCATAATGATGGATGAATAGACCAAAAACAAAAAACGAAAAAACTTTTCTCCATTCATCTCAGTGTGATTTTAAGTAAGTGTTTTATATTGCCCTGCTATTCTCAACATAGTATCCAATAATGAATTCCTGGGTGACTCGTGCCAACCTTAGAAAACACGTAAAGCATATAAATAAAAAAAGAAGAAGAAAAAGACAATTCAACTACTGTGTTATCTGCAGTCAAACAATGAGCCAAATATCCCTGGGTTTAGCTGCATTGTTATTGGTTGCCTTGAGACCCATCAAAATCTCAAACTCCCTGCTTAATTAGATGAGATGGCAAAACTAGCTGAATATCCACTGAGTTAACGGGGCTTTTATATTTATTTAAGTGTCATTTAGCCAAGGTTTCAAACCGCTGCATAAATAACCAATTTTATAATTAAACAATTGGTACCAACTCTCTTTGTAGCTCCCCCCATCTTCCCCTACCCCCCATACACATATTAACTTGCAAATCTGTCTTTCTTTTAAGAGCCAAAACTAGTACCCCAGCAGGTTGTGCTCTCTCTGCTAGTGAATTGCAGTCAGTGAAGTTGTGTCCATTTATACCGACAGAGAATTTGGCCCAGAGTACCTCCACGGTGGAGGGAAGGAAGGAATTCTCTCCCCAGGCCACTTTAACCCTCTCTGAAGTACAAATAGCATGTCCCTGCCTGAGGAGAATACTGCATTCAGTGTTGTTGTAGCCGTGTGGGTCCTAGGATATTCAAGAGACAAGGCAGGTGATATAATATCTTTTATTGGACCAACTTCATATGTTTCCACCACAGCTTCAACAACCACTATCAGTCCATTAAAACTCTCTCTGGAACACTCCCACACCAACATCAATTTCCTGGACACCTTGATCAGCTTCAGCAATGGAACCCTACAGACAACTATATACAAAAAAACACACGGATCCCCCCACCGACCTTTACAGATCCAGTAACAACCCCAAACACACCAAGAAACCTGTTATATGCAGCCAGGCATTCAGATACCACAGAATATGCTCCGAGGAGAAGGTCCAGGATATATACCTTAACACAGTTAAAACGCCTTCTCGAAACAAAGACTCTTCACCAGAGAAGTACATCATATCACGGGATGAACTACCCAAATACCCTGAGAGAGCCTGCTTTAACACAGAAAGAAAAGCCCATCTGATCACACACCCCTACTTGTCACCTACCCCACACCCACACTGGAACCTATACGGGGTATCATCAAACAACTACAACCCATCTTGATGGGGACCCCCATCCTGAAAGAAATCTTTCCCTCTTCTGGCCTTCAAACAACCCCCCAGCCTCTCCATGCTCATCATCGGAAGCAAGGTCCCTACAGACCAGGACGTATCCACTCAAAGGGGCACCAGTCCCTGCCAAAACAACAGATGCAAAACCTGCCAACATATCTATACCATTACAGTGATCAGCACACCCCACAACACACCTTTCAAGATCCTTGGATCCTATACATGCCTATCACAATATGTGGCGTACCTCATCCAATGCACCACATGCCCCAATAACAACTATATAGATGAAACCAGACAATCACTACTCTTTCCAAAGAATTCACACAGGAAAATGATAAAAGACAAAAACACCGTATCCCCTGTGGGCGAACACTTTTCACAAAGCAATCACTTTGTGTCTGACCTATCAGACCTCAGCCTCAAAGGAAACCTGCCCAACACTTTCAAGAGAGGAGTCTGGGATCTTAAATTCATAACTTGGTTAGACATTAAAAAGCATTCACTGAAGAGAGACACTGGATTTATGGCTTAATATAACAATCTATAACGCACTAACAACCTTTCCCCAGCTGTTCCCCACCCCCTTCCTTTCCTCCCTATGCCTGGAGAGACATTAACGGGCCATTTCACCTTGAATGGTCCCTTGAAATATGTGTTAACTACTTATGCTAAACAATCTGTTCCATCTTGTCTTTAACTCTGACAGTGTGAGTAAGTTTCCCAGCCCTGAAGAATGGCTTTGTGTAAGCTCAAAAAACTTGTCTCTCTCACCAGCAGAAGTTGATCCAATAAAAAAATATTTCTGCATCCACTGCATCTTAGGGGAATACTAACAGAGGTGTTCTGCAGGAATACTGTGGTCCCCACCCGCCACTGCCACCTTGCCCCTGCCCCTTCATCGCTCATCTGTGCATTTCTGTGCAGAAAGCCTCCATGTTAGCAGCACTCCATGGTACACAGACCTGAACACCTGGACCCCTCTAGATCCCCCCCCTCTATCCTGAACCTGGACCACCCCCCTCTATCCAGCCCCATATGGCAGCAGAACCACACTGGTTCCACTGCATATGGGGACACCCTGCCCACGTAGGAACTGGGTGTGTTCCTAAACTCATTGGGCCAGATCTTCAGCTGGTGAAAAACAGCATCATTTTGCTTATTTCGGTGGAGCTGTAAATGTTTACACCAGTTGAGGATCTGGATCATAGCTACCAATATTTTGGACCATCATTTCCATTATATGTATATTCCCTAAAACAGAATTGTCCTGTAGGAGAAAAAAATTCTGTCGTTGTAGAGTCCCTTGACTGCACATCTTCCCAAAAGGACTTTCATTTTTCCATGTAGATTTTAGGTGCAGCTGGCTCTGATGACATTGACACTAACTCTAAAATCACGTACATTATATGTAGGCTAGGAAGGATAGTGTTTTATTGGTAAATGTCTGCGAACTTCGACACACTGCACACACACACACACACACACACACACACAAAACAACAAAACTCTATTTCCATCCATAACAATCAACATTTACGGATACGCAACATATGAAAAATGCTACTTGAGAACATATGAGAGTTTGATGTAAGGGTATTTACTTTGTATGTTTTGACATGTGAAATTGACAATTTGTGTTTTAATGATTCTAAAGCTTTAACTTTTGAATTTCAACATCTACTGTCATTAAGTAATTGTCTGATCCCCACACAGTTTCCCACAACTCTGGGCATTTACACTGATAAAAATAAAAAAAAGTGCTTAAAAATAAACATCCATATTACCCACCGAAATTATAAAACATAAACACTGAATTCTCCCAGTTTGTTGGCTTTGTTTGTTGTGACTAAACAAAGCCAGTTTTCCTTTGTGCGTCTTGATTTTTCATATTTCTTGGAATAAGATTCTCTTACTTGGCCATTCAAGTCGTCACTTTGTTCCTCAGTTCATTTTCTTTTCATGCTTGGTTTAACAGCTGACTAAGTACTGCGACCCTGTTCTTTTTGTATGCCTGAGATCTATCCTTGAGATGCTCCCACATGTTCCACTGTGGCAGGCTGGCTGTTATTTAATCAAGTGTTCAGGATGCAGCAGCCTCCGTGATTGGGTCATGTGCTTAGCATTGGAAATGGAACAAAGCACCCTCCCTACCTGTCAGTGTGAGCCAGCCCAGTACAGTCTTTCCTCATCCTCTGTCTTTAGAAAAGTGGTGCGCTGTTAACCGAGACACCCGATGGGTAACTCCACGTGCGTCTGTGAGTGGATACAGATTAGGAATGTGGAGAGCAATGATAAGAATTCCACTGATTACCAAAATACCAACAGGAAGTGCAAACGGGCACATACCTCCTAATCTGTAACTTCTAAAATACATTCAGGCAAATCCTGGGTCTGTTCGGTGCCACAGACGCGGCCACGTTCCTGAAGGTTTGAAAAGCAGCAGGTTTAGCAGTGTTAATTAATGAAACGTTGTTGGTTTTCTACTTGTGAGGAGGGAGGAGAAAGGAAGGGAGGAAGGTGTCTCAAGTATTAGGATAACTTGTACAGAAGTGCATAATTATATGAAATGAGCATTTAGCCCAGCAAATTACAGGCAGATGAAAATGCTGCACGGAGCACAGCCAGGCAAAGGAGTTTGGGTTTTCAAGGACATACTTTTTCAGCTGGTGACATCTGTCCTTTGTCTAGCTATACAGAGAACTCTACAGCTGCACAGACAAAGAAAGCATGATCGTGCTGCACATACATTTTAGAAGTCTCTTACTTTCTCACTACCCGAAAGACGTACAGAATTCGGTGGGAGTCATGTCAAACTCACATCACTACAGTACTACCGAGTATCCAAAACCACAAGGAAAACTTAAAATGACCTGAGGAACACTGGAGACGGTTCTGCTGGTTGCTTCCTCCCCACTCACTTTTTGCCACTTAGCAGCACACTAACTAGCCAGCACGTTCTACTACAAGCTCTCGGAGCAGGTGCAAGACTCCTTCTGTCTGTTAAATCACTTATAATACAGAGGAAAACAATCTACACTTAATTTTTCTGCTCACCTGAAATGGAAAGTGCTGTTTTAAATCCAATGTGACGTGTGTGTCAGGTCATGTAGAGCTTTGTCATGTCACATGGACACGTGTCTCATCATGTTATGGGTTGGTGTAGACTCTCATCGCGGAATACAAAATACAACGGACTAGCTGAACATTTGGGTACCAAAGAGGTAACCCACTTAGCAACTACACATGGGAATGATGGCAGGATGCTTCCTCCAGTGACATGCCCAGATAAGAGGAGGCTGATACAAAGATAAGGAGACATACAATCCCTATTGTGCCCAGAGGATCTGTGAATGGGTTCCCTTGTATGCCAGGCTAAATAATAAAAGGTCACTAATCTCTTCAAAAGTCTGGAAAATGCTCCTTCTTTTCCTTGTTTACTGACTGGTCCAGACTTTAAAATACATACAGTATAATGTACAATGCATTCAGTTACAACGTTTTCTTTTGCCTTAACAACAGGTAAGAAGTTAGCTGGTCTAGCAATATTTCCTATTATAAGTATGTGCATTCCAAGTAGATGTCAAATCAATAAGATCTTAGCCTTTTGGGGCAGAGTCACTGACTATGTCTAAGGCCTGGTCTACACTAGGCGTTTATGTCGAAGTTAGCGCCGTTACATCGAATTAACCCTGCACCCGTCCACACCGCGAAGGTATTTAGTTCGACATAGAGGTCTCTTTAATTCGACTTCTGTACTCCTCCCCGACGAGGGGAGTAGCGCTAAATTCGACATGGCCATGTTGAATTAGGCTAGGTGTGGATGGAAATCGACGCTAATAGCTCCAGGAGCTATCCCACAGTGCACCACTCTGTTGACGCTCTGGACAGCAGTAAGAGCTCGGATGTTCTGAACTGCCACACAGGAAAAGCCCCGGGAAAATTTGAATTTGAATTCCTTTTCCTGTCTGGCCAGTTTGAATCTCATTTCCTGTCTGGACATCGTGGCGAGCTCAGCAGCACTGGCAACGATGCAGAGCTCTCCAGCACTGATGGCAGTGCAATCTCAGAATAGAAAGAGGGCCCCAGCATGGACTGATCGGGAAGTCTTGGATCTCATCGCTGTGTGGGGCGATGAGTCCGTGCTTTCCGAGCTGCGATCCAAAAGACGGAATGCAAAGATCTATGAGAAGATCTCTAAAGACATGGCAGAGAGAGGATACAGCCGGGATGTAACGCAGTGCCGCGTGAAAATCAAGGAGCTGAGGCAAGGCTACCAGAAGACCAAAGAGGCAAACGGACGCTCCGGATCCCATCCCCAGACATCCCGTTTCTACGAGGCACTGCATTCCATCCTCGGTGCGGCCGCCACCACTACCCCACCACTGACTGTGGACTCTGAGGATGGGATAGTGTCCACGGCCGGATCCTCGCACATGTTACCGGACGGGGAAGATGAGGAAGGAGATGAGGAGGACGAGGCAGTCGACAGCGCTCACAACGCTGATTTCCCCGACAGCCAGGATCTCTTCATCACCCTTACAGAGATCCCCTACCAACCCTCCCCAGCCGTTACCCCGGACACAGAATCTGGTGAAGGATCATCCAGTAAGTGTTGTAAACATCTAAACATTTATTTGTAACAGAACATGATTATTAACAATTTAAAAAATGGGTTTCTCATGATTAGTTTGATTAACTTAACGGTTCAGTCATGGGCAGTGCAACTATTTGAAAAAAATCTAGCAATGTCCGGTTTTACATGATTGTCCTGCCCAAGCCGCTCTACTGTTTAGTCCCTGCTACTGCAGCTACAGTAAGATGCGGTCTATATGTCCGGGGATGGAGCAGAAATCCTCCTGGGACATCTCAAGGAAGCTCTCCTGCAGGTAATTTGAAATCCGCTGCATTAGGTTCTTGGGGAGAGCGGCCTTATTGGGTCCTCCGTAGTAGGACACGTTGCCGCGCCACGAGACTAGCAAGTACTCCGGAATCATTGCTTGGCACAGCATGGCGGCATACGGCCCTGGTCTTTGAAGGCTTTCCCGGAGCATTCTCTGTCTGTCGCTCTCAGAGATCCTCATGAGGGTGATGTCGCTCATGATGACCTGCTTTGAATGAGGTAGGGGAATGTTAGTGTTGGGACTGCTTTACCGTTCCTTTACAGAACTGTAACCGCTGGTTTGCAGCCACGCGGTGGAGGCGGGAGAGGGTCAGCCGAAAGGGATCGTTCCCGGGGACAGCCGCGAGGGTGTGGGACAGGAGCAGACTTCCTGCTTGCCGGATTGCTGGCAGCAGGGACCGACATTGATTTCAATGTGAAATGAGGCCATTGCTAATATTAAAGTTTTAAGCTGCCACGAATCTACGGCTTACCATGTCTGCGTGCAAGAGCAATTCCGTTGTCCTGACAGGGTTCTCAAATGTGCTCTGCAAAACCCCAGACACTGAATGCGAAGGCCGAGAATTCGACCTTGTGCTGAGTGCGCATGTGATAGGTGCTGTGCATGGTCCTGTTCACAGAGAAAGACTATGTTCTTTGTTCACAACTACATTTATCTTTCTGAGGAATTCACTCCCTTTTTCCCATTCCCACAGCCCCATCTGCGACTGTCTCACAACCTAGCCTGTCATCACACTCCCAGAGGCTAGGGAGGATTAGGCATAAGAAGAAGAGGACACGGGAGGACATGTTCTCAGAGCTTATAGCCTGCTCCAGAGCCCAGGCAGCACAGCAGACCCAGTGGCGGGAAAACTTGACCCGAATGCACCAAGCCAACATGGATCGGGAGGAGAGGTGGCGTCAGGAAGACCAGCAGGCGACTCAAACCCTGCTTGGACTACTGAGGGAGCAAACGGACACGCTCCGGCGCCTTGTGGATGTTCTGCAGGAACGGAGGCAGGAGGACAGAGCCCCGCTGCAGTCCATCTCTAACCGCCCTCCCCCGCCACCAAGTCCCATACTCCCTTCACCCAAAGTGCACAGAAGGAGAGGCGGCAGAGTCCCTGCTAACTCTCACTCCTGCAGAGAGCTCGAGCAGCAGAAGGCTCTCATTCCCCAAAGTTTGACAAGTTCTTTCCTTCCCGCCTGACACAAGCCCCCGTCCAAGTTTCACTTCCCAGTCCCATGTGTAGTTGATAATAAAAAATATGTTTCTGTTAACTACTGTTTCCATCATGTTCTTTTGGAGGGGGGGGGGAAAGGGGGTTGGTAATTGGACAGGACAGTCACCTTTGGCAGGGTACATAGGCGGGGGCAGGCACAGCAGCAGGGCACATACATAGTGCAGTGATGCAGTGACTACTTACCCTGGTTAGTCTGGGAGGTTCTTTTCATGTTATGTGGTGGGGGGTGGGTTGCTCTGTGACTTTGTGGCAGGGGAGGGCAGTTAGAGATCTTAAGCGGCGGTCCTTAGGCAGGATCACAGAGCCACACAGCAGGGGATCTGTAACCGTCCCCCCCCTGCCACAAAGTCACATAGACCCCCCATACACACAGTCCCTATCAGGAGGGGTGACAGGCTCCGTTGAAAGAACCATCCCACCGCAGCGGAGCCTGTCAGTCCTTGAGTTTAGAAGCTGCATTCGCGCGACTACACTACACCCGCTCCGCACCACAGTCTGCGTCCCAGTTTTAAAAAATTCCCGCGAAAACAGTATTAAAGAAAACAGTGTGCTTTAAGAAAGTAGAACTATTTTTATTTTGAAACGTGTGTTGGAAGTGGGGTGAAGGCTTCTCTGTACACAAAATTAGAAAGTCACAGGTTACCCTGCTCACTCAGGAACTTTGCTTTCAAAGCCTCCCGGATGCACAGCGCTTCCCGCTGGTCTCTTCTAATCGCCCGGCTGTCTGGCTGTGAGTAATCAGCAGCCAGGCTAATTTCCTCAACCTCCCACCCCGCCATAAAGGTCTCCCCCTTGCTCTCACAGAGATTGTGGAGCACACAGCAAGCTGCTATAACAATGGGGATATTGGTTTCGCTGAGATCACAGCGAGTCAGCAAGCTTCTCCATCTCCCGTTGAGACGTCCAAAAGCACACTCCACCACCATTCTGCACTTGCTCAGCCGGTAGTTGAAGAGTTCTTTTTCAGTGTCCAGGGCACCTGTATAGGGCTTCATGAGCCAGGGCATTAGCGGGTAGGCTGGGTCCCCGAGGATCACTATAGGCATCTCCACATCCCCAACAGTTATTTTGTGGTCCGGGAAGTAAATACCTTGCTGCAGCCGTCTAAACAGACCAGAGTTCCTGAAAACACGAGCGTCATGAACCTTGCCCGGCCATCCGACATTGATGTTGGTAAAACGTCCCCTGTGGTCCACCAGTGCTTGCAGCACCATGGAAAAGTAGCCCTTTCTGTTAATGTACTGGCTGGCCTGGTGGTCCGGTGCCAGGATAGGGATGTGAGTTCCATCTATGGCCCCACCGCAGTTTGGGAATCCCATCGCTGCGAAGCCATCTATGATCGCCTCCAAGTTTCCCAGGGTCACTACCTTTGGCAGCAGTACATCAACGATTGCCTTGGCTACTTGCATCACAACAACCCCCACGGTAGATTTGCCCACCCCAAACTGGCTCGCGACTGACCGGTAGCTGTCTGGCGTTGCAAGCTTCCAGAGGGCTATGGCCACTCGCTTCTGGACAGTCAGGGCTGCTCGCATCCGGGTGTCATTGCGCTTCAGGGCAGGGGACAGCAACTCACAAAGTTCAAGGAAAGTTCCCTTCCGCATGCGGAAGTTTCGCAGCCACTGTGATTCATCCCAGACCTGCAGCACTATGCGGTCCCACCACTCAGTGCTTGTTTCCCGTGCCCAGAATCGCCGTTTCACAGCATCAACATGACCCATTGCCACCGTGATGTCCTCGGCGCTGGGTCCCCTGCTTTCTGAGAGGTCTGTGCTACTCTCAGACTTCAGGCCATCACCGCGTTGACGTAGCCTCCTCGCCTGACTTTTCTGCATCTGCCTCAGGGAAACCTGTATGATAAGCTGCGAGGCGTTGAGAGCGGCCACAACTGCAGCGATGGTTGCAGCGGGCTCCATGCTCACAGTGCTGTGGCGTCCGCGCTGTCAATGACTGGAAAAGTGCGCGAAATGATTTCCTGCCGGCGCTTTCAGGGAGGGAGGGAGGGCGGGAGTGATGGACGGATGACGACAGTTACCCAAAAGCACCCTGGCCCCTTTTTTTTTTACCCAGAAGGCATTTGCGGCTCCACCCAGAATTCCAATGGGCGGCGGGGACTCCGGGAACTGTGGGATAGCTGCCCTCAGTGCACCGCTTCCAATGTCGACGCTTTCCCCGTTAGTGTGGACTCACAAAGTCGAATTACTGTCCTTAGTGTGGACACACACGTTCGACTTTGCAATATCGATTCCAAAAATTCGATTTAAGTAAAATCGAACTACTCTCGTAGTGTAGACAAGGCCTAAGTACAATACATAGAAGAGGGGGTCCTGATCTGGGTTTGGGACTCTAGATATTACCATAACAGAAATTAAATTATAATGGTAAATCGACTTAAAAAAATTCCGTGCTGAAAGCGCAGTAGATCTAAGTACACGATGGACCTTTGAGTACGTGGCAGCAAAGTTTGCACGGACACTTTGTGCACGGCAGACTAGTGCAGGGTAGACTTGCACCCCAGCTTCCTGCAAACTAAGCATTCATCTAGACAAGCCCTTACTGCCTGAATGTTCCATGTCTAAACTTCATCCAATGCTTCCACGTTGGGCCAGATTCACAAAGAAGCGGCAGCGGGGTGATGCTGATAACTTTTAGGTGCCTAGAAAATCACTGCAAGTCACAAAGCCTGAGTTCGGCGCCCCGGGTCCCTTACAATGACTGGAAAGAGAGCGATGCCTCATAATGGGAGTCACAAAAGCAGCAGGCTGGACCGCTGGTTGCAGGGCCGTCCTTAGGCATGCACAGCATACATAGGTGCGTAGGGCACCAAATAGCCCCAAATTTCATGGTGCCCTAGGCAGCTGTTTGCTGCATACGTGGCAGCACCAGCCCCGGCGACCAGCCCTATCCCTCGGCCAGTCCCCCCTGCAAGGGGCAATGCCGTCCCTAGGAGAGTGTGGGGCCCCGGACAACTCCCTCCGCCCCCCTTACTCTCCCCCCCCTGCTCTGCCCCCGGCCCGCCCCCATTCTACCTCTTCCCCCAGTGACCCCGCACTCACCAGCAGCGGCAGGAAGTGGAGCAACCCGGCCCCAGGCCGTTCTACTCTGACAGCTCCCAGCTGCAGCGCTCTGCTTCCCACCGCCAGTGAGTGTGAGGAAAGGATCGCCCCCTGCACTCACCGGCAGCAGGACGCATAGAGACACGGCCCCAGCCCACTCCGCTTCCCATGCCCCAGCCCCAGCCATGTCGCTCAGGTTGGGGAAAGGACTGCCCTGGGCTCTCACTGGTGGTGGGACGCGGAGAGATGCGGCCCCAGCCCACTCCGCTTCCCGTGCCCCAGCCCCAGCCATGTTGCTCGGGTTGGGGAAAGGATGTGCCCCGCACTCACAGGCGGCGGGACACGGAGAGACGCGGCTGGGAGCTGGCAGAGTAGAGTGGGCTGGGGCCGGGCTGCTCTGCTTCCCGCCACTGCCGGTGAGTGGGGGATCCCTTCCCCCAAGCCCCCTCCCCCGAGTGACATGGGTGGGGCCGGGGCGAGGGAAGCGGAGCGGGCTGCTTCTGGCCCCCCCGCTAATCCCCCAGGCCACTCTGGGCCTGTGGGGCCCCCAAAAGTGGCCCCCCACAGCTCCTGCCTCCCAGATCCATGGGGGGACCTGGAGCCCCACACAGCACCCCCACAGGGGGGCTGCATAGGGCACCCAAATGGCTAGGGACGGTCCTGGCTCCTTGCCTTAGCTAGCCAAGGGAAGGTGCCAGGCTCAGGGGTCTGTGCTAAGTCCCACCCCTCTCTTGGAGATAGGTGGCTAAATCCGGGCTACAGGGAGGTGCCTTCCTCTGCTTGGGATTCTCCCTGCAAACCCTCTCTTGGGATTAGGCGCCTATGCCATTTTAGCAAGAAACCAGAGGCGGGAGAGGAGGAGGGTAAATCATTTTTAAAAAGTCATTGGTACAGGGGGACTAAACCCTGGGTCTTCCAGCTCTCTGAGGAATGTGTTAACCAGTGGACTACGGAGTCTCTCTCTGACTTGTTGTGGCCGAGTGATTCTTTCATTATTTAGCCACAGCTTCAACAGGAGAGATGAGGGAGCCCCATAGCTGAATATCCCGTAGCCCTGTGACTAGTGCGTGCAATGGGGGGGTGGCAAATGCCTATTCAAATCCCATCTCCCTCTCAGGAGTAGGGGGCATTCGAACCAAGGGTCTCCCACATCCCAGGGGATGGGCTAAATGTTACGAGGCAGCATCTTCTCCTTCGCCCCACTGCTGGCGGTTTTGTGTACGCTTGTCCATAGGGGCCCGGTCCAGCAGGTGAGCTCTGAGCACACTTACCAGATCAGGCCCTACAGGCAAGATCAGCAGAGGAATGCCTGTCTTCTCCGAGCTGGTGCATCACTTATGCATCCAGCTCGCCAGCCCGGGGCTACCGTACACCTGCTCAAAGGCATCAACATAGACACTTAGGAAAAGTTTACTGCAAAAGTATAGATGCCGAGTGAGTTTAGGCCCTATAGAGCTTGGAGGCAGCTGAGCAAGGGTTTTGTTTGGGGGCAGCTCAGTCGGGGGCCCCAGTGAGGCCCGAGTCTGGGATTTAGGCATGTAAAGCGGCTGTTGGGCACTTACATCCTTGTGTGACAGTAGCCCATTCGGCCTCTGTGTCATATAGTAAATCACTTCTCCTTCGGTGTTCAGTCAAGTGTTAGAGTATCGTGTTCCCACCAAGGCCAAGTGACACTAAGGGTATGTCTACACTACCCGCCGGCTTGGCGGGCAGCGATCGACATGATAAATCGACCCCCGAGCTCTCGCCCATCGACTCCTGTACTCCACCCCCGCGAGAGGCGCAGGCGGAGTCGACGGGGGAGTGGCAGCAGTTGACTTACTGCAGTGAAGATACCACGGTAAGTCGATCTAAGTGCATCGACTTCAGCTACGTTATTCACTAGCTGAAGTTGCTTAACTTAGATCGATCCCCCCAGTGTAGACCAGGCCATAGTTACAAAACCCCTTTTAATATTTCCTCTTTCAATAAATCCCTCCAGCCCCCTCATCTTGGTTTGTTGCAACAGCAAATTTTTTCCATGTGGCTAAAAAAATTTTAAAAAAATGATGTAAACTAAAGAAAAGCCCAGACTCTCTGGCTGGATGCCTTTTTAATATTTAAAAACTATTTTAAAATTACTTGTAATTAAGGATCATAGGTGCTGTCCATATAACGTATATTGCGTAGAGTATATAAGGTGACATGGGCTGTTAGAAATCCTCAAAACACAGTTCTAACTGACTGCTCGTGTCACAAATTGAAATAATTTAGCTTCACAGCATCCTGTTGAGGCAGGTAAGTGTTATTAGACCCATTTTTAAACGTGGCTTTCCAAAGTTAAGTCCTGCCTAAAGTCACAGAGAAAAAGCTGGAAATTAAACACTGGTCATTCAAATTACAATCCAATGGTTTAACCATAAGGTGATACGTCCTCCATTACATAAGGAGTTACTCTCAGTGACCACAACCCTTTATTTCCGATGGAATAATTCATTAGTTCACACCACCCTTCAACAAAAAGAAAAATTTCACTTATTTTAAACTTTCTCAAAAAGCTTCTAAGTCAAATTTTAAAGTTTTTAATTAAACATACTTACTTTTTATTCCCACCAGCTCTCTCTCATATATCATATGAAATCTCCTTGGCAGAGTCAGGCGTATGGAAAACCAAAAGTGTTGTTGCTTTTCAGATCCATATCCATTATTTTAAAATACATATAACCGTTGAACATTATGTATTTATGAGGTGGTGTATTCTTTTCTCTTATGGCAGTAGTGCATTAAAATTTTACTACATGCGAACTATTGATTTTACTTTTGCTTATGTCCTGGATGCAAAATAAATTAGTTGCACATTAATAAGTCAGCAGAGAGGACAAGAAACTAATTGCATGGATCATGAAATAGAATCTATAATTTTAGCCAATATTTAAAAAAACCCTCAGTGCGAATAGTGCCAGGCTTCAGTGGTTTCAAAGTTGATATCCATTATTTAAAATACAATAGTGATTAAAAAAATTGCATGTGGTGTGGTTTCCTTTGGTAGCAAACATGCCTTTATTTGGGTTTTATTATTACAGGGACATTGATTTTACTTTTGCCTCTACAATAACAGGGTGAGACTGTCTTTACTGTGAGGCTTAATTCTGAGAGAATAATGGCAGCTGCTAAGTGACAAGCTGTAATGAAAATCTAGACACTTCATTTCAAGCTGAATTCTTTGGACAAACCCAGCCAATCAAACCTTTTCTATACAGCCAATTGTCCTGGGTTAAGGAAGATACGTTTTTTAATAGGTTTTTTTTTTTTTTAAAAAAAAAAAAAGGCAAACTCCAACATGGGTTAAACCAGTCTGCAACTGGTTCGTATTGATTTAAACAAAATCAATCCAAGTCACTTGTACACCTCTTTAAATACATCCACGCAGAGGTTTGCACCAGTTGAACTGTATCAAATTAAAACCCAATTTTTGTTACCCTGGTGCAATTTGAGCGTGAGGTGCACGGTGCTGAGCCCCTTTGGAAATCTGGCCCCTGACCCCAGTGATATTGAGCTTATATCCTTTGAGATAACTTCCACTCAAACGTTTTTTGTACCGGTCCACAGAAGAGAATGAGCGGGTTCCTCAGAGTGTGCAAACCGGTGTTGCTCGACTGAAGTCAATGGAACTGTGGCATTTACACTGATGCCCGTACTCAGTGCAAGTCCCTCCTGGTAATATAAAGTCAGTCCTGTGTACCAAGCCCAATAAACCGTTTGAACGCAGGAAAACTACTTCATGTCTCTAGACTAATGCTTTAAATTGATACATATGATCATCTTCAGGAAAGCCGACACGCTGACCTTTCCGAAACTAAAAGTGGTTTCCTAATCAAAAGAAGAAAGAAAGGTTGTGCCTACCATCCTTCAAGTCTGATAACAGCAGGCACATAAATTCAACTGACCGGGGAGAGGTGATTAGGATGATGCATTATAGCCAATTCAATAGAGAAGTGAAATATTGAGACAACTCTCAAATACAAATTATTATACTAAATTACCCTCAGCCCACTCCAACGTTGCAGAGAATTAGTCAGTCACCCAGGCAGAATGTTCGGACCATATGCCAGAGTGCTTTTTTCTAATGGTGGTGAAGCATCCCAGAGTTTTACACAATGTCTAGAATACACAAGGGCTTTCCTGCATCGTAGAATCAGCAGCACGGGCACATGGGCTCATTCCATTAGAGGACATGTCTCCCTGCCTTCCAGTTACAACTGAACTTCTGGAGCAATTCAGAATGAGCAAAACCAATTTATTTTGCAATAATTTGGTTTCTTTGGATCTGACGGAGAGCAGAATGCTGGGAAATAAGTGCCAAGTAAGAGATGACAAAGAAGAGATGAAGCCTGGTTAGGACATGAGACCTGGATTGTATCCCCAGCCCTGACACTGATGTGCTGCCTGACCTTGAGGAAGTCACTTCTCCTTTGTGTCTCAAAATAGGGGAGCTAATTAAAACATAGCAACAATAGTTTCCCTTTCTATGTTTTCCAGCTGAAGATCTCAAAATCTCTGCAAACATTAATGTATTAACCCTTCCAAGACCTCTGTATAGCAGATTAGAATACATGGATATACAAGATATAGGGTAGGTAATGTAGGTGCATTAGAATAGATTACCTGTAAGTACAGTTGCTGCATCACCCCTGTTTGTCTGTTTAATCTTCTTCCTCTTCCCATCTTTTTGTCCCTTTTCTTTTCCCAGCCCATTCTGTATTTTCTTTTCAATAAATAGAGCTCTCTGTTAGTCTGGTGTTTGTGCTGTCTTATTTTTTCCTACTCTCCCCATTCTGAATCTCAGCACCACCTCCCCCCACGGTTGCCAAGTTTGCTCTTTGCTGTTGGGACTCGTCGTGGGGCTGGTATACCCAGTCACAATACTGCTTGTGCTTTATAAGGAGAGGGCTGGTCAGCAAGCTTCAACTGAAGTTCTCATGGTAGTCAGGGTGCTGGGGGATGATGTCAGGGGTAAGTGGGTTCCTCAAAGGCTGGGAGGCCACACAGATTGCTTCCAGCTACTATCAGCTAGTGGAAGATGGGGATGAGATTTCCACTTGCCCCTGCCGTTGGCATCCGTGGCTCTCATCACTGTAACATCTAAGTACCAAGATGAATCATTGCAACCCTGAGAAGGGGTTACAGAAAAGGACCTGGGGTTACAGTGGACGAGAAGCTGGATATGAGTCAACAGTGTGCCCTTGTTGCCAAGAAGGCTAACGATATTTTGGGCTGTATAAGTAGGGGCATTGCCAGCAGATCGAGGGACGTGATTGTTCCCCTCTATTCGGCATTGGTGAGGCCTCATCTGGAGTACTGTGTCCAGTTTTGGGACCCACACTACAAGAAGGATGTGGAAAAATTGGAAAGAGTCCAGCAGAGGGCAACAAAAATGATTAGGGGGCTGGAGCACATGACTTATGAGGAGAGGCTGAGGGAACTGGGATTGTTTAGTGTGCAGAAGAGAAGAATGAGGGGGGATTTGATAGCTGCTTTCAACTACCTGAAGGCGGGTTCCAAAGAGGCTGGATCTAGACTGTTCTCAGTGGTAGCAGATGACAGAACAAGGAGCAATGGTCTCAAGTTGCAGTGGGGGAGGTCTAGGTTGGATATTAGGAAACACTATTTCACTAGGAGGGTGGTGAAGTTGGGTTACCTAGGGAGGTGGTGGAATCTCCTTCCTTAGAGGTTTTTAAGGCCCAGCTTGACAAAGGCCTGGCTGGGATGATTTAGTTGGGGATTGGTCCTGCTTTGAGCAGGGAGTTGGACTAGATGACTTCCTGAGGTCTCTTCCAACCCTGATATTCTATGATCCTAGGCTCCTTTCTCAGCCCTACACAGGAGATGCAGTTGTGACAGAGATGACAATTTCCTGGACAAATCTTACTGAATTACGTTAAACCTTAATGAATTAAGTTTAAGTATTTTAGGAGTCCGTTGTATTACCAATGCAACTATTTATGTGTTACTGTGTGTAACTTCTTTAAGGGGGGGGTGGGGGGAAGAGGACGAACAATCCCTCGGAAGCCTCACAAGCTTCACAGGACCCTTTTAAAACAATCACCAGCTCACCAGACGAGATTGATCTTTTAGCTGAGTGGGTTTCTTAGGAAATACTGATGGAGAGGGAGATGCAAATTACCCAGCTCCAGATCCATCCTTTTGAAGCTGCGCCCTGAGGAGAAACCCTTTGTCTGCTGATCATCATGAGGACAAGACCAGAGGCCCAGTCTGGGTAAAGGGGCAGCTCTCACGTTCATGCGGGTGCTTGTTCTGAGCTAACAGCTGTTAGGAACTTCTGACCTAAGGAAAACGCCAGGGGTGGGGCTTGATGCTTTTACCTTAAGAACAGATGTGCTTGCATAGAAAGAGCTGTGCGGTAACTTATAACTGTGGCAATTACATTGTTCGTAGCCTGCTGATGATGCTACTGGTGAATTCACAGTGTAGGCAGGGAATGGAGCAGTCTGGAAATACCCCCGTCAGGAGGGAGGGAGATGCGGGTCTCCGCCCTAGCGAGGGGACAGCTAGGGTGCTGGAAACCTGAGAGTGGGACCACAAGGGGGAAATACAGATGCGGAGGCAGAGATCTTTGCAGCTCCAGCACGAGGATGACAGAAGAGCAAGACCCAAGGAGGATTGCCTGGAGATGGGAGGAGCCAGGAGCCTCTTCACTCACTGTATACACTGGCTCAACTACACCCAGGACAGATTGGACCACTGCAGACAGACCCGTAGTACGTGGAAGTAAGGAGCTTTCACAGTCCATGGGAGCAAGGGCAGAATGGAGGCAATACGGAGGATGGGATATAGTCTGTATAGATACCACTTTTGTAACTCTTACTGGATAGCTTCGGTGCTCTTTTTAATGAGTTCATTCCATGACCCTTCGTCATTTCTTCTTCTGAGTCACATTCCAACAGGGGTACTTTTCTTTTCTTTTTTTTTCTTACAAGGCAGATCACACACATTTATTAGCTGTAGTCATGAGGACTTCACACACGGATCTGAGTTGGTTTAATTTCAGCAAAGCAGGACATTTCGCTAACACCATAATGAAAGGGATTTGAGGGGAGATCCCTGTAATAACTCTTACATCAATTCTCTGATATCGCAGGAGAAGTCTTTCAATTTACAACGCTCCCAAACAGTTCTTATCTCTCAAGGAGCCACATTTTCACAGATGCATTAGATAGTGAATTTAGTCCAAGACTTGGGTGTGACACCACTGAATCGTAGTGTTCTACCACTAGTCTCTCCAAGAGGCTGGTATTCTGAGGTAGTGCTACGCATTATAAGCCTGATCCAAGTGCACTGAAGGCAATTGAAAGATTTCCATTGGCTTCAACTGGGCTTCGGATAAGGTCCTACATCTTTCTTAACACCTTTGCTTGCCTCTCTTCTTTTTTGTAACCTGCTGTTGCCTCATATGGTCTATCATGCCCTGTAGTTTTGTGGCAAGGCGTACGCAATTCAGTAAATCCGTTTAATTGTTTTTAACCCAAGATCTGTCCCTGCTTCCCCTACCCACAATTCAACAGCAGATATTCAGAGTACGGCTGTAATTCCTGGCTCAGCGAGACATACACAAGCTAGCTCGGCTTCAGCGAGCACCTAAAACGAGCAATGTCACAGCAGCAGCCCGGGTGGTGGCTTGGGCTGGCTGAGTATAATCCTGCCCAATCCCCTGGGTATAACTTGGGCAGCGAGCCTGAGCCAGCACTAGCTCCAGGACAGCTAGCTTGTGTTCATCTACCTGAGCTGGGACTTCCACCTTCCAGCTGCCGTGTAGATCTGCCCTGTTCTGGCTAGAGTTGAGCAAATCTTTCTAATAAATGGGTTTGCCAACTTTAAAATCTGTAACCCACTTACAATTTTCTCGCATTAGATACTCCAAGTTATTTCCAAAATCATTTCAGCAAGTAACGCTTGGTCAGTGGATTGTTTCCATGCAGTTTGTGATGAATAGTTCATATCCAAAATTCAAGCTGGTTTGATTAGTTTGGATTGGTCACATCAGTCAGAGGTGATGGTTATTCTGTTGCTTGAATGAATGAGCATAACTCCTAGGAACAGGATTTTGGTGTGAATACTCGTGCTTAGGAATTCAAACTTCCCCTTCACAAAAGTTTTCTATTCACTGCAGCGCCAATCCTGCAAACACCTATGAACATCCTTAACTTCAAGCTCCAGTAGTTCCAATAAAGACAATGGGACAACTCACATGAGTACAGTGAAGTGCATGAGTCAGTGTGTGCACATCAGGGCCTTAAAATTCATTTGTTCTCACCAATACTTCTGCAATGTCTTTCTACAGGGGTTTGAACCACCCTATAAAATTCTGTAGCAGGAATATGATTCTCTGTTAAAGTCTCTCGGCTTTAAGAGTAATTTCTATAGAATCTCATTATACTTTTATGAAACCTTATAGTCATTCAGAGAGGTAGCAAATTAAATGTTTTATTGGAGCCAGTATCTGTGGAATGGTTTGTGAGTTATTTAGTGAGAGACTTAAAGGGGAGTACAATCTGTCTAGTTTATCAAAAAGAAGATCGAGAGGTGACTATATTACAGTGTATAAATACCTTCATGAGAAGAAGATACCTGATACTACTGGGCTCCTTAATCCAATGGAGAGAGGCAGAACAAGAGCCAATGGCTGGAAGTGGAAGCCAGACAAATATGAATGAGACATAAGGCACAATATTTTAGCAATACTGTGGGGCTGACCATAGTATGTATACACAGGCCCCGCTCCCACTCCACCCCTTCCCCGATGGCCACCCCACCTCTGCCCACCCCCTGCTCCACCCCACCTCATCCTGCCCAGTTCTGCCCCCGAGCACACAGCTCCTCGTTACTCCATCCCAGAGCCTCCTGCAAAACAGCTGATTGTGGTGGGCGGGAGGCACGGGGAGGGAGGGGGAGCTGCTGATCCGTGGGGCCTGTCGGCGGGCGGGAGGAGCTGATGGGGGGCTGCTGGTAGGTGCTCAGTCCCTGCAGGTGCTCCAGCCCCAGAACATCCACAGTGTAGGTGCCTATGATAGTATAAGAACCTATACAGGGGAGATAGCTCAGTGGTTTGAGCATTGGCCTGCTAAACCCAGTGAGTTCAATCCTTGAGGGGGCCATTTAGGGATATGGGGCAAGAATCTGTTGGATGATCTAATTGGGGATTGGTCCCTCTTTGAGCAGGGGGTTGGACTAGATGATCTCCTGAGGTCCCTTCCAACCCTGATAGTCTATGAATATAACAGAGAGGGTGACTAAGCATTGGAAAAAGCTCCCAAGGGAAGTGGTGGATTAGCCATCTCTTGATGTCTTCGGATCCAGACTGATGTCTTTCTGGAAGATGCTTTAGTCAAACACAAGTTATTGGGCTCAACATAGGGGCAAGCAAGAGAAGTTTAGTGGCCTGTGATAGACAGAAGGTCAGACTGGATGATTGAATGGTACCTTAGAATCTATGAATTTCCTTGGCTCAAGTCCTATCACGCATGCTTGGGGGCAGGTTTAACAGCATAAGTTCTTTTAACTCATGTTGGCAAGTGAGACTTAGCAGCAAGAACAAAACTCAAACAAAACATAAGACATGCTTTAAAAATGCCCGCACTCAACTTTAGTTCACAAGCCATCACAAAATAAGCTTATACCACCTCAGACCAGAGTGGTATCTAGGACCGTTTTTAGACAAGAGAAATTTGTACTAATTACAACCAGTGCAAATCCCAAATGTAGGCACACTGCACTGGAGAGAAATGGGGTTTGCACTGGTGTCACAGACAGCATGCACAGTTATCATATTTGCTTCACCCAGCTATCTAGTGTGTGAATATAAGCACCTTTGTATGCATACAGGTACAACAGCTGTACACACAAATGTTTTTAAATCTAGGCCCTGCTCTGGCAAACACAGATGTAGTTGCACATGAGTATAAAGTTACTCAGGCACATAAGTGTTTGAGAGACCAGGGCTTTACAGGGGGCAGGGAGGGTGCCCGTTACATGGAACGACTGTGCTTCATGCTCCTTCTGGATAACTTATCCCAAACTGGTTTCAGTGATGTGGATCTATCAACAGGAGACACATTGGAAGTATGGGTGGGGGTGCAAGCTAAAAACAGTCTTTAAACACAGCATCATCACACACCAGTGCAGGATGGGAAAGAGATAGGTAGGCATAATAATTACCTAACTGGAATTTAGTCACGGTACAAAGCCTAATACACCTGGGGCTAACTTTTAGGCACCTAGAAAACCATTGCAATTCACAACGCCTGAGTGCAGTGCCTCGGCTCCTCATGCAATGACTGGGGGGAGAGAGACGGCTCTGAAGGGGATTCAAAGAAGTCAGCAGGCTCAGCGGCTGCTCCCCTAAGCCAGCCAACGGGAGATGTCAAGGTGAGGAGTGTCTGCTAAGCCTTCTCAGGGAGTTTGGCCCCTAAGTCTGGGCTGCTTGGAGTCACCTCCCTCTGCTTGGGATTCTCAACTGCAAACCCTCTCTTGGCATGGAGGGGGAAGGAAGGAAGGAAGGAAAGAAAGGAGAATGACTCTGTAGGCTGGAGGTCAGAGCAGTGGTTCTCAAAGTGTGGGGCATGCCCCCTAGGGGGGCCATGAAGGAATGTTTGGGAGGCAGGGAGAGAGTGCCCCACTCCCCACCCCCAGTCTAGCTCCACCCCCAGCCTCATGCCGTCTCCAACCCCACTCAGTCCCCAGTCCTGCTCCGCTTCTAGGCCCAGATCCACCCTCACTCCCTCTCCACCCTCAACCCTGCCCCCAGCCACAGCTCCTCTCCGTCCCCGCTCCACCCCCAGCCTGGCTCTGCCCTCATTCCCTTTTGCACCCCTAGACCAGCTCCTCCTCTACCCCCAGCTCCGCCCCCAACCCCAGCTCTGCGGTCAGCCCACGCTCCGCTGCTGAGGCAGCCCGGGCTGTGCGGTAACGGGGTGTGTGTGGACAGATTCCATTACTGGTTGCAGGGGGAGGGACGACAGGAAACGTTTGAGCACCGCTGGGTTAGAGCACTCCCCTGGGAGACCCAGGGCCGGTCCCCCTGCTCCAGCGCTTTTCAAAAATGATTTATCCACAAGTGAAGCTTCAAGAGCAGAGGCTGAAGGAGCCTCACCATCAGAATGTGATTAGCGCAGGCCCCTGAGCGGTGCAGACCCCGCATTCAAATCCCTTCTCCCCCTCAAGCAGAGGCAGGGTTTGAACTGGGGGTCTCCCATATCCCAGGTGAGTTCCCTGACCACTGGGCTAAAAGTTAGGAAGGAGGTTATCCACCCCCAGCCGTTTTGTGTAAGCTCACCTGTGGGGGCCTTATCCAGTAGGCAAGCTCTCAGCACACTTACCAGATGGTGCCCTATGGGTGAATTAGACAGAGGAACGCCTATCTTCCTCCAGTTCAGGCATCACTGTGGGGCTTAGGGGTCTGGACACCTAGCACAGAGCAGCAGTGTGCATGCTCAGAGGCAGAAACATGGGTACTTGGGGAACTTGCAGTGCAAAAATGTAGGTGCTCCGTGAATTTAGGAACCCCTAGGGGGCAGCTGAGCAGGGGCCTTGTGTCTCCCAGCAGGACCCAATTCTGGGATTTGGACAACTAAAGTTGCAGTCAGGCACCTACGTCCTTTTGTGAATCTAGCCCCTAATACCAAAGGATTCCTCGTGACTGTCAGTAGTCAAGACCTCATTCCAGAAATTATAACTAGCCCTTTGTTAACCTAAATCTATTCAAAAGTCAAGTCTGAGGCTTAACATGTTACAGCCTGAAGTATTGAGACCATCTGCGAAGTTGCCAAGAACAGGTAACATTTTTGCCAGTATGTGTCCGGAACCTCACTCTCAGAAGGAGAACTATATTCCAGTAATCTTCAGACACTGAGTGATAGGTGGTCACAGGGAAACTGGCTGACATTTAAATCCTGCACTTTACTGCAAATGACATGTAATAACCTCAATAAAAGCTTTATCAGCCCAATGCAATCTTGAAGAATGCCATGAGAGTACAAATATCAAAGAGGGCCATACTCCACCAAGGCTAGGAATCTAAATGTTGTCATAAAAGCCCAAGACAGAATGAGATTTAGCAGCAAGAAACCAATATACTGTCCTGTGCCCCTAGATAAAAGAGTCACTGCATCACAAAACGTGCCCTTTGTGTTCTTCCCTTGCCTTATAAAGTGCATCTGCAATGTCTGCTTTTAATGCAGCACAATGTACATTTTGGTTTTAAATCATTTATTATTAGTTTACTTCCAGAGGAAAATCGACATATCTGAGTCTTTAAAGTAGGATAAACTCCAGCTTGAACAAACACCTCCCCGTTGCGGAAAGTCTGTCACATAGTTGATTACACTACAATGTACCCTCCCTCTATGGCTACATTTCCTTTGCTTTTACCATTAACTATGGAAGATACAGGCCTTTTTTTCCCCTGAGTACTTCACTCCCCTTCTGTTCGCACTGGGCCTCAGTCTGCCCTTATGTAATTTGTAACAATCTGATGTGCAATGACTCACCTGGGATTTTTGTTTGCAGTCAGCAAACAGCATAAGCTCTGTGAGAAGCAGGTGCTTTAGCCTAGACCTCTTCGCCTCTAGGAAAGGTGCACCGTCCCCCAGCTAACTAGAGAGGTGAGTCAATAAAAAAGCCCTGGCAAAATGATTTCAAACACTGAGAAATCTAATTCAACATCAAATAAAATTCCAGAGCTGGGATCGAAATGTGAAAAGTATTTGTTAATATAAAGGCCAGATTTTCAGTTAACCTGGTAAAAGGGGATAGTAAGGAAGTGGATTTTGAGCTAATGTTTAGTGACCTTTTCATCTGTCTGTGGGTCATTTGAAGGTTGAAGGAAATCAACAGTTGGACAGTGTGCATTCTGACTGCCTATTAGCACATGTAAAATAATTGGGGTTACCTTCTGGCATTCCTGGAGGAAGAAATTTACAAAAGATCTAACTGATCACTCTCCCAACATGCATATAGACCTGATAAAGTGGAAATGGAAATACCTTATACACCCCCTAAGTCATTAGCATTTCATTCTCGACTGGGACATTGCATTTTTGATCTTCAATCATAAGGCTATGTGGCAATTTTCTGAACTGAACGCCTAACATTCTTCCACTGGGTATTTTTGGAGGGCCTCCCAATCTTCTGTCTAACTTGTGCTTTTTTATTACTTGAAATAGTTCAGTATATATTTGATCCAAATAGAAATCCAGCATGCATCCCCTTGCACTAGCCCTGGTCAACGAGGGGCAGCAGATCAGCCCAGAATTACTATATTTCTAACTTCTGCAGCTAAGACTTTCCCACTAGATGCTGGAAATGTAAAGTAGCCTATGGAACTCCATTGCTTGCCTGCTTCAGCATGAAAGTAGTGATGGCTGGAACACACAATGCTCTATATGCACGTCCATGCTGATGGATATCCTGTAAGCTAAATGAGGGATCTGCCTGGGTTGGAGAGAGCTCATCCCTAAGCTAATATGATGCCTGACTTTTGAAGTAGCTGCAGAGTCATTCAGGAAATTGAAACTTTATCCAGTTTAATCCACTGATGCTTTCATCTTCTTCTCTTGTACAGAGACTGAAGAAAATTCAGAGGCAGTGGGGAAGGCTATTGATTTCAACTTTTTGGTGCTGATTGGAAGAATGGGTCTAAAAAAAAAAAGAGGTTTGACTTGCAGGCCCAAAGGGTATGCAGCACGCTAGGCTACAAAGCAACAGAACCATGGCAGCGTGGTTGCATTGGTGGCCCAATCTGAAATGGCGTGTGCATCCAAGGAGGACAGCTCTGTGGCAGGCCTACACACAGCACCCTGAGCATGCCAGGAGCACAAAGGGGATCCCGTACAGAAGCTGCATCTGAGATTCCTCCATCACTAGTCCCAGTCGGATGTGGGCTAGCTGCACAGGTGCACAGTCTACTGAGATTTAGAATTCTATCTGCCGTCTCCCTCGGATTTGCACCCAAGTATGGTTATTTTTCCCTGCAGCTGTGCTTGCCAGCTCGGGATTGGGCCCAGGAATGCTGTCGCAGGTTGAGCACTCACCGCCGCGGCGCCTCCTGCTGGTCATCCCGGAATTAGCTCAATGCCAGCCTTGAAGTGCCCCCTGCTGGCCCGTGTCTCACCTGCCACAGCCCCCATGTCCTTCCCAGACCCCAGAAGAATACTGCCCCCAGAGTACCCCTATGCCCTGGGTCTCCCTTCCCAGGGGAACCCCCTCCCACTATACCCACCTTGCCTCAGTGGCTACTACCAGTCGTCATCTAGACCCCGCTCACTGGGGCAGACGGGAGTCTGTAATGGCCACTCATCACTTGCAAGGGGGTTGGATCAGCTGCTTCTGCCTATCCTCGGGCTACACCTGTGCAGCCCCAGTACCCAGGGCCGGCTCCAGGCACCAGCTTAACAAGCAGGTGCTTGCGGCGGCCAAGGGAGAGGGGCGGCACCTGCGTCAATTCGGGGGCGGCAGGTCCCTCACTCCCACTAGGAGTGAAGGACCTGCTGCTGAACTTTTTTTGCGGGTTTTTTTTTTTTTTTTTTTTTGCTTGGGGCAGCAGAAATGCTGGAGCCGGCCCTGCCAGTACCTCCTTAGGCCTTTAACAAGGCCTCAGCCTGGGGAGTTGCCAGGCTGGAGCTCCCCAGTTCCTCTGGCCTTTCCCCAGCACTGCTCTGCTTTCAGTACCCTGTGCTCCCAGTCAGCTAGGCCTTTCCCACTCCAAGGCTGGAGTGAGACTGACCCATCTCCTCCCTTAGCCCTTATATCAGGGCCAGCTGTGGCCTGATTGGGTGTGGCCACAGCTCTGGCTGCCTATTCACGCAGCCTACCTCAGCTGCCTTTAACCTTTTCTCCCAAGAGCAGGGAATTGACCCACTACAAACGCACACTGCAAGGGACCGGGAAGCTCCTGGCTAAGTCCCGTATGAGGTTGGGAGCTTGGATAGTGTATATATAATATGTTATGACACACGATATTAGCAGAGACTTGCAAAATCCACAAACATCAATGCCTGTGGGACTATTGTAACTGTCTTGCAAGTCACTCCAGTAATTATTGCCAAACTGTACTCTTTATAGTAATGTAGCCCATATTCCTGCTCATCAGAACCACCACACCTAGATACTACAAAGATATGTGCAAACAGGATTTGCGCAACACAGATATCTGCAGATACAGGCACACAGTCTATGAACGCATCCTTCCAACCTTGATTCTGCATTGTGCCCAGGAAGAGAGGAGGGACTAATCACAAGCAAATGCTGCTTCAATTCTCTACTACCTTGCCCTAGCATAGGCTACAGCTGCAGAGGAGAAACTTTCACTCCTGCTTACGCATCAGATCCATCAGAGACCAAACTCCATTGGGGGAATATCTCCCCACACCTCTTCTCCCCTTTCCCCAACACGTCCCCATACTTCCTCTTTCGCTGGGAGACTGGAATTCTGGTTCAGGAAGCAGCATTTCAGGTGCGATGTGCGAGTGAAACAGACCTGCCTATCACATATTTCCTGTTACCCTTAGCTGCCTAGTTTTTCTGCATACACCCTGTGTTTTAGAATTCCTACCCAATGCCTCTCTCCAAGCCTGAAATCACAAACAGTGCCCTGGGTTGCACCCTCTCCAGGGTAATGGCGAAACAAAGTAAATTGCAGATAAGTGGATCAACAGCAGTAGCATAATTTGTGACCTGACCATCCCTGGTGCTCAGGATAATCAGCCCTTGGATAAGTTTGAAAGGTTGAGGCTATAAAAGTCTGTTAATGGGCTGAAAGGTGAGAGGGAACTAGTGTGGAAATGGATTTGAAATTCATAGCTGTACATGAAAGAGAACTTCATTTTGTAGCTATACTGTGTGCTTTTGAGGGCTTTTTTAAAAACATAATACTTCACACTTGCAACATGGGAAGAAAAAAAAACTTACTATAGCAGGGCTGCTGGCCTGTTAGAACCACTTGGGTGTTATATTGCAAATGTTAGTCTTTGAACATATCCTAAGGGTCATATCTTGCTAGCTGGTAGATTTCAGGTGAGTTTTTTATGGGATGACTTTCCCATGCACCGTGCACCCCAGTGTGAAATACGATTCAATACCATATTGTTTATATTTTTCCAGAGCAGTTTTGCAGCACCTCGTATTACAAACTGGGGTCCCAATCGTGCACTAGGATCTGCATAGGCACAAGGGTCGAATGCCAGACCGGGACCTAGTTTGTAAGCAGAAGGTTCCAAGCAATCTTGTTTACAGCCATTTTGCTGACCATGCTGACCACACTTTAAAAGACTGATTTTATAATTTACTGCATCTGAGACCCTCTCCTCCCCTACTTCGCTGCACTGGTCTCCGCTGCCTGTCCTGTTTAGATGTAATGGGGTTGAAATTTAATAGCAGTACTGCTTACAAATAGTTTCTTAATACGTCTCATTTGGCTGGAGTAGATTTCCCTATGCATGAAAGTACAGCAATCATCGTTCCTTGGGGCACTTTTCATTCTCTCAACATCCTCTTTCTGGAAGCCTCACACCACCGACTCTTCCCTTTAGTACTTTGCCATCATGAGTATTTTGATATTGGAATCACTAGAGTCTAGATGGCCCCAAGGTTCAACCTTATTTATCACGTACAGCATTTTCCCTAGTTTGAAGTCCATAATAGCCTCTGTGTACGGCGGCTTCAAAACCAGCCACATAAGAAAGTAGTAGTGCCTCTGGAAAGAGAGAGAATTCTTAGTGGTTCTCATGCAATTTCTAAATAATTAATTGGCCATGCCTCAGGTTATAGCCTTCATCCAAACCCTATTTTCTATAACTACTGTGATACTGCATTACCTTCCATATCAATGACCCTTCCTTCTTTCTATGGCATTGTATCCCTGACCCACTTCTGAGTTATTTTGTCTACATTTTTAGTAAATTCTGTATCTTGGCAGTTAAATCTCCAGGCAGTCAAATCTCTTTGGCTCAACCTGGTTTCTACATCGCTAATAATATTTTTCTCCTTGCAAACATTCAACTCCAACCCAGCAGTCACGTTTTGTGTATTTTAGCATTTTTTCCCTCATTTAGACTTGTTATTGTTTTGTACACTGAGAACAAAGTGAACCTATTTATAAGTAAGGACACCTTTGAAAAAGAAAAGCAGGGATGGCTACATACATGATATACTGCAAATATTACTTCTACTGTATACAAAATGGCAGTTTTTCAATGACCTCTCATTCATTGCAACTAAAGTGATCATTGTGTAGTCTCCAAATAAGTGCAAATTCTAGCAGTTTTTGCAGGTCCTTTCTATTAGTGATATCAGATGCAAGAGACCTCAGGATCAGTATAACTCTACACGACCACACTTCAGAAACACCCATATCAAGCAGAACTTCATTCCTACTGTGAGGAGATAGGTCTGTTTGTTAGCCTGGGATAGAATTTTGGGTGTGACTTTTTGATACTCTTATACTAATATGTGTAAACAAGGGACAAAGACACGGAGATGTTGCTTCTTCCTAGTCAGCTGGATTTGTTAGTACAATGGGAACAGATAAGAGCAGTTAACGTGTTACTCAGAGCACACTTTAAGATTGTCTCAACCCCTATCTCAAGGCAAAGTCAAGCAACCAGTGTGGGGAGAGGCAAAGGGGTTTGGGGGAAGGTATAAAACACTAAAAGACCAAAGAAATGCCCATCCCTGACCGGAGCACAACCTCATTCCTTACCCCTCCCATAGGTACAAAGAGGTGGGATGAAGACCCCAGACTCAAAACGGACCATGAACCTAAGTTGTAAGGGGTGGGACTGAGGGTCTGCATTGCAGGTATAATTATGCCTCCTGAGGAGTGGGGGACGAGACACTGGGAAACAAGGCTCTGCAGCGTCAGTGTTATGGAACACGTTTGCTGGAAACTAGCCCCAATAAACATCGCATTGTCTACACTTCAGACTTCTGCTCTTCTGCTTTCTGTCTGTGTGACAAGAACCAGGGGAGAGGGTGAAGGGAAACCCTCTAGCACCTACTGGGAGCATGAATTCAATAAGCATCCTGAGAACCCTTTGAAGAGCATTCTACAAAATTAAGTGGAAGCCCTGTTTGCAGTAGGAAGTTTAGGAGGGGATATTTCCAGCTGAGGAGCTGGCAGTGATCACATGGCACTCAGGGCAGTATCGCCATGTAATGTATGAAATTTAAGACTGCGTCATTTAAGACTGTATGGGAGCATTAGATTGATCTTTTCAGAGTCAATAGCAGCTGGGTCCCTAATTTCCTCCAGTTCTTTTGAAAATCCAGGCCTTAATCTTCCGCACCATTTCTCCTGTTATTCATCTTCCATCACCCACTTCTGCTTTTTATGCTCCTGTTCTTATAGAGTGTGAATACACAAGAGCTTGTGCTTCAGTTTTAAGTTAACTGACTGCCAATTAATGAGTCTTATTGTGAAAAATTGGTCTTGATGCTCCACAAAATGTTTGGACTAAGGTGAAGAAATCTTGAGGGTTTGTGGAGTGTCTGGATTAGCATTTACAGTCATTTTAGCTAACTCAAGTTAATTGGTAATCAGTGAACTCCACTTCAAAGAAGACCACAAACTCTAGTCTAGAGGTACACTTTGGGCCATGTCTACATGGGGAAACTCAGGAAAGCTAAGCTGTGAAGTCAATGTGGGTTAAACTCCCACATGGATGCTCTAATTCAGGAGTAAAGTGACTTCACTTCACTGTAACTCATCCTCCTCAAGCCGTAGTTGTACTCTTTGGGGTTGTCCACATTGTGCATTAGTCCCATTTTAACAGTACGACACTAATGTGTACTGGGTAACTTTTAGCGTGCTCCAGCAGGGTCCACATGGGCCTGTGAGTGCACAACATGCCAGCACACATTAGACTTTACTCCCACCTGGTATGAACTAAGGCAGCATGTAGACAAGCCCTCAGTATCCTCTTCCCCTCCCACTGCTTTCATCCTCTTTCTTCTCTTCCTTTTTGCACTTCACTATTATCCACAGTAATGACCAAGCATGGAGTGAAGCCATAATACATCCTGGTATTCAGCTCCTGATTTCAAATGCTGGAGCAGGCCAGATGCATCTGAAGAAGTGAGGTTCTTACCCACGAAAGATTATGCTCCCAATACTTCTGTTAGTCTTAAAGGTGCCAGAGGACCCTCTGTTGCTAATTATGAGAGTGGTTTTCAGCATACTGTAAATAATTTTAAAGTAAAATATTTGCATACTGAATGCCAGATGATTGCTGATCTTAATCACTTGATGTCCAAGCGCAGTAGACAGCAGGAATTGCCAGACATCACAGCATTAATAAAAGTAATTTGATAGTCCTGACAAAATGAAGACCCCTGTTGCTAGTTGTGCTGGCTGTGAAATATGTAAGGGAGATTTAAAAATTATTATCTATAAATAACTTGTAAAAGCTCATTTTTTAGATAGCTAGACATAAAAATGAATGGGTAAAACATAAAAAAAATAACCTTGGTTTGCTTTTATCCAGCAGAATCTAAATATTTTAGGTCTTTTGTGTGTCATTAAGCAACATCAGTGATGGTGTCACATATTTTTCAATTAATGGCTTTAAAGAGGAGGAGTTTCTCTCGCCCCACACCCGCTCCACTTCAACAAATGTGTAACACACCATCCTATTGTGAGCTAATGTATTAAGCAGCCTGTTCTTGTCACCATATGTCACCCTCCCTTGAACTTCTTCTGGATCTAAAAATAGTTTGGCACAGAACACAGCAAGTTCCTGCCAACAAGTGCCTCAAGCAATTTAATCTTTATTTCACACAGGTTGGGCTCTACACAGGGCCGGCTCTAGGCACCAGCAAAACAAACTGGGCGGCACATTTTTAGGGGCGGCATTCTGGCGCGGGCCATGCCGCCCCTAAAAATGTGCCCCAGCCGCCCAAACTCACCTCCGCTGCTGCCGCTCACGTGCCACGGTGCTCGAATCAGCTGTTTCGCACGTGCTGCTCGCCCTCCCTCCCGGGCTCTCAAACCTGGGAGGGAGGGGGAGACCCCGAGTGGCCGCGGCGTACATGCTGCTTCTCCCTCTCCCTCCCTCCCTCCTAGGTTTCAGAGCCTGGGAGGGAGGGGGAGCAGCGGCACACGAATCAGCTGTTTCGCACGCCGCGGCCGCTCGGGATCTTCCCCTCCCTCCCCGGTTTGAGAGCCTGGGAGGGAGGGGGAGACCCCGAGTGGCCGCGGCGCACGCGCTGCTTCTCCCTCTCCCTCCCACCCTCCTAGGCTTGAGAGCCTGGGGGGAGGCGGCAGGGCTGGGGATTTGGGGAAGGGGCTGGGAGTGGGGTAAGAAAAAAACGAGGGGGGGGGGGCAAAATTGTTTTTGCTTGGGGCAGCAAAAATCCTAGAGCCGGCCCTGGCTCTACAACCCCTGACGGTATAGCCATGGAGCCAAACTGTGATCACAGTGCAGGGGCATGAATTTCAGTGCAGTACTTGTATGAGAGGCACCAGGGCCGGCGACGTGGAAAAACAAAACTTCCTCCCATTCCCCTGTGAATGGTTCTGAGGCTTGTTCTTCAGGGACTAGCTGCAGAGCCATTGTGAGTCTATATGCTATTTCCATCAGTGACCCCCTCGGCTGAGACCTAGGCAAGGGGACCAGTTGTGAATGTACTTATGAGTAATATTACAGTGGTAATAGCAGGCACTCACCAAGATCAGGGCCCCTGTGTGCTAGGCACTGTACATGCACATGGTGAGAGACAGGTGAAGAGCTTACACTCCAAGTGCCTGGTTCAAAACCCATCAAATCAATGGAAAGATGCCCATTGACTCCCGTAGGCTTTGAATCATCAGGCCCCCAACAGACAAGATGGACAAAGGAACATTATTCAGCTGGGGAGCTAAAGCACAGAGAGATAACGTGACTTGTCCAGGATCATGCAGTGCTCTCTTTGGACCTAGCACAGTGAAGGAGATAGACACCGGAGGAGCTGATTTAAACACAGCCATCTACGGTCGTGCCTTCCTTGCTCTGGCAAAACACAGGAACAAACGGAAGTGAGGCTGTGTCTGAGTGAAGACTACCTAGCCATTTAAAGGGTCCCATACGCCCTCTCAACTGGGATGAGCCACTTTTCTCTCCGTTCCAGAACTGAGCCAAATTCTCCCATTCACGGACTGGTAAAATGTTAAAAAGTGAATATTTAGAGCTGGGTGAATATTGGATTATTTGGTTTCATGGCTGAAAGAAAAGAACAAAGCGAAAACATTTGTTTTGAGTTGAATGAAACAGTTTGCTGGACCTGACACTAAATGTTTCCTTTCATTTGCGGGTGATGTTTAATTTTTTTTTTTTTAAAGTTAAATCTAGCTGAGTTTCTGAATGAAACATTGTTTCAAAATGAAACATTGAAACATTTCATTTTGAAACCATTGAAATGAAATTGTTTTAATTTTGGAAGTTTTTCCATTTTTTCCCCTTTGGCTAAATCTATTAGCTGAATTTGACCCCAAACTGCACTTTTCAGCATTTTTCACTGATTTTTTTTTTTTTTTTTTGGCCTGGTTCATAGAATCATGGAATATTAGGGTTGGAAGAGACCTAGTCCAACCTTCTGCTCAAAGCAGGACCAACCCCAAATAAATCATCCCAGCCAGGGCTTCGTCAAGCTGGGCCTTAAAAACCTCTAAGGAAGGAGATTCCACCACCTCCCTAGGTAACCCATTCCAGTGTTTCACCACCATCCTAGTGAAATAGTGTTTCCTAATATCCAACCTAGACCTCCCCCACTGCAACTTCAGACCATTGTTTCTTGTTCTGTCATCTGCCACCACTGAGAACAGCCGAGCTCCATCCTCTTTGGAATAGGGTGCCCAGATAGCAAGTATGAACAATCGGGACAGATGGGGGGGGGGGGTAATAGGTGCCTATATAAGAGAAAGCCCCAAATATCAGGACTGTCCCTATAAAATCAGGACATCTGGTCACTCTACTTTGGAACCCCCCTTCAGGTAGTTGAAGGCTGCTATCAAATCCCCCCTCATACTTCTCTTCTGCAGACTAAATAACCCCAGTTCCCTCAGCCTCTCCTCATAAGTCGTGCGCCCCCGCCCCCTGATCATTTTCATTGCCCTCCGCTGGACTCTCTCCAATTTGTCCACATCCCTTCTGTAGTGGCGGGCCCAAAACTGGATGCAATACTCCAGATGAGGCCTCACCAGTGCTGAATAGAGGAGAATAATCACATCCCTCAATCTGCTGGCAATGCTCCTACTAATGCAGCCCAATATATCATTAGCCTTCTTGGCAACAAGGACACACTGTTGACTCATATCCAGCTTCTTAACCACTGTAATCCTCAGGTCCTTTTCTGCAGAACTGCCGCTTAGCCAGTCAGTCCCCAGCCTGTAGCAGTGCAGGGGATTCTTCCATCCTAAGTGCAGGACTCTGCACTTGTCCTTGTTGAACCTTATCAGATTTATTTTGGCCCAATCCTCTAATTTGTCTAAGTCACTCTGGACCCTATCCCTACCCTCCAGCCTATCTATCTCTCCCCCCAGCTTAGTGTCATCTGGTTCTACTGACATTCATGTCATGGGGGTGATTTTCCCTTCCAAACTTCAGTGCAGGGATGGTTTCGTTATGCTGTGTCTAAACAACGGAGATTCCCATCTCCATTAGGACAGCAAACAGCATCAAGATGATTGGAGAGTGAATCAGATCGGACTAAAGCTAAGGTCGGTTGGGTGCTGAGCCTGGAGACTGAGGCCTGGTCTACACTGGGGGGCAGGGGAATCAATCTAAGTTACGCAACTTCAGCTACATGAATAACGTAGCTGAAGTCAACGTACTTAGAGCTACTCACCACGGTGTCTTCACTGCAGTAAGTCAACTGCTGCCGCTCCCCCGTCGACTCTGCCTGTGCCTCTCGTGGTGGTGGAGTACAGGAGTCGATGGGAGAGCACTCGGGGGTCGATTTATCGCTGCCCACCGATCTGGCAGGTAGTATAGACATACCCTCAGTTATCTAATTTCACTGACATGGATAGTTATTTCCAACCCTAAAATCCAGAATTTTGCTCTCACGTTGGAAGAGTCTCCTGAGACTGCCGTCAGGATCACTCAGAGTGGTCCCTCTCTGGAAAACAAAGCAACCCCTCTGAAATCTCTCTCTGGAGACAGCACATCATCTCCTCACTTGATGAAGAGAGCACAGGAATTTACATCCAGCAAAAAGAATTTGTATCTGGCCAAGTGGCTGTTAAAGATTCATGTATGTAAACGAGGTTTATAAATGCTGTTCTGTCAGAGAAGCAGGGACTGGGACTGTCAGAGTGGTGGGAGTCTAAGCAAACTTGGAAAGCTGTCATCTGCTTTGCCTGGTGGAGTTCCTTTTGTTTCTGTGCTGTGGTGTGCTGCTGGACAGAAATCCATACAAGCTTTACATGGCACTTGTCAGGGTTCCCTCCCCACTCTGAACTCTGGGGTACAGATGTGGGGACCCGCATGAAAGACCCTGTAGCAATGCAGACTCATCCCTGAGGCGCCTCCTGCTGGTCTTCTCGGGAATTAGCTCATCCAGCCATTGGAGCGCCCTCTACAGGCCGGTGATCCGCCTTGCCACTGGCCCCATGTCCCTCCCAGGACCCCAGTGCCTCTTTCTCTGTGTGCTGCCGCCTGGCAGTACTCCCACAGTTCTGGTTCTCCCCCTCCCAGGGGAACCCCCACCCACTACCCCCACTTTGCCTCAGTCTTGGCTACTGCCCAGTCTCCATCTAGCCCCGTTCACTGGGGCAGAATGCAGTATCAGCCACTCATCACAGGCAAAGGGGTTCGGACCTGCTGCCTCTGCCTACCCGTGGGCTGCCCCCTGCAACCCAGTACCTAATAGGCCTTACCAGGCCTGCAGCCTGGGGATTTCCTAGGCCAAAGCTCCCCAGGCCTTTCCCCAACCCTGCTCCACAGTACCTTTTTGTGGCTTTTAACAAGGCCTGCAGCCTTGGGGGTTTCCAGGCCGGAGCTCCTCTAGCCTTCCCCAAGCCCTGCTCTACTTTAGGTGCCCTCTCAGCTTCCAGGCAGCCAGGCCCTTCTCTCTACACTGCTAGAGAGAGACTGCTGCCTCTGGCTGCCCCAGCCTTCTTATAAGGCCTGGTCAGTCTGTTTGGGGCGTGGCCCCAGCTGCAGCCATTTCCCCCAATCAGCCGGGGTTTTGCTCCCTTCCCCAGCCCCAGCCCTCTGCAGGGCTTTTTCAACCCCTTCAGGGCTGGAGTGGGTGCTCACCTCACTACAGACCCCCTACGCTTATATTCCACCAGCTTAGGTTAAAAACTTTCCCAAGGCACAAATTCCTTTCCTTGTCCTTGGATGCTATCATTGCCACCACCAAGTGATTTAAACAAACATTTAGGGAGGGGCCACTTGGAGCCCTATCCCCCCCAAAAATATATCCCCCCAGCCCCCTTCACCCCCTTCCCTGGGGAGGCTTGAGAATAATCTACCAACCAATAGGTTAACAAGGTGAGCACAGACCAGACCCTTGGGTTTTTAGGACACTAAAAACCAATCAGGTTCTTAAAAGAAGAACTTTATTATAAATAAAAAAGTAAAAGAAGCACCTCTATAAAATCAGGATGGAAGATAATTTTACAGGGTGATAAAAAGATTTAAAACACAGAGGATTCCCCTCTAGGCTTAACTTCAAAGTTACAAAACAGGAATAAACCTCCCTCTTATCATAGGGAAAATTCACAAGCTAAAACAAAAGATAATCTAATGCATTTCCTTGCTATAACTTACATTTTCTGTAATTTTAGATGTATCATTTCAGTAGGAGCTGGGTTACCTGCTTGGTCTCTCTCTTTGTCCCGAGAGGGAACAAAAAGAAACAGCACAAACAAAACCTTCCCCTCCCCCCTGATTTGAAAGCATCTTCTTTCCCCATTGGTCCATCTGGTCAGGTGCCAACTAGGTTAATTGAATTGATTAACCCCTTGCAGGTAAGTGATTCTGTACCTCTGGCCAGGAGGGATTTGATGTTACTGCATACATAAAGGTTGTTACCCTTCCCTTTATATTTATGACAGCACTCTTCTTATGTTACAGAGTAGCTCCATATCTGCCACATTGCAACTCTTCCAGATTGGACACAGAGGGGTTATCTGCCAGGTATACTCAGGAAGTCCACATGTATCCTCCTATGTTTGCCCAGTACTCCAAATTAATCACCCCAATCTCCTCCCAAAGGAGGGGTATGTATGGGCAGAGTTCCTGGGCCCACATATGCTCATCACCCCAATACTTCTGACTAGTGCATCAAAAGGTCTTTTCTCTTTGCACCCCGCACATTAGCATCCCTGCCCCTTCCTGGGTCTGTATAGGAATCCACAGCAGGCAGTGTGGATAGTTTCACATTTGGAAGAGACAGTGGACACTCAGATGTCTGGGACATTCACACCTAGACCCAACAGCCAGGAGAAGGAGATTTCCCCACCACCACCTCTCTGCAGAGCAGAGGAAAGGCCCCGAAGTGCAGAAGAAGGGAGAAAGGTGTCATAGGGCTGTGTCAAGACCTGAGCTCACAGAAACACAGGGTCTCGCCGAGGTGTAAGACAAAGGAACAGAGACAAGAAAAGGAAATGGAGATGGTTCCTACGGCAGCATGGCTCAAGGAAACTGTGTCTATAGCTAGTACCGTCTGGGTCCTAATCTCTGCTTCTCTGTGTTAATCTAAGGTAGGGTTGCCAACTTTCCAATGTTTCAAAACCAGACACTACAGGCCCCCCTGGTGCTCCTCCTCCACCCCTGTTACTTGCTGCCCCCTTCCCTGGGACTCACCTGCCATCTGCAGAGCCAGCCTGGGAGGAGCTGAGGCAGAGCCCGCCTGCCTGCCCGCCCAATTGGTCACGGCAGGGCTGGGGAAGGTGGGGGGTCAGTGTCATGGGTTGGCCCCCATTAAGGTGCCACCTGATGTGCTGAAATACTACTGAACCCGCCTGTTCTGCCAGCCTGGGCCCCCTTTACCCTGTCTTGCTGAGCCAGGCTCTTAATCCTCCTCTAGTACACACCCAGCTGCAGAAAGACACAGACACTGAGATCAGCTCTGGGAAGACTCAGCTTAAGGGACGTGCCCCAGCACTCAGGTGCCCACCTTTCCTGGAGTGCAGACCCAAACATATATTACCTTGGGCTTATAGAAAAATCTGCCCAGCACAAGCTCATAAAAATTCACTCTCTCCTTCAATGTGAAGAGAGAGATGCACAACTTCTCCCCTCCCTCTGCCCCAAGTTAGAAATTGCACAAACTGGGTTTAATAATAAACTAAACAAAAGTTATTAACTATAAAAGGCGTATTTTAAGGGATTATAAGAGATAGCAAACAGAACAAAGCAGATTACTAAGCAAATAAAACAAAACACGCAAACTAAGCTTGATTCACTAAAGAAAGAGGTTATAGAATGTAATTTCTCACCCTAAATGTTGAATTAGGTTGGATGCAGAGTTTCTGTGGCTCAGAGTTCCAGATATTTCTTCTTACAGACTGGACACCTGTCTCAGTCTGGACGCACCCCTGCCTTTTCTTTCAGGTTAGTTCCTTTGTCCCTTCAGGTTCTTTCAGCAGTCCTTCTTCTTGTGTAAGCAATGGAGGAGGGTCCACATCAACCCCCTCCCCAGCCTTAAAAGGATTTACTTAAGGCGGGAATCCGTTGTTTGATCCCCATCCCCCTACAGTGGGAAAGTACCAGCAGTGTCCAAGGGGTATGTTGCATCAGGTCACATTATCACCTGACCTTGTAGTGTCACAGCTACATTCCAGGACACCTCTCAGGAAGGAGAGAGATTAGTATCTTCAGAGTTCTATTGTTCTTCTTAAATGGGTCATTCAGGAGGATTTCCTACTGCATGGTGGGCGTTTCCCCCAAGTACACACACAGTTGTAATTGTTCCATAGTCAATATTCCTAACTTTAGATACAGAAATTATACAGGTATACAAATTGGATAATCACATTCAGTAAATCATAACCTTTCCAATAGAGGGTCCTGCTTTTTACAGATTCAGACTAACACGGCTACCCCTCTGATACTCAACCTTTCCAATGATATCTTACATGAGCCGTCTTGCATAAAGTATATCTTAGTTATACCAGGCCATATTCATATCATAACCATATTTATATGAAGAATATGGGGTGTAATGTCACAGTCAGTCCCCAGAGTGAGGTGCCAGAGAGAGCCAGGGCCCTGGGAGGCAGAGAAGGCAGGATATGGCATCACGGGTGGCCACCGGCCCCGCTCCTCAAATGCTGCGCGCTGTCAGGATCCCTCCTCCTCTAGCAGCAGCTGCTCTTCCTGGTTCCCACCCTCCCAGCAGCGGAGGCCGATTGCAGTTACTTTGGTAACTGGACTGTTGGTGTCCAGTCAGCAGTACTGACCAAACACTGCATAGATCCCCTTTTGATAAGACTTTCCAGTCCAAAACCGGACACCTGACAACCCTGCCCTCATTCAGATGCTGCAGGGTGATTATTAAATTGCTACCTTGTTTTGAAAAGGCTGCCTGGTGCCATTGCAGATGTATTGAGAGTATGGCACCCTAAAAAGGGGTACAGCACAAGCCTCCTGCAGGAGTCTGGACTCACTGCAGGGAGCCATGGCAGCAGATAGGGATTCTATGGCACCCAAAGGCCCAGTTTTGGAATCATGGAGGCCACTGGCCTGCCCCTGTGGAACTGTGCAGATCCTTGGGTTCTGATCTAGTAAGGGGGCCAGTCCAAAGGACTGGTTACACACTGGGGCATGGAGAAGATCATGTGAATCAGTGACAAGGGCAGACACCATTTACCTAGGTCTTCAGGAGTGATAGGTTCTAAGTTATTACCCCGTTATAGGGGCCAGGAGGACGTCACAGTGGTTTTAAATGTTTTTGAGATGAGTTGTGAATTTAACTGGGTAGCCACCAAACCCAATGTCTGTCCCACTTACTGATGGGGGAGGGACCGGTCACGTGTTCCCAATTTCATGTTCATGCTGACGTTCCTTTTCATTCTCTCCTCTCCTCTGGTGTAGCTTGTCTCTTTCTGGAGGGAAACTTCAGCTTTTCCTCCTCAGTCTACAGCCTCTTCAGTGCCAGCTGCTGCTAAAGTGGTGAACTCATCTGGATGGAGCCCAGTTGCTTCTTCTGTCATCATCTTTTCTGCTCCTCTCCAGGAGATCTCCTGGTCCCTTCTGGCCTCTGTCTCCCTCAACCTCTGCTATCCCCACTGGTGATCTGGATGTTCCTCTAGAGTCCCCTCCTGCTGCTGGAAAATGACTTTTTTTTCTGGTCCTCAGAGTACAGCAGGTCAACCAGCTGTGCCCGCGTCAGCTCTTGAGGGCTTGGCTGCCGCTGTCTGCATATCTCCGCAAGCTGACTTTTCTTGAGTTGTTCATAAGCCTTTTCCAAAAAGACTGTGAAACCCTTTTTCTCTTTGCTGTTTCCTACTACAACACTTGCTTTCTCAGCTGTTGGCACTTATTCGAAATTCACCACTGTCACCATTCCACCAGGCTAACCGGGTCACATGTGGCATTTGTACACTTATTACATATCAGTATTCTTAGGAGATTACAGATGCTTCATGTCTGTCACAGGAGTGATATCTACTCTGGCTTTCACCAAATCCAAGCCCCAACCAGCTCTAGAAGATACCCACCCCTTCCTCCGCATCTAGCATTTCCCTCTTCACTGCCTTTCTCTTCACCAATCCCCAAGCCCAGCAGCCCACAGAGCCCTGGTTTCTTTACAGAATTGTTCCAGAATTTCATATTCTGTATGTCTGCGTCTATGCAAATAGTTGGTTACATGACGCTGAGGAACTGCAGGAATCGATCCTGGGTTTTGCAATTCTAATAAAGCTTCTTTGCTGGCTTCCTCTGTGCAGTTCTTCACATCCGCCTTTAACATCTCCGTGGGGCGAGAGATGATGTGAGTAAGCAAAGGGATCTGAAACTTGCAAAGCACTAACAGAAGGGAGGGGAGCGGAGGGAAAAGTAGCAACCAGCACTTCACATTTAATTGACACTTTTCCCTGCACTGGTCAGTCTACCCAAGGTCCTGCTGAATCAAGTTATTTTAACATGAGAAAGCAACTAAGCAACGTAGAGGAAATCTCAAGCATGCATGAAGTCTGGGAGTTAACAAAAAGCAAAACAAAAAATGCCGGAGCATGCAATTTGGTTTGAAAACAGAGAAGCCGCTTCTTTGAATCAGGTGACATAGGAGGTTTAATAAAAGAGAATTAGGGGGCTATGTTGTCTTGTAATTAGTTTTAACCCCGTCATTGTTATTAATTATTATTATTACAGAATTTCTCATCCGCATACCTCTTGAAATGTATCTTTGATAGTTTTAAAGCAAATCTGCTGACATCAAAACTAGGAACATTAAAGATATATTAAAACTCTTCTAAATGTTCAACTTGAATAGAGTCTAGATTAGTATATTACACTTTCATAGTAGAGAAAATGTGTGAGCATTAAATTGCTTCCCTTGACTGGTCTATTATCAGGCATAAAAGAACATTAGTACTTCAAGTCTATAAGACTAAATACAGGTTTTGCATCTAGAGAACTTCAAATCAAGGTGCATTCAGTACAAAGCTTGATCAAAATAATATAATAAAGTGTGTCTGTGATAAGTTTGGCAGATCTGTATTTCTTTGGTTTATATTAAGAGTGTCCCAGATATGTGCTTGGATCCATGAGGACTCTGAATATGATGTGCTAGTTATTTTGTCAGATACTAGCTCTGTGCATGATGCACTGAAACAGGGAAGCCACCTACCCTTAGGAAGCTGAGATCACTGAGGTTTTAAACCAAGAAGAAATAAAAATGTTCTATTTGGAGCTTCCTTTCCACTCCTCCCCCCCCCACAAATGAATAATCATTAACAAAATAACATTTAACAACATTACGGATGCAGAGGAGGTGCTGGTTTCACTGCTTGTCCAGATCTAGTCAACTCCTGGCCTTCAGGAGAGTTCTGAGCAGCTGATAGACCTGGGTTAACAAGTAGTTTCCTGGTCAATAGATTTAGGATCCTTTTCCGCAGGGTTATCTCCTTTATCACTGTTGTTACAAGAGCCATGATGCAACTCAGTTCAGTTTGAAACAGGCTGAAGATGCCACCTGTTCCTTCTAGACCAGTGGTGGGCAACTTGAGGCTCGTGGGCCATACGCGGCCCATCAGGGTAATCCGCTGATGGGTCATGAGACAGTTTGTTTACATTGACCGTCCGCAGCTCCCAGTGGGTGCAGTTTGCTGTCCTGCCCAATGGACACTGCCTGCAAACCCTGGTTTAGGTGGCGTGTGGGGGAAGGGCTGGGGACAAGGATTCTGGGCAACGCTGTGACCCCAGGGCTGTCTCTATTATATGAGGGATCCCTCCAGGCCCTGAGCAGCTCCAGGACCGGGAGGGTGAACAGGTGGATTTCAGACTTCTTCATCCCCTCTCTCTCTGGGCTCTGAGTTGTGTTCTGCATGTCTAAGACTCTCACCCATCCTGGAGAAACTGTGTTCTCTCGTTCATTTACAAACGCATTGAAAATGGGATTAGATGCTAAGATGAGCCATCAAAAGCATTGGCATTGCCCTTTGTGCCCACCAGAGCCAGCTGGCCTCAGTGCGCAGCATTCCAGTAGGTTTGTTTAACGCAGCGTTTCTTCCCCATTGATTTTTAAAACATACTCAGCTTGTGGGATAGGGGCAGCGTGCTGGAAATCGTGACTGAAATGAATGATCCAGCCCCTTCCCCACCCTGCCTGACAGAACACAGACAGGGTTGTGTTATCCCGCTGTTCTGATGGGATAATTTCCAACAAGCACAGGAGTTCAGCAAAGCTAGTGCAATGGTTTGGAGGTTTGCATGACTTCCCCAGTTCCCTTCTCAACAAGCTTGTCCACAGACAGCCAAATGCTGCAGCCTTGGAGGGAGAGAAAGAATGAGACCTTCCGTACCCTCCTCCGCAAAAACCCAGCTCGGGAATTTTCCATGAAGAATCATGGCCCAAAATTCTCAAGTGGTATAAGTCTATTGGTTTCAGTGGAATTACATCAGTAAAGAGTCAGGGCTTTTTTCCCCTTTAAGTTTCATTGAGCTTTCTAGCTTGTCGTGGAAGCAGGTAGGGTGACCAGATGTCCCGATTTTATAGGGACAGCTCCAATTTTTGGCTCTTTTTCTTATATAGGCTCCTATTACCCCCCACCCCCTGTCCCCATATTTCACACTTGCTGTCTGGTCACCCTAGAAGCAGGGCTGCTTGTTTCTGAGCCTGAGACCAAATTAAACAGCTGCCTGGAAAACCAGGAAGCATGAGACTACGGGACAGAGAGGTTTTGGAGGCTTGTTCTTAATTCCTTCAGCACTAGTGACAACTACAATAATGTGTATTAGACAAATGCCTACGAGTTCCAATCAGGGTTCATAAAATGAGCATGCAGTCCCTGTCTGAAAGAGCGTACAGTTATAGCAAATACTGCCTGCCGTGAATTTCAACAAACCAGTTGCTTTGCCATACCACTAACGCTGCTGAAACAGGCACCGGGCAGGAGAGATTCTGTGTGATCATGAATTGATTTGGATAATGACCACGAAAGAGGAAGAGCTCTGGTAAGAATCGATGCCAGTTTGAAAGTGTTCGAATTAAATATTGATATTTTTAAGTCTGCATTAACACTAATGGCAAAACTATAAATCATGGACAAGCTTAATAAAATGTATCCTGTCTTGTGACTGCTTAACAGAGGCCTTTGATTGATTTTTGGCACCAACCAGGTAATTCTGAGATCAATAGGACACCAAATGCACCTGTTTTCTTGTTAATAGCTCAGAAACACTCGCCACACATAAAGACGCTAAAGCGCCCCTGTGTTACGTGTAAAGAATAATTCTCTTTTAGCTATGAAATTGTGCTTTATCACATAAGAGGTGTTTGAAATAAATGCAAACACCTTAAACTGCTTATTTTTAAGCCTAAATCAAAGACCTGTTAAACCTCTTCAACTGAATCTTGTGAATAATCAAATCAGTATACAAATGTAAACAGAACATTGCCAAGCTTGAAAACATGAACACACAACAGTAATAATCCATAGTGCACTCTGCAAATACAGCTGCAGCTTGTCACAAAACAAGCTGTTCCTGCAACGTAAAATTGCTCTGAAATTGGCCTGCTGACAATTACAACAAGGGCCAAGTTTTATTTGTAAAGCATGTAAGTGTGGGAAATAGCTCCTTCAAGGAATTTGCACCTGACCTGAGGGAGAAAAAAATAAACAAAAACAAAAATGACAGCAAGTTCTTAAAACTACCTGTGAATATTCAGACGAAAGCATGACCAGGTTACGTACTTGGGGCTGAACAATGTGACCCATATGTTGGGATTCCTTCCGAGACCTTTTCCACATGGCTTATCTGAACACTTCATCCCGACCTGGGAGAATGCTTCATCCAGTTTTCTGGATCCCATAAACCTCAGTTCAACTCCAGCTCGTCACTCACGTTACTTTATTAGGCATGTACCAGCTCTAGGCCCATGGTGGCCAGGCCCAGATGAAGGGGAGTTAGGTACCAGGTGATACCACAAATCATCACACTACACAGTTTATGTACATTTTTCTAGCTACTAACATCTGTACTTCTTGAATCTAACTGGTTTGGACATCATATGGATCACATAAGGACCAATTGCTTTGCAGATCATATAAGGACCAATTGTTTATGTCCACACCTTATCTGCATTTCAAGCTTATCAGGTCAGGGTGTTCCCACTCATCTCAACTAGCCCAAAAACACCATCTCCAGCACACAGCTTCACACCCTTGCTTACAGTTAACCTTGCACTCAAATCAAGATATATACATGTTTCCTCATGCCCAGCAAGATCTGTGCCTACACCCTGTAGCTCCTGTTTAACATTGAGGGGTGATGTCCCCCCAAGACTATAAGGTCCAACATGAAATGAATTATCCTAATCATGGGGACTGGCTGTTCAGTCAAAATGAAGCACGTCACGCTTGAGCCCTTTGGGAGCTAGACCTTTGCACTAAAGATGATGGTAGCTGCCATATTCTCCATTTTATGATAGAAGTGGCAGATTTACCATCTCTTCATGTCTTCAGATTGAGCCTGGATGCCTTTGTGGAACAGGTGCTTTAGCCAAACCCAGGTTGTTGAGCTCGATGCAGGGATAACCAGAGGCCAGACTCGATGATCTGATCATCTTTTCTGGCCTTAAATCTATTAATTCAGGAGACGGTGCCAATGCAGTGCACCGTTGGCTAGCCTTTGGGCATGCCCTTCTACAATTATTTGAAATACACTCCTCCAGAGGGAGCAAAACATTACAAATATGGATTATTCACTGTTACACCTGACATAAAACCTCTTCCATTTGCCACTTTGACCAGACTAAACTCGTCCATAGTGACTAGAATTATGGTCTCGCAGGCAATAGTCAAGAGCCAAAGTCTTAGTGGGTTAAGGGAACCATTTACATTAGAAACAGATCGATTTTGATGCAACATCACTAGAAGAACTGAAACCAAAACAGAATGGTACAACACAGAGAATTATAAATAAAGCAATGGTACCAGAGGACAGTTGTTATGCCAGGAAGTTAACTTAGAGATTTGGGAATTGAGAATGGCATAGGATTTAGTAAGGGGAAAACCAGTAGCAACGTAAAGTAAGAGGTTTTGAGGATAATGGATAGCAATGTGTTGGCAAGAGGAGTTTCACAGACAGCTCAGTAAGTTCAGCAACAGAATACGGAGGTGAGCCATGTCCACAGATTCCAGTCGTTATTTTGAAAGAGTGGGAACATAGACAACTTTCCAGCTAAAGCAAATACTTCATTGCAGCTAAGCTAGTTCTCATCCTTTGCTGTATGCCACCTTGTGCCCTCGTTTTTGCCAGATTTATGTAACCCATCTGTTCTGCTAAACTGCTTCTAGTTTGTAAAGCCAAAGTAATTGCTTTTTTCATGCGTATTTATGATAATTTTACTGTTCGTAGCCAAATATCCTGATTCCTGCAGAACCAATTGTTACTCATCAGAAACTCCAAGTTTTGTGAAATGGCCGGCAGATGGGTAAAGCATCAACTTACGTGCAAAAAAATAGCACATGGAAAGGGGGAAATGAACTCACAGTCTCTGTGCATTATCACTGGGAAAACCCAACAAATCCCTGGTGAGAGGAGTATCATCATCATAAAACAATAGCTAATACAAATTCCATTGAAATTGTTGAATACAGCCCTGAGTGCTGCCAATCCCACGGCCTCCCAGACTGGAGGAAGAAGAGGACAGGCTTGAGATGAATAGAGTAGTAGAGTACATTACAGATGCAATACAGTGGTGCCCCTATGGTGCCTGTGATTTTTAATAAAATGGTCATGTCTGTATCTGTGTAATGACACTCAGGGCAAGTCTACACTAAAATATTGCATTGACTCAGCTTAACTGAAGACGCTCTATGCTGACAGGAGAGAGCTTTCCCCTTGGCATAGTTAATCCACCTCCGCAAGAGGCGGTTGTCAGTGGGAGGGCTTCATGGCACTGTCTACACAGGTGCATAGGCCGGTATAACGGCATCACCCAGAGGTGTGGATTTTTCACACCCCAGAGCGACGTAGTTATACTGAAGTAATTCTTTAGCATAGCCCTGCCCTTAGTGAAGCAGAAGTGGGGAACTGATTTTCACCACCATGGGATACATCATCTCCAAGTTAACTGGTGCAACATTTTCTTCCGTGGACTCTGGCAAGTTCTGCTCCACCCCAACACTGCTAAGCTGACAACTTTTATAGTGCCATTGACAGGCTATTGCTTTCCTTGTCTCCCATTCAGCATCACAACTACCATTCTGCAAGGCCTGGAGGGAGTGCACATTTATACAGGTGACATTTCCATTTATGGGAAGACAGAGGAAGACAATAACGTGAGGTTCAAACGAGGTATGAAGGCACTTAAGGCTGCTGAAATTAAATAGAGAAAAATGTATGTTGTGACAAACCCAACTGCAGTTCTTAGGGCATGTTACTGATAAAGTGGGGGAAGGACAAGTCCAGGAAAAGTGAGACCAAATGCTGAAGTGCTGCTCCCTAAAACAATAACAGACCTGATGTATCTCCTTAGAATGATGAATGTTTTGGAACAAATTTGCACCTATTTTGTCCTCAACCCCCCAAGCTCCTTATGCACACTACTTAGAAGAAACTCTGTTGATCTGGGATAAAGCAGAGGATTGCACATTTGAGGAACCAAAGAGTCCATTAACCACATTGGAAGTAATGGTGTTGGATGAGATTTCCAACTCCACAGGCAGTTCAGCAAGGGGGATGCTACTCCAGTTACACGGGGATCATCTGAGGCATATCACTCCAGACAGCTTTCAGATGCTGAGACCTGGTGACTCAGATGGAGAGATTTAGTGAGAGTTTGTTCACACAAGAAATTCCTATGAATATTTCAGTATTTTGGTAAGTTCAAACTGGTAACAGACCCCTTGGCACCACTGATAAACAGTAAATGCCTACACAAGGTGGCCATTAGGTGCCAGAGACTGTTCATAATTTGACACGGTCAACCCAACTGCAGAATATGTGCCACAGAAGTGCTTAATGACCCCTTCAATTCTCCTGAGGCTCAGGTTGACATAGTAAAACATGGGATGCCATCTTGAGAGGCTTGCCAATCTCACTACAAAAATTAGAACTGATTGAAATAGCCACCACTGCAAGCCATATCCAAGTTTATGAGGACTGGTTGGTTCAGTATTTTTTTGATAATCCCATACTGAACCAGTACCTTCTATGCAATAAGAGGTCTGATTACCTATTGCAGGCCTTTAGTCCTTGATGGACATGTTCCAGAACAGTTCAGTTTTTCTTTCTCTGCAACATGCATTTGAAAACATCAATAGTTATGTATGGCATGGCTAATCCAATAAAATGCTTTCAAAGCATTTTATAATCTACGTCTGTTAAAATGTATTTCCCATGAATGTTCGTATGGCTGTAACTGAAATTGTTTTCCTATTGATAAATACTTAAGCATTTTTAAACCTCTGAATGCAGAGAAATGATAAATAATGTGCCTAAAATGAGGGTTTCTGCAGCGCTACAGAACACATTTTACAATGAACAAAGACGAAATCAAGATGGAAATTGTATAGGAATTTGAGCATCACAGGGAACATATTCATAGATTTTAAACATCACAGCCAAATTAGAGAGCTTTTTACAAAGCACGAGCTGGTTTAAGAGTTACAGGAAAAGTGACTTATGGCTGTCATTTAATTAAAAGCCTGTCTCCACAGTCACAATGATTTATAGCTGCAGACCTGACACATAAATTGGGAAAGACAAATAGCCTCGTTTTTCCTGCTTGCGCTGCTAACTAGCCCTGAGTTGGTTGCACACCAGAATATGGGAATGGCCATTTAAATATTGGCTTCATTTTCCAGAGCATGAAAAATTAAGAGTTTGCCACATTAAGAAATAATCTTTCTGATCAGCCCTATTTTAGCCATGGTTACTTATTGTGCGCACAGTGATGGTCCAGACCCTCAGCTGGTGTACCTCAGGGAAGCTCTGTTGAACTGAAGGGAGCCTAGGAGATTTGCAGCAGCTGCAGACTGGCCTTAAGCGTTGATTGGGTTCAGAACCGCTCTCCTCATTTCTGCATTGTGTGAGGGGCTCGTCCCATTCCTAAGAGTAAGAACGGCTGGCTGTGTTATTAGTATTTGTGTCTTAGTGTCCAGAGGCTCCAACCAAGATTTGTTGTCTCATGTGCTCAGCACTGTACATAACATACTAAGAGGCCACACCCACAGATCCTGCACTCTAAACAGCCAGGACAGATAAATATTATTATTATTTCCTTTTTTTTCCAAACAGGGGAACTGAAGCAGATAGTAACCACTGTACTCAGGGTCAGATGAGAAGTCTGTGGCAGTGACAAGTTTGTGGCAGTAAATCCTACCACAGTGCCTTAAACACAAGGCAATCCTTCCTCCCATCTTTGTTTCTCTCTTTTAAAGCATTTTATATCTATACGCCACCACATACGCCCGGAACAGTAATATTATCGGCGTCTTGCTTGGAATCTAACATGTGCTCCCTTGACCCAGCTTCTGTTCCCAAAGCGTCAGTCCTGTGCAGGGGAATGTGAGGTGAGCAATGGTGCTGGCCACTGACCTACCTACAAAACACACACACAGGAGAAGCAAAGTCCACCTGCAGGGGGTCCTGGCCTGCATCTAAGGAGAATAATTCGCCCATAGCTCTTTCGAAAGTCCCCCAAAGTACATATCTGAATCCATCCCATACCATCAAATATCACGTAGGGCATGAACAAGACTCTGTGATCCCTGTCTATCCTGGGCTGCTCTTTCAGCTTGCAGTGTGGTTAAGTCCCTATGTTTTCCTTTTAAGTACTGCTACTTCGGCATGCTGGTTGTTGGAATGGCTCCCTTGGTGTGTTCCTACAACTTATTTTTTTTGAGAGCGGACAGATAGATTATTGGCCTATCATTGAACTTCCAACCTGGAGACCCAGTGATGCTGGAACAGGTTTTATAGTGGGGGTGCTGGAGGTGGAAACCAGGCATTTGAGTTGTTATTACTGCTTCGAGCCAGGGGTGCGGCAGCACCCCGAGGTCCAGCACCTAGGGGAGAGACCCTCATTAAAAATCATGCATGGTCTTCACATCACTTCAGCTGGTGTGTCAATGGGAACATTTTGCAAGTATGTTTTTGTCTGTTTGACTATTTAGCCAGCAAGCATGTCAGGGTAGGGGCTGTGCCTATACAGCTACTCATTCATCATCAATGCAACAGCAAGGTGAGCCACCACACCACCGCCATGTTCCAAAACAATCCGATCATGCCACGTGGGTTTGGTGCAACTCTTGCATGCTAGGAGTTCTGACTGGCTAATGCAGGGGATTAGTAGTTACATCAGATGAAACATTCCAATTGAGCAGGGATATTTTCCACCAGTCATATTTCAGCCACTCGCTGCCTCTTGCTGTCGAGTCTAGAAGATACTAGTGCTTATGCCATAAGATCAACCTTTGATGTCATGTATTAATGTATATTAACAGAGTGACCCATTAAGGAATAGTGCCATTGATACAGCTGCAGTAAGAGGCGTGCCTAAATCCCACAAAGAACAGCTGTACTCAAAGGCCTTTATAAGGTTATCGGAGATTTAAAAAAACCATGAACATCTTGTGGATTAAACTCAAGGCTAGCAAGAATCACAGAAGCCACTAAACAGAGAAGGACAGAGCCCTGGTGCAACCGCACTTGAAATATCATGTGCCAGTCTAGGGCCAGATCCTTAGCTGGGGTAAATGGGTGCAGAGCCATTGACTTCATGAGCCCATTTATGCCAGCCTGGTCTCCACAGTTTAGGAAGAACAAAATAATAAATAAAACAACAGCAATGAAAAGAAGAAGAAGTGGAGCGGAACGTGAAGGAGTTACTTGTATATTGTCAGCAAAATGAGGGGCACAGGAAAGATGTGATCAGGGTTCCAAAATATCTTCAAGACAGTATAAATCAAGGAAGGACATTCATACTCTCATAAGATGGTGGGATAATGAACAAGGACGTGATGCTATGGAAGGACTAGGCTAGCAATTGTGAAAATTTGCACAGTGAGAAAAGCCAGCAGGGAAGTAGACTGCTGGGAGAGGTAGTATCACCACCACTACTGATATTCAGATACAGATTAGACTAGATATGACTATTAGGAGTAGAAGAACCCGTTTAGAAAGTGAAAGGATCCCTGTGGTTCTTTGCATGCAAATTCACCTTCACAGAGAAGTGAACACAAACCTCCATGGTTCTGAACAAAGAGTTACTCCCCGGAAATTGAAATATATTGGGGCAAATCTTCAGAAGTTGTGATGTTAGAGCACTGAGGATCTGTCTCATTGTCTCTGCAGATCCACTTGAGTGCCTGCCTCAATAACAAGCCCCAGAACCCTTCAGAAAACAGTGTTTGTTGCAGGCCCATGCAGGCCCTCTTGGCTATCTGAATGTTTGCTGTAAGGCCATTATAAGGCATTCCAAATCCAATTGCCCTCTGCTCCCTGCAAAGACCTGGAAGAGCACTGAGCAAAGGTGGGTAGGTGTGGATCTGCAGAGGTGAGGCCTGTATTCAGAAAAGAACTTCAGTTGTAGGTGAATAACTTTCCTTTCTTCTTCTGCTTCTGCAGATCCTCAAACTTGGGAGGTTGGTTAGTAGCAGTTGCAAGGTCCTACTAGGCAGTATCAATAAGAGAGTCAGCACTAAGTTTGGGGGCCCCATAAACCAAGAAGAACCTGAACGTTCAGGTCAGCAGAGAAGCAGAACCAGGCTGAGTCCTTCTCTCATGGTGACTTGATGAAAGTGCTGACATAACTTGCATGGCGTGGATTACTGATGTAGCTGAGAAGACCAGAGACCTTTGTTTAGAGAGATTGCTAAGTCATTGGAATCCTTGTTGTGGCTTTCGATGCCAGTGGTCATTGGTCAGTTCCCATTGCCAAACCATATGTGAGCAGAGGCCTTTGGCAGTCTCTACAAGTCCTTCATTGATGAAAAGAACAATCTTTTCCTTTTCTTTGATTTTCAGTATCGCAAACAGCTTGTGACTCCTTCTTGATACTGAAGTAGCATGTCATGAGTCATCCACGCCTGGACTTTCTGGCAAGCATGGGATTGGACACTACAGGGGATCCCTTCAAAGGGGCTCAGGGACTGGTGTGCACCCATTGTTAACCTGCAAAGCAAAGTAAGGGCTAGTTTAGCCCAGAGGAGAGGGTTTGGGTGGCTGACAGGCTGGTTGAGTCAGGAAGCACAAGCAAGGCTCCCACACCCTGGAGGCAAGGGGGTAACAGGATGACTCAGAGTCCTGGATACCCCGAGAATCATCGCAGTGGTATTAGGAGGTTTTGGGGCACAGAGAAGGACGCCTGATTATGACCCAACATACGGCAACCATCAGGGCGGCCACTCATCCAATTGCACATCAGTGAAGGGAAACCATTCAAGGACTTAATAAAAGCTGTCAGGAAAAAAAAAATCAACTATTTATTGTGAAACCAAGATTTCTTTTTGATTTTTGGCAACTGAGAACCAAAATAATTTTTTTTAAAAAGACCCAGAACTGAAAATCCACAAACATTTTCAATTAGTTGAAAACCATCCCCAGTTAACAAAATAAGCAGAAAGTATGATCAGCGTCAATAAGCACAGTTGTTTCCTTGCTTGGCGGTTGCCACACATCCAGTGTATGGGTCATGACAGAGCCCTGTGGATTTTTACATCCTTGGACTTGTCCCTCTGAGAAGCTTCCTGGACTGTTGGGAGCTATCTGTTTGAGGAGACTTTGTTATCAGATTTTGTCATCTCCCAGGCGTTCTCTGTCCAGGATATTACTGGAGAGAAATGTGGTCTATTGAAAACTACAGTTAATTGTGATCGATCACTTTAAATTCTCAGGGTTTTCCTGGTGCTGCTTGCAGGCTAGGAGGGAAGCGTGCAAATCAGAGTCAGTTCTGCACACAGCCAAACTAGAGGTAGGGTGATCTATGCCTCCATTTTGTTAGGATGTCGCCCGTTTTCTTTCTGTGTGTTTTGGGGTTCTTGTGTGTTCTCATTCCGGATTCTAAGAAATAAAATAGTGTTATATTTCAGCCTTGTAGCAAGAGTAATTTATGTTTTTGGCTACTGTCTCTGTGTCTGTGCTGTGAATATAAGAAAAATAATAAGAAAGTTTTTAAGAAAGTTCTCATTCTTGCATTTGTTTTTGTTGGACTCTCATGAAAATGGTATCAAAGGACGTTTCCTCAGGTGACTTCCCATGCATAAAAGATCTCCATGTCTCCTGAAAAAAAAGTCTTTTTAGAACTTAAAAATGCCAAGCCTAACAATGAAATGAAATCAACAGGACTGCCAACATACTACATAACTTTCCCATTCTTGTTTATTTCATGCTAAGGATATACACTGACTTTGTCAGATCACTGCAACAAGCTGTGCAGTGTGAGAAAGTTCTCCTTTCACAGAAAGAACAAACTTTGCTTTGTAATAATTCCAACTCACACATAGCTAGAAGACCAAGTCCAGGAATCCTACACAAAACACAGATAGATAGATAGATAGATAGATAGATAGATAGATAGATAGATAATTTATTTAGGCCTCAGTCTTCCAACCAGATACACACAGTCCTTACATCCTTGCAGCTTTTTACTGAATTCAATGGACTCCCATGCACCATACCCACACGGATCCAATTGCAGGACTAATCTTTTCATTTTCTTTTCTTCTGACACTGATTCAGAAAGGTGCTTCAGTTATAGAGATGCCTAAATTTAACTACGTGAGTGGTCCCATTGACGTCACATGCTTAAAGTTAAGCACATCCTAAATTCTTCAAGGAACTGGGGCCTACAAACCAGCAGTTTATGGCCTCAGTGAAAGCAAGCATTACCCTGAGCTCATTCAGAATAAAAGCCACTGATATTTCAATCAGGTACAAGTCAAAGAGAAAACCATTGCAAATAGGTTCCTAAAATTCTTTGCAGAGAGGGGTATTTAAGTGAATTAAAGATTTTTTTAAGACAGTACAAACTGTTCTTAAGAGCAATTCTGAGAATTCTGTGACATTGCCTTCCAGCAAATACCTTAAAGTGTCCACAGGAAAGATGATCAGAAACCAGTGCTTTGTAACGTTAGACAGTCTTTTGGCCTTGGTCCACTTGTAGGCATTTCAAGGGGAGAGATGCCAAGCTATAGCCAAGAAGGAAAGTGCCATGTTCAGCTAAAACTAAAGATTTTAGGCTCCTAGACTTAGATGAAAAGATCTGTTACTATCACCAGTCCCTGTGTATTCAGTAATAGATGGATTTTTAGCTGTTGATATGATGTTCAGTTTTCAAAATAAGAGACTTATCTAAAACAGGAAATGTATTTTTCACCACAGGAAGTAATTCATATCATTTCACCCTTCAGGAACTCATTCTGGTTCAGATAAGCCCCCAAAGTGTGCCTACTTAACGGCATTGTTGCCAACTCCGCCCGTTTTATCACAAATCTCACAATGGAATTTTTCTCACAGACCCCGCTGATTGAGTCAACAGATTGCATGAAAGTCTCAGCTTTCATCCTAAAAAAAGCAAGATTTTAGGTTTCATAATTGCACTAAAAAAGCTTGAAAACATGAACCAAGTGCACCCTAAAGGCTCAGGAACCAGAAGGCTAATAAAGGAACCCCAAATGTATTAATTTTTAAAGTCTCATGATTTCTGAGCCAATCTCAGGACTTTTGGGACCTGACTCATGATTTCTGAATGCTTGGAGAGGGCAACACGGTAAGTGTAGAACAGAGTCAACTTTTTTTTAACCTCAATAAAAGGTTAGTTCCATTGTGGGATGCTTAGTATTTTGTCCAGACCAATTTGCTGATCTCCAGTAATTACATGTTTGATCTGTGCTAACATTTCCAGTAACTGTAGAAAGATAGGACAGGCTGCATGCGTGACCAGCAAGATACCCATTGTCCCTACAGGTAGGTAGAAATACCCCATTTTTGAAGCTCTTTAACAATGGGGTGTGTAACATTTAGGAGCTGGGTAATATCTCAGGGAAGCCCCATAAAGAGCATTCAGTGCAGAACCTACCAGAACGCTTCCATAGCAGTGGTGTACATAAGAATTAGGACACGTATATTTATGCATCGTTAATAAACATATTAGCTGAAATCTAGTCGGGCCAGTGCGGTTTCCCCATAGTCTTAAGGTTGTGAAGCGCGCGAGAACTCAACCGTTTGGTTAGGCGCGATTTGTTGCTATTGAACGGAGTCAATGGTTTCAGAGGCAAGTAGGACATGCCCCAAACTAGAATAATCAAGATGGAAGGATCTGCAATAACCTGAATTTTTTTAACGAGGTTTCTCTGTTTAATAAATTACAGTTTATATCCCACTTGTACCAGCTCAGCAAGTTTTTAAAAATAGCTACAATTGGAGTCTACAGTGACACTACTATACGCAGGACAAAATTAAAAGGTCTATCAGCCCTTATGCTTTGAACATAAATGATCTGATCCTAAGCACATTGTAAATTTCCTTTGCCCTCAGTAGGCTTTGGAACATGGCAATGATGAAAAAAATCGTGTCAGGAGATTTGTTGTTTTTTCTTTTCTTTTCTTTTTTCTCTCTCTTTTTTTTTCTGTCTTACGCTACTGACTGATTAAGCGGATTACAATGTATTTGTGTTTTTCTGTGGAGGGCATGATACCAGACTCAATGAACCAGGGTCTATATGTGCTACAACATGCAGAGACAAGGTGGGTGATTTATCCTGCGACTGATACAGCTACAATAACACTGCATACTGCAACATTCACACATCTCAACAGCTCTTCAAAGACGGGCACTAAATAAAAAGGTGAGAAATTGCAGAACAGTTCTGAGAAACGTTTGGACATTTTGACAGTGAGAGCAGTGCTTTTTCTTTTTTTAGGAGGCCAGTGATTAGAGGTGGCTGAGTGAGAAGGGTGGGGGGAGGTCACTCATGCCAGTTGCGTGGGGAGCACAGCCTTTAAAAAGCATACTGGCTCCCAGTGGCTGGTGAGGGATGTGGCTGGTGAGCTGAAGGTAGCTAGGAGACTAGCTAGAGCTAACAGCGGCCAGCACACCGCTTCCCGCAGCCCCCATTGGCCTGGAACGGTGAACCGCGGCCAGTGGGAGCTGCCATTGCCCGACCCTGCAGACACTGCAGGGAAACACACCGTCCCGGCCTGCCAGCAGATTTCCCTGATGGCTGCGTACCAAAAGTTGCCAATCCCTGCATTAGACATTGTCTTTGAGAACTCCTGGAGGATGGCTGAGGTCCCAGAGGACTGGTAAAGGGCAAACACAATACCTGTCTTTAAAAAGGGGACCAAACGGGATTTATAGATCAGAGAGCCTCACTTCAATACCTGGAAGGATACTGGAACCAATTATCATCAATTTGTAAGTACCTAGAGGATAATAGGGCAATAAGTAATAAACAGCATGAATTTGTCAAGAATAAATCATGCCAAACCAACCTAATTGCCTTCTTTGATGAGGTTACTGGCTTAATGGATCAGCGAGGAAGCAGTACACACAACATATTTTGATTTTTAGTAAGGATTTTGACACCGTCTCACGCGACATTTTCATATGCAAACTCAGGAAATGTGGTCTGGATGAAATTACTGTAAAGTGGGTGCACAACTGGTTAAAAGATCATATTCAAAAAGTACTGATCAATGGTTGACTGTTAAATTGGGAAGATGTATCTAGCAGGGTCCCGCAGCGATCTGGTCTGGCTCTGGTGCTATTCAATATTTTCACTAATGACTTGGATAATTGAGTGGAGAGTATGCTATAAAATGTGCAGATGACCCAAGATGGGAGGGAACGTTGGAGGACATGATTACAATTCAAAACAACCGTCACAAATCGGAGAACTGAGTCACAGAGTTTAAGGCCAGAACCGACCACCAGCTCATCTCTTCTTACATTCTGCATGCCACTAGCCACCAACACTATGCAGCACCCATACATTAACCCAACAACCAAAATTATTCCAAAATCTTACAGCTTATGTGAGACTGAACTATTATGGGGGGACAGGCAGAGAATTTCAGGTGAACCAATGCCTGAGGCTCCAGCAATAGCAGGGAGTTCATTAAGTGAAATATACAGGTGTGTTGTGAGCAAGACACGAGAAGTCATTCTTCCGCTCTACTCTGCTCTGGTTAGGCCTCAGCTGGAGTATTGTGTCCAGTTCTGGGCGCCGCATTTTAAAAAAGATGTGGAGAAATTGGAAAGGGTCCAAAGAAGAGCAACAAGAATGATTAAAGGTCTTGAGAACATGACCTATGAAGGAAGGCTGAAAGAACTGGGTTTGTTTAGTTTGGAAAAGAGAAGACTGAGAGGGGACATGATAGCAGTTTTCAGGTATCTAAAAGGGTGTCATAAGGAGGAGGGAGAGAACTTGTTCACCTTAGCCTCTAAGGATAGAACCAGAAACAATGGGTTTAAACTGCAGCAAGGGAGGTCTAGGTTGGACATTAGGAAAAAGTTCCTAACTGTCAGGGTGGTTAAACACTGGAACAAATTGCCTAGGGAGGTTGTGGAATCTCCGTCTCTGGAGATATTTAAGAGTAGGTTAGATAAATGTCTATCAGGGATGGTCTAGACAGTATTTGGTCCTGCCATGCGGGCAGGGGACTGGACTCGATGACCTCTCGAGGTCCCTTCCGGTCCTATAATCTATGAATCTATGAATCTATGAATACCCAAATAATCCCAGCAAGTGACCCTCACTCCACCCTGCAGAGGAAAGCAGCAAACCCCCAAGGTCGCTGCTAATCTGTCCTTGGGGAAAATTCCTTCCCAATCCCACATATGGCGATCAATTAAACCCGGCGTATGTAAGCAAGAACCAGACAGCCAAGCACCTAAGTAAGAGAATACTCAGTGCCGCCTCAGGGCACTGACCCACCCCATCCAGTGTCCAGCCAATGCCACCCCTCCGTGCAGAGGAAGGAGAACAAAACCAAACAACCACCCAGAATACACTGGGGGGGAACTCCCTCCCAGATCCCTACAAGTGACTGTCTGAAACTCTGAAGCATGAGCTTTGGGAACATCACACACACATAAATCACCCCATGGCTCCTGACCTCTGCACAATCCCAAGCAACCTTATCATACAAACCCACTCATGGCTAAAGCAGTCAGGAGGGGGTTAAACTTATAGCAAAGGGCAAGGCTAAAAAGACAGAAGGTATGAGTGCTCAACACAACATCGAGATGTTAAGAACAACACTGATCAGAGAACCAAAGGACATGAAGAGAAGAAATTCTTGAATGGCTTATACACCCGCACTAGGAGCCTGGGTAACAAGCAAGCAGAATTCCTCCTTTATGAGCATAAAGTCGATCTAGTTGGTATTCCTGAAACCCAGTGCCATGATTCACATGATTGGAATATTTACATAGATGGCTATAACTTATTCAAGAAGTTACCAAGTGGGCAAAAAGGGGAGGGAGAGCAGCACTCTCAAAAACGGCATTCCCGGTTTCCAACTCACTGAAAACTCGGACGAAAATGACCTTGAGTGCGTATGGATCAATGTCATGACAGATAAAGCTCAATATCGGGTATTCCCAGACACCACCAAATCCCACAAAGGAATAGGGTGATGGCTTCTCTAGGCACCCATCTACAATGTGTAGGGAACCGAACTGTGTGGTCATGGGGTTTTTGCGGCAAGTGACACTAGCTGGAGGTCTCATGCCCAGGGCCGGCTCTAGGATTTTTGCCTCCCCAAGCAAAAACAATTTTGGCCGCCCCCCCCCATTTTTTTCTTACCCCAGCCCCACCTCAACTCCGCCCCTTCCCCAAATCCCCAGCCCTGCCTCCTCCTCCCAGGCTTTCAAGCCTAGGAGGGAGTGAGGGAGGGGGAGATCCCGAGCAGCCACAGTGCGCGAATCAGCTGTTCCACGCGCCACGGCCGCTCAGGATCTCCCCCTCCCTCCCAGGTTTGAGAGCCTGGGAGGGAGGGGGAGCAGCAGCACGCGAGCGGCAGCAGCGGAGGTGAGTTTGGGCAGCCGGGGCACATTTTTAGGGGCGGCATGGCCCGCGCCAGAATGCCGCCCCTAAAAATGTGCCGCCCCGAGCACCAGCTTGTTTTGCTGGTGCCTAGAGCCGGCCCTGCTCGTGCCGCCAGTGCTAAAACATCCTTGGAATTTCTAAACATTAGAGATGACAATTTTCTAACTCAAAAAGTGCTGCACCCAACACAGGGAAGTCTTTATTAGGCCTTGTCCTAAGAGATAAAGAGAACTAAAAATTAATAGTAGCTTATGTACAAGTGATCATGACTTGATCACAGTTGTAATCTGTAAACAGAATAAAGTGCAAACCAGAGATATATATAGCTGGTGCTTTAGCAGGACTAATATCACAAAGATGAATACAACTATGAGCCAAATCATCGGGAAGGAAGAATTTAATGAGAAAAATATGAATGATCATTGGGAATCATTTAAGAATATCCTAGATGAGCCAAAAGACAGAAAAATAAAACCAATAATATAACTGTGAACGTGCTGCCTGGGGTGGCGGGTCGCAATGACATCACGCAATCAGGGAAAACTGCAACGAATGCAGCAGACGATGCCCCAAACTGGTGGTTTGTTCTAATAATTAGATTCACCACACCAGCAACAAAACAGCTTCTACTATACCTTCCTGGTGACCCAGAAACCAAAACACAGCTCCCTTAAAGCAACCCAGCCTTGGGCTCCCACCCAGACAGCCAAGTCAAACAGGGTGAGGATTATTTAAAATCTTTCTATGAGGAAAAGTTAAAAGTTAAAAAAAAAAAAAACTGGTCCAGTTTAGTCTTGAGAAAAGAAGACTCTCTGGCTCTGACAAATGCAAACGTGCCCCTCTCATATGCATTCAGAATGCTGCTACCAAGACTGTTTACCTAGCCCTTTACCTTGGCCACGTCACCCCTCTCTTTGTATCCTTCCATTGGCTTCAAACAAAAGCGGCTTATCTTCACTTTCAAGGCCTTTCACAGTCATTCCCCACCCTTGCTATTGCTATCGTCTCTGATTTGCTATCAGGCTACCGATGCTCACCTCAGATTGGCCAATGATGCCAGCTTCCATTGCCCACTAATTACGTTTTCAAGAAGCTCTTTTGTGATGCGTCCCATGATGGCCCTCACGCTTGGGAAGATCTCCCTGTAAACATCCACAACACTCAATATTAGAGCTGCCTTCAAATCCCTCCTTAAAACTCTCCTTTGTTGGGACACCGCCAAAAAATGTCACAACGATTTTGCTCCTGGTGAACTGGGGCCACTGCCTATTATGCTGACCCATAGTGTCTCATTGGTTCCTTTTACTCCTTGGTCTGTCTTTAGCTGTTGTCTCTTGATTTACACTTAGATTGGAAGCTCTTTGGAAAAACGGTCTTTTCATTTTGTGTTTGTATAGCACTTACCACAATGGGGTTCTGGTCCATAATTAGGATTCAGAGATACTGCAGTAATACATGTTTGGGGTGTTTGCTTTTTTTTGAGGGGGGCGGAATTATTCATATAGAGCCAGTTTTAAATTTTCAGCAAAACATGCCAGTGCGCCCATTTCAGGAATTCTAACTTTCATTGCCGCTGTCTTGCTGCTGTTTTAATTACAAATCCCCCCCGTGTGAGATCCTTATGCTCAGAGTTGCAGGGAGTTCCTCTGAGCCTTGGTAAAGACCTTGACACAATGCTGCTGCTCCAGTTTCTCTCTTTTTTCCTAAAATCGCCTTTTAAGAGAAAGAAGCCTGCATAATCCTAGAACTTGCAGATAACAAGCATGTGATTTTATGAACTGATCTGACTATAAACAACCACCACCGAACAGGAATAAAATTTGATTTTATGTTCCTGGGATTCAGTGTAAGTCAGGAGGAAAACCCAATTCATGATTCTTTGAGCACAGGAGGAGCATAAAACTTTACATAAATAGATTTTTAGTTCCTGGCTAATAATATATATATGAACTTCTACCAGGTAAGGGTTGCCACAGCTCAGTAATCCAGACCTACATGCGATGTTATCTTTTCCTTCTATGTTTGTAGAATCAGAGAGAAGGCTTCCAATGATATTCGCTCTGCAGGCAGACTACATTTGACTGTACTTTCTGACCATGCATTCCACTGTATTTTTTTTTGGCTAATATCTGTTTATGTTATTTTGCTGTAATGGCTTCTATTTTCCACACGCAGTCTCTGCATTTCTCTGGTTCCCTCCCCCGCAACCCCCCATCGCATCTGACCTTTTAAATGTTTTTTTCCCCCCAACCAATTCTTCCTTTTGTGATAAGGGCACATTAAATAGCTCCAGCACGGAGCCCACTAGGGCTCATCATTGCAAGTGCTGAAATGTCAGGAAGTTCAAAGCACATGCAGTAGTTATGCTTTCAGAGCTCGGCTTTCCACAGGAATTCTGAGGTTTCTTCCCTTTGCAATCGGAAATTGAATTAAAAACACGATATATAACCTATTCGAATTTCCTGCAGGGCTTGGGCCAGCAGCAATTCACTTCTGTGACTGGCCCCTAATGCTGCACCTATGCTCTTGGGGAGTCTCTTTCCTGTGCCAAGAAGGAACAACTTCCCCTCTGTAGCAGTGAAATTAGGTTCTGCTTCTGGCCCCTGAGATGAAGCAGAGCTGTGACTCCCCAGGATATCATACACTGGGCTTCTGAGAAGGATTGTTCTTTATGATTTCTAAAGCACCAGAGTAGCACCTAACACTTCACAAAAGGCCCCTTTGGCTTACAATTTCAGGACCTGATCCTACAACGTGTCATGTGCCCTCAACTCCAATGGCACTCATTTTGCAAATGCACTACTGCCGGAGGTGGGAACACCACAACCGAAAGGCTAGCCAGCCAGCTTGCCTAGCCTTAATTGGAGACAGAACTGTGAGCGACCCAAACAGAGTTCCTAGGTGGAGTTATGAGCGCTATATATACTGTACTGTGAATAGGAGGGGCAGAACCACTGGTGATAGGAGGACAATTCGGCATATTTTATGGGGAGGCAGTGTCTCCTCATGGATAGAGCACTGAAGACACCTGGATTCTATTCCCAGCTCTGCCACTCACCTGTTGGGTGACCTTGAGCAAGTCACGTCATCCCTCTGTGCTTCAGTTTCCCCAGCTGTCAAATGGGGATAATGATGCTGACCTCCATCAAAAGCTCTTTGAGATCTGCTGCTGAAAAGTGCGATAGATGAGCTAGGTATTATTAATACCTGGGGGTGGGGAATGAAAATCAGCTCATCGCTGTAATGTCAAAGGGTGAAACCCTGGCCCTCTTGAAGTCATTGGGAGTTTTGCGTTTGACGTCAATGGGGCACAATTTCACCCACAAAGACTTGCTGAAGAAGACAGTGTTCTGGAGAACAGAGGGTCTGATTTTGATTCAGAGTCGAGCAATAAATTGTTGTTATCTCACAGCATCTACACAAGGTTTTCCCCTATTTATCTCCTGTCAGGCAGGAATCCTGCAGCCCAGTGTGACGACTGGTGCTTTTTTAAAATTACTGCCATTTAGAAATGTGCGTTTAGGCCCCAATCTTGCCAGCAGCTGACACACATTTAGCTTCGGGCCAGCAGAATGTGGGCCTTGGAGTCTTCATTGGGCTTAACAGCAGGGCTGTATGGCCAGATCCAGCCCCCATTCATGTCAATGGAAAGAACAGGAGTACTTGTGGCACCTTAGAGACTAACAAATTTATTAGAGCATAAGCTTTCGTGGGCTACAGCCCACTTCTTCGGATGCATATAGAGTGGAATAAATATTGAGTAGATATATATATACACATACAGAGAGCTTGTATATATCTACTCAATATTTATTCCACTCTATATGCATCCGAAGAAGTGGGCTGTAGCCCACGAAAGCTTATGCTCTAATAAATTTGTTAGTCTCTAAGGTGCCACAAGTACTCCTGTTCTTTCCATTGACATGAATGGGGGCTGGATCTGGCCATACAGCCCTGCTGTTAAGCCCAATGAAGACTCCAAGGCCCACATTCTGCTGGCCCGAAGCTAAATGTGTGTCAGCTGCTGGCAAGATTGGGGCCTAAACGCACATTTCTAAATGGCAGTAATTTTAAAAAAGCACCAGTCGTCA
>NC_048301.1:4200032-4216282 GCF_013100865.1 Trachemys scripta elegans | reverse complement strand
TTGTAGATACAGACTAACACGGCTACCCCCTTCATCTTCGTGGGCCTCGTATCATTTGTCTGTGTAAAGTGTAAGCTCTTTGGAGCCAGGATTGTTCTCAGCCCAAGAAAGAACATAAGAATGACCATCCTGGGTCAGACCAATGGTCCATCTAGCCCAGTATCCTGTCTTTTGACAATGACCAATGCCAGGTGCCCCAGAGGGAATGAACAGAACAGGGCAATTATCTAGTGATCCATCCTGTCATCCCATCCCCGCTTCTGGCAGTTGGATGTTTAGGGATACACAGAGCATGGGATTGCATCTCTGGTCATCTTGGCTAATAGCCATTGATGGACCTGTCCTCCCTGAATTTATCTAATTCTTTTTTGAATCCAGTTATACATTTCGCCTTCACAACATCCCCTGGCAATGAGTTCCACAGATTGTCTGTGCATGGTGTGAAGAAGTACATCCTTTCATTTGTTTTAAACTTGCAGTCTATTAATTTCATCAGGTGAGCCCTAGTTCTTGAGTTACATGAGGGGTAAATAACACTTCCTCATTCACTTTCTCCACACCAGTCATGACTTAATAGGCCTTTATCATACACCTCTTAGTTGTCATTCTTCTAAGATGAACAGTTCCAGTCTTTTTAATCTCTCCACATAGAAGCTGTTCCATACCCCTCATCATTTTTTTTTTTGCCCTTCTCTGTATTTTTTCCACTTCTACATCTTTTTTCAGATGGGGTGACCAGAACTACATGCAGTATTCAGGTATGGCTGTACTAGGGATTTCTATAGTGGCATTATGATTTTTCTGTCTTATTATCTATCCCTTCCCTAATGGTTTCTAACATTCTGTTAGCTTTTTGACTGCTGCTGCATGTTGACTCCAAGATCTCTTTCTTTAGTGGCAACAGCTAATGTAGACCCCATCATTTTGTATCTATAGTTGGGATTATATTTTCCTAGGTGCATTACTTTGCACTTATGTATTTCATCTGCCATTTTGTTGCCCAATCACCCACTTAAATCAGATCCCTTTGTAACTCTTCATAATCACTTTGGGATTAACTATTTTGAGTAATTATGTATTGGCTGCAAACTTTGCCACATCACCTTTTACCCCCTTCTCCAGATCATTTACGAATATGTTGAAAAGCATAGGTCCCAGTACAGAGCTTTGGGTGACCCCACTATTTACCTCTCCGCTGTGAAAACTGACCATTTAGTCCTACCCTTTGTTTCCAGTTACTGATCCATGAAAGGACCTTCCCTCTTATTCCTTGATTGCTTACTTTGCTTAAGAGCCTTTGGTGTGGGACCCTGTCAAAGGCTCTCTGAAAATCTAGGTACTCTATCAGTTGTATCACCCTTGTCAATAAGCTTGTTGACCCCTTCAAAAATTCTAATAGATTGGTGAGGCATGATTTCCCTTTAAAAAAAGCAGTGTTGAATCTTCCCCAACATATCGTGTTTATCTCTGTCTCTGATAATTCTGTTCTTTACGACTGTTTCAACCAATTTGCCAGGTACTGAACTTAGGTTTACCAACCAGTAATTGCCGGGATCACCTCTGGAGCTGTTTTTAAAGACATTACATTATCTATTTTTATTTTACATGATTAAAGGCATTACATTATCTATTTTCCAGTCAGCTGCTACAGAGACTGAGGTAAGAGATAAGTTACATACCACAGCTAGTAGTTCTGCAATTTCCTACCCAAGTTCCTTCAGACCTCTTGAGTGAATCCCATCTGGTCCTGGTGACTTACTACTAAGGCTACATTTATGTCACGGAGGTTCGGTGATTTCCAGAGACCTCCATGGCATTCTCTGCTTCAGTCCCAGGGACTGCAGGCCTTGGCAGGGTCCCAGCGATGAGCAACAGCCTCGCGGGGTGGGGGCGTGCCTCAGGCAAGCAGTTGGGGGTGTCCCACTTTCTTTTTGGGAAATATGGTCACCCTGCAGCTCCCAGCCCCTGTGGGAGGGTGTGGGGGGTGCAGCTTCTAGCTGCCACAGGCAGAGGGGGAACCCCACAGTTCCCTGCCAGCACAGTGGCGGGGAAAACCATGGAGACGCAGCAGCAAAAGTCGCAGACAGGTCACAGCTTCTGTTAATTTTTCTTTCTTGCCCATGACCCGTCCGTGACTTTTACTAAAAATAACCATGACACAATCTCAGCCTTCCTTATCACTCTTTAATTTATCAATTTGTGATAAAACCTTGTGAGGGGATGTCCACCCCACACAAGGCTTGAAGGGGCTAAAGTGGCCAGGTGGGCCAATTAACTCCACACGCTGCACCTGGAAGCAGAGGCAGGGAGCAGGGGTTGATTGAATGAGGCTCGGCTGAAAAGGAACAGGAGGGGCCTGTGTGAAGCCCAGGACCGGAGAACAGCTGGGGGCTGGAGGGAAGGAGTCTAAAATCACCCCCTGGGTGTGTTTGGGGCTAGAGAGGCAAGTACCCTATAGTTACTGCCAGGGAGGAGGGAATTTAGGCTGGCAAACCTAGAGACGTGGGAGAGCTAGAGAGAAGGAAAGGCAGCAAAGTGTGGGGTAGGGCAGAGCTTGGCTGCTGATGAGGGCCGTTGAGCCGGAACCCGGAGTGAGGGCAGGCCTGGTTTCTCCTATCAGCCGCTGGACTGCCTGGGACAGTTCACCCGGGAACTTTGATATCCTGGAAGGGGGAAACATAGGGAGTGTCCTGGCCACAGGGCCGAGTCACGAAGAGGAAGCAGGAGCTCCTGATGCGAGGGGGACTGTGGCCTGAGAGATAGACAGAGAGATGGAGTGCACCCGCAGGAAGGGGCCCAGCCTGGCAGAGCTAATCCCCAGAACTGCCAGTAGGTAGCGCTGTCCAGCCATGAGCAGAGTGCCCTGTCACAAACCTCCTCTATTGACGCTGCAATCTGGGACAGCGCCTCGGACTTATATCACCTACAAACAGTGCTGTGGGAATCTCCCTCAGAAGCTCTGCAAAAATCGATGCAAAGAATTCATTTAGCTTCTCTACAAGGGCCTTTTCTTCCCTGAGTGCTCCTTTAGCCGCTCAATCGTCTAGTGGCCTCACTGATTGTTTGACAGGCTTCCGGCTTCTGATGTACTTAACAAAAACTGCTGTTAGTTTTTGTGTCTTTTGATAGTTGCTCTTAATCTTTTTCTGGCCTGCCTAATTATACTTCTACACTTGCCTGGTAAGACTGCTACTAAAATATGCTGTCCCGTTCTGGTGGATGGGGAAAAACTGGAGAGAGTTCAAATGAGGGCCTGTTTTTATTCCTCACTAGGATTTGACTGCCAATTTTTAAATGATGTCTTTTGCCTCTAAATATCTCTTTTACAGTGTGTGTAGCCATGTTGACTTTTTTTTGGTCCTCTCGCTGTTTGTTTTTTTTATTTGGGGTATACATTTTGTTTCAGCCTCTATTTATGGTATTTTTTAAAATAAGTCTCCATGTAGCTTGCAGGCATTTCCTTTTGCAACTGTTCCTGTTCGTTTCCATTTAGATAGCCTCCTCATTTTCGTGATGTTCCCCTTTTTGAAGTTAAATGCAACTGTGGTGGGCTTCTTTTCCCCGGATGGTTCAGCTAGGTTCACCTTACAAACCAGATCCTGTGTGCCACTTAGTACTAAATCAAGAACTGCCTCTCCCATTGTGGGTTCCAGGACTAGATGTTCCAACCAGCAATCATCAATGGTGCTTAGACATGTTATTTCTGTATCTCGTCCTGAGGAGCAATGTTCCCAGTCAATATGGGGATAGCTGAAATCCCCCATGATTATTCAATCTCCTGTTCGTGTAGCCTGTCCAATCTCACTGAGCATTTCACAATCACAATCACCATCCTGCTCAAGTGGTCTGTAGTATATTCCTATTCTTGCTAGACTCTTATTATTTAAGCATGGAATTTCTATCCAGAGAGATTTTATGGTATAGTTTAATTCATTTAAGATTTTTACTACATCTGATGCTATGCTTTCTTTCACATCTAGTTCCTCCTCCCCCATCAGCAGAACCTACTCTGTCACTTCTATATATTTTGTGCCCTGGTATTACGGTGTTCCATTGATGATCATTGTTCCACCACGTTGATGGAGCATCCTCCAGCCATTTTTTCAATTGTTTATATACTAATGCTAGGAACCTAAGTAATAAACAAGAGGAGCTGGAGATACTCATATGGGAAGAAATACAACATGGTTGGTGTTACGGAAACTTGGTGGAATGGATCTTATGACTGGAATGCAGAATAAAAGTTACTATTTGTTTTGTAAGGGTAGAATGGGAAAAAGTGGGTAGCAGTTTGCATCTGAGATCCAGTTCCAGATTCAGAATTGCAGGACCTCCGTGTATATGTATTAAGGTTCTAGCTAGTAACATTGAAGAATGGGTACTGGTGGATATCGGTTACAGAGCACCAAATCTCACTGGAGAACAGGACTGACTACTCCTATGACATCTGTCCATAATGTGCAAGAAGAAAAACAGTGATCATGGGTGACTTCAAGCTGGGAGATATCTGTGGACAGCTCATGCAGCAAACAACAAAGCTTAGAGAGTGTCTAAAAATAAAGAACTTCTTAATAAAGAGACTCCTGCACCCAACAAAGAGAAAAAATATTGGACATCATTCTGATGGACAAAAAAGAGTTAATTGCTGACCTAAAAATTATTGCTGACCTAAGTGTCAGTGACCCTGATCTGGTTGTGTTTACCTTGTGCAAACAGGATGACAACAACCAGTAATATATATTTGGAACTTTTAAAAGGGCCAATTTTCCAAAGCTTAAACAAGGATCGGGGGGAGGGATAGCTCAGTGGTTTGCGCATTGGCCTGCTAAACCCAGGGTTGTGAGTTCAATTCTTGAGAGGGCCACTTAGGGATCTGGGGCAAAAATCAGTAGTTGGTCCTGCTAGTGAAGGCAGGGGGCTGGACTTGATAACCTTTCAGGGTCCCTTCCAGCTCTATGAGATATAGGTATTTCCATATATATACATAACTGACTGGGAACTTTGAATTGGAAAGTGTTCATAAAAACTGGGAATTGTTCAAGGACATCCCATGGGATGCCCAGAAAATCATGATCCCACAGACATGAAGAGAAATTAGGCTGGGCAGTAAAAGAAGATGTGGATGTGACAGGTTGGACCCGCCCTTCTGGGATGCCACCTGATGTACTGGGGTTTTACTGAGCCCCTCCTGATCCACCAATCTGGATTCCCTCTCCCTGTTTTGCTGAATTAGGCTCTCTGGCCTCTTGCAACACACACGCACTCTCACACCAGCTGCAGACATAGACTGAAGTCAGCTCCGTGGGAGAGGACTCACCCAGCACTCACGTATATACCCTCTTTGGGGAATAACCCCAAACTAATACTGTCTTGCACTGTAGAGAAAGATCTGCACAGCACAAGCTCATAAAAATTCACCCTCTCCTTCAATGTGAAGAGAGAGATGCACAACTTCTTGCCCCTCCCCCCCCATCAGAAATTGCACAAACTGGGTTCAATCATAAACAAAACAACTGTATTAACTATAAAAGGCAGATTTTAAGTGATAATAAGGTATAGCAAACAGAAGGAAGCCGATTACCGAGCAAATCAAACGAAACATGCATACTAAGCTTAAGATCTTAAAGAGACTGGTTTCAAGACATAATTTCTCACCCTAAATGTTATTTTAGGCAAGTTGCAGAGCTCCAGTTATTTCTTCTTACAGACTGGACCCCTGTCTCAGTCTGGACTCACCTCTGCCTTTCCCCTCAGGTTAGTTCCTCTGTCCCTTCAGGTACTTTCAGCCATCCTTCTTCTTGGGTAGGCAATGGAGGAGAGTCCATATTAACCCCCTCCCCAGCCTTAAAAAGGATTTACCTGAGGCAGGAAACTTTTGTTTGATCCCCATCCCCCTACAGAGGAAAAATACCAGCAGTGTCCAAGGTGGTATTTTGTATCAGGTGATCTTATCACTTGACTTAGTAGTGTCACAGCTAAGTCCCAAGATGCCTCTCAGGAAGGAGAGAGATTAGTATCTTCGCAGTCTTATTGTTCCTTCCTAACGGTCCATCAGTGCTGTGATGGCCAGTTGTCTGGTGTGTGTCTCCCAAATACACACACACACAGTTGTAACTGTTACATAGTCAATATTCCAGAGTAACAGCCGTGTTAGTCTGTAGCCGCAAAAAGAAGAACAGGAGTACTTGTGGCACCTTAAAGACTAACAAATTTATTAGAGCATAAGCTTTCGTGGACTACAGCCCACTTCTTCGGATGCATATAGAATGGAACATATATTGAGGAGATATATATACACACATACAGAGAGCATAAACAGGTGGGAGTTGTCTTACCAACTCTGAGAGGCCAATTAATTAAGAGAAAAAAAACTTTTGAAGTGATAATCAAGCTAGCCCAGTACAGACAGTTTGATAATAAGTGTGAGAATACTTACAAGAGAATACTTACAATAGTCAATATTCCTAACTTTAGCTACAGAAGTGATACATGCATACAAACTGGATCATCTCATTCAGTTATAACCTTTCCAACGATACCTTACAAGACCCATCTTGCATAAAACATCTCTTAGGCCACGTTCATATCCTAACCATATTTCTATGAAGAATATGGAGTGTAACGTCACAGCGAAAGCAGCAATAAGCATAACAAAATCCCAATATACAATGGATGGAAAAATGTAAAAGTAAATGGCAATGATTAAAAAAAACGTAGGCAACTAATAAGGAAAGGCAAAGGAATCAGTGACACCGCAATGGCTAACAGGGATAAAGACAATAAGAAGCCATTTTTAAAACAAATTAGGAATAAAAGAAATAGGTCAAGTATAGGTCCTAGATGCAGATGCTAAAATTGTAAATACTAATGTAGAAGAGGCAGAAATATTCAGTAAAAACTTTTGTTCTGTATTTGAAACATGGCAAAAGGATATATCCATACCAGATGTTGTGGATGGGGCAGACAATTTACCATCTGTAACAAATGGGGACATGAGGCAGAATCTGCTAATATTAAATATTTTCAAATCAACAGGTTCAGATAAACTTACAATCAAGAGTATTTAAGGAACTAGCCGAAGACTTCTCTAAATCAATGTGAATTTTTAATAAATCTTGGGAAAAAAACTGGGGAAATTCCAAAGAATTGGAGGACTGTCAATGTAGTTCCAGTATTTTAAAAGGGATGAACCAGGGAACTATAGACCAGTTAGCCTGATGTTAATCCTGGGTAGGATAGTGGAAAAAGTGATTTGGGACACTATCAATAAAAGAATTAGAGGCTAAAAATAGAATTCTTTCCAGTCAACATGGTTTCCTGGAAGGCAGGTCTTAAACCTGTTATCTTCTATTGACAAGATTACAAGTCTGGTAGATAAAGATAACAGTTGATATAGTATACTTGAATTTCTTTAAGGCATATGACCTATTTTCACATGACATTTTGATTAAAAATTTGTATTACATGGAATTAACAGGGCACAAATTAGATGAATGAAAAATAAGTCAGCAAATCTCAAAATGTTGTTAGTGGGGCGATATCAACAATCGGAGCCATTTCTAGTGGAGGTCCCAGAGATCAGTCCTTGGTCCAATGCTATTTAATATTTTTATTAACCATCTGGACTATGGTAGAAAATCTGCAAGTAAAATTTGCAGATGACCCAAAGATTGGTGGGGCAGTAAATAACAAGGAAGACAGGATACTGTTAGCATGACCTGAATCACCTGGTTAAATGGTGACAATCCGACAAAATGTGTTTTAACACAGTCAAAAGCAAGATCATACATCCAGGGACAAAGGACAGGATGGGAGAGTCTCTGCTTTGGAGAGCAATGAATCAGAAAAGAATTTAGGGTTCATCATACATAATTGCCTCAACATGAGTTCTCAATACAATGGGGTGTCAAAAAGGGCTAGTGTGATCCTTTGGTATGTCAAGCCGAAGTAGGGAAGTGATATTGCTCCTGGATACAGCATTGGTAAGACTGCTACTAGAAAATGGTGTCCAGTTCTGGTGGAAGGGAAAAACTGGAGAGAGTTCAAATGAGCAGGGCCGGCTCCAGGCACCAGTGTAGGAAGCAGGTGCATGGGGCGGCCAATTCAAAGAGGTGGCACTCCGTCCGGTATTGGGGCGGCACGTCCGGGTCTTCAGCAGACATTCGGCGGCGGGTTCTTCATTCCCTCTCTTCCTCTTGAGCTGCCACCGAATGGCCACTGAAGAGGAAGAGAGGGAGGACCGAACTGCTGCCGAAGAAGCGGCGTGACTTAGCTGCCGCCAAAGTGCCTCCGCTCGTCTTTTTTTTTTTTCCCCCCCTCTGTGCTCAGAGATGCTGCAGAAATATCTCGGTCATAGATGCCTGGCTGGTGGGTCTTGTTCACATGCTCAGGGTCTAACTGACCACCAGGATTTGGAATTGGGAATGAATTCTCCCCACCCCCAGATCAGATTGGCAGGGACCCTTTGGGAGGGATGTTCACCTTCTGCCGTATGGAGTCTGGATCGCCTGCTAGGATTATCTGGACATAGCTCCTCTAATGACCTACATTTCAGGTGCCTCAGCCACTGATGGCCTTGGTCTTTCCAGTTCTTTGCCTGTGGCACACAAAAGTTTAGTATCCTTTGGACTAAAATATTGTCATTTACTTGAAGTTGTGGGGCTCAGTTTAGGATTGTTAAGGTGGAATTTGATGTCAGTAATATGAAAGAGGTCATGATCAAATGGTCAGTTCTGGCCTTAAACTGTGAAATTTGTGTGTCTGTACAGTGCCTCGCACATGGAGCCCAAACCTCAATGAAGGCCTCTATGCACCCCTGTAATATATAAAAACAGACAACAAATGCCCAGATTTTAAACTGCTGTTCTCCCTTTGAACTAGGGTGACTAGATGTCCCGATTTTATAGGGACAGTCCCGATTTTGGGGTCTTTTTCTTATATAGGCTCCCATTACCCCCCACCCCCGTCCCGATTTTTCACACTTGCTGTCTGGTCAACGTACTTTGAAACCCAAATAAAGGACTTAAGGATGGGCACAGAGACACAAGTAGAAAATGGTGATAAATCCCAGAATCCCTTTGCTCCAAAAGGGTCAATTTAGAGATACCAAAAGGCCTGCATCTACTATTTCACACAAACACAGTGTGTTCTGTGAAGCAAGAGATACTATTGGCTTGATTTCCCATGGTGGGCCAATCCATGCTCTCTAACCTAAGTGGAACAGTTACTTTCTTGCAGTTAGAATGCCTCTCACTAATTGCTTCTCAGTCAATCTCAGTGTTTGCACACTGGACCTTGAGTCTGCAAACCCCTTGGGCTGTCAATCATATAAGAATAGGCCCTCATGAGTTTTCCAGATAAACTGGCAAAACCAAGACCGCTTTCTTCACAATATTTTAGCATTTCCACTGCATCTTCCTGGCAAAACCAGGAAGTGCAAAATAAAAATGCTGACAACGCTTTTGAACATAGAAACTAATCCTTTTTTCTTTTCTTTTCTTTGGGTCACTTTTCTACACCGCCCCCAAGACCAGTCTGCACAACACTAATGCTGCTCTGAAAGGAGACAGTTACTGGCCCTAAAACCAAACACCTGCAGAATCTCAGCATTCAGTGCTTTGGGAGTCGTTGAGATTTAAGGAGCGTTTAGATTTTTAAGCCAATGAAGCAGGTAAAAGTTCTAAATTGGCAACAAAAAAGATACATGGGAAAGAGCTGAATAGCCTATATCTTTGCTAAAATGTTAAGACCATTTAATTCCTTTTTTACATATTGCAGATATTGTCTTAGTAGCATCTTAGATGCATCTAAAACTCCTTGCATTGCTCACCAGTAAAACCCACAGACTATTTTCAAAGTGGTTGTGCATCTCTTGAATGTCATAATCTCCCTCTACTATCTGTCTGAAGCTAAGAGCATTTCAATTTCCAAGGTGGTGGAATGAGGAACCTTCAGGCTGTGTCATTTTTGGTTTTTCATTAAAAATATATTTGCTCTACACCAATTCGTTCCTTTTCTAGGATCTAAAAATTCCTTTATGGCCACTGACCTAAATAACTGGAGTGCAAAACTTTTATAATGTGCTAGATGACCATTAATTCAGGCTGGCAAATCCAATCCATCTCTTGTCCTTGATAGAACTATAGAATGCCCTGGATTGATAATTAGAACCGTCCATGGAAAAATGTACTCAGCCACTGAATGAAACTTAATTTTACATGACAAGCCATTGTCCCTTCAGTTATTTATATTCACACATCAAAGTCATAGTATATTGTTTGCACTAAAATGGAAGATTTTCCCAGCTTCTCTCTTTATTCTAAACCAGCCATATCTCTTCTTGCTGATTTAATTCCCTTCTGGTGCTGTAGTGTGGCGTCTTTGTAGATAGATCCACAGAGCAGAAATTATTTAATTAAAAAATAGGCTTAGCTCCTTTCAGGATGGTTAAATGTATATTTTTTCCTCTATCATGCCAGCCTTGGCAATCTTGCTGGGTTTGTAACGAAGATATAGTATACAGGGCAAATCTTACTATAAAGTCCAAAGTCACTTCTTTAACCTCTCAGGAATGACCTGATATTTTTCTACCATGATAAATGTGCAATGATTGCATTATATCTTTTGTATATTAATGTCTTTATGGATCTCTATAGTTCAGGTGACAAATCTATTATGTATGCATTTTCTCCAAAGTTCAAAATACATCTGTGAGGGAAGTGGAGCCGCTCTGAAACAATTTATGAATATTGTATGTTGACCTGGTTAGTGAAATGTTTTCAGTATGATTATATTGTTTTAGTTTAGCAGGAGGCTGCAAGGAAAAAAACAAGTGTTTGCTGAGAAGTGACTTACCTTGAGTTGTCTTTCTTCTCGTTTGTTTGAGTTTACTCACCCAGGATCCAGGGTCCAAAATATATCACAAGGCCAGAATAGCTTGTACTTGTGGGAGAGCGGCACTATATGTGAAAGAGAGCATAGAAGCACATGAAGTAAAAATGTTAAATGAACCAAACTGTACCATATAATCGCTATGGATAGTAATTTCATGCCTGAATAATAAGAATAGAGCAGTAGGGATATACTACTGACCACCTGACCTGGATGGTGATAGTAACTGTGAAATGATTAGGGAGGCTATACAAATTTAAAAAAAAAAACCCTCATTAATAATGGGGGATTTCAACTATCCCCATATTGAATGGGTAAATGTCACCTCAGGATGGGATGCAGAGGTAAAGTTTGACACCTTAAATGGCTGATTCTTGGAGCAGCTAGTCCTGGAACCCACAAGAGGAGAGGCAATTCTTGATTTAGTCCTAAGTGGAGCACAGGAACTGGTCCAAGAGGCGGATATCGCTGAACTGCTTGGTAATAGTGACCATAACGCAATAAAATTTATCATCCCTGGTGGGGGAGGGGGACACCAAAGTAGCACACCACGGTAGCATTTAATTTTAGAAAGGGGCACTACACAAAAAAGAAGAAGTTAAATAGAAATTAAAAGGTATAGTGCACAAAGTGAAATCCCTGCAAGCTGCTTGGAAACTTTTTAAAGACACCATAATAGTGGTTCAATTTAAATGTATATCCCAAATTAAAAAACATAGTAAGAGGACCAAAAAAAGTGCCACTGTGGCTAAAAAACAAAGTAGGCACTTTGAGAGACAAAAACGCATCCTTTAAAAAGTTGAAGTTCAATCCTATTGAAGAACAGCTAGCCAAAGCCTCAGACGTAACAGCAAGTACATCAGAAGCAGCAAGCCTGCTAAACAACCAGTAGGGCCACTGGACAATTGAGATGCTAAAGGAGCACTCAATAAGGCAAGGCGGGTGCAGAAAAAAACTAAATGAATTCTTTGCCTTGGTCTTCACGGATGTGAGGGAGATTCCTAAACTTGAGCCATTCTTTTTAGGTGACAAATCTGAGGAACTGTCCTGGATTGAGGTGTCATTGAGGCGTTGATACACTAAACAGTTATCAGTCACCAGGACCAGATGGTATTCACCCAAAAGTGCTGAAGGAACTCAAATGTGAAGTTTCAGGACTATTAACTGTAGTCGGTAACCAATCATTGAAATCAGCTGCTGTACCAGATGACTGGAGGATAGCAAATGTGATGTCAATTTTTAGAAAGGGCTCCAGAGACAAGCCAGGCAATTACAGGCCATTAATCCTAACCTCAGTACCAGGCAAACTGGTTGAAACTACATCTCTACCCCAATATATCGCTGTCCTCGGGAGCCAAAAAACCAAAATCTTACCGCGTTATAGGTGAAACTGTGTTATATCAAACTTGCTTTGATCCGCCGGAGTGCGCAGCCCCACCCCCCGGAGCGCTGCTTTACCGCGTTATATCCAAATTCATGTTATATCAGGCTGCATTATATCGGGGTAGAGGTCTATAGTAATGAAGAGAATTATCAGACACGGATGAACATGATTTGTTGGGGAAGAGTCAAAATGGTTTTTTAAAGGGAAATCATGCCTCACCAATCTACTAGCATACTTTGAGAGGGTCAACAAGGATGTGGACAAGGGGGATCCAGTGGATATAGTGTACTTGGACTTTCAGAAAGCCTTTGACAAGATCCCTCACAAAGGCTCTTAAGTAAAGTAAGCTGTCATGGGATTTGAGGGAAGGTCCTCTCATGGATTGATAACTGGTTAAAAGATACGAAACAAAGGGTAGGAACAAATGGTCAATTTTCAGAATGGAGAGAGGTAAATAGTGGTATCCCCCATAGGTCTGTACTGGGACCAGTCCTATTCAACATATTCATAAATGATCTAAAAAAAGGGGGGGGGGTAAACAGTGGCGTGGCAAAATTTGAAGATGATACAAAACTACTCAAGATAGTTAAGTCCAAAGCAGAGTGTTAAGAGTTACAAAGGAATCTCACAAAACGGGATGACTGGGCAACAAAATGGCAAGTAAAATTCTATGTTCATAAGTGCAAAGTAATGAACATTGGAAAACATAATCCCAACTACATGTACAAGATGATGGGGTCTAAATTAGCAGTTACAGCTCTAGAAAGAGATCTGGGAGTCATTAGGGATAGTTCTCTGGAAGCATCCACTCAATGTGCAGTGGCAGTCAAAAAAGCGAACAGAATGTTGGGAATCATTAGGAAAGGAATAGATAATAAGACAGAAAATATCATATTGCTTCTATATAAATCCAGGGTATGCCCACATCTTGAATTCCGTGTGCAGATCTGGTCAGCCCATCTCAAAAAAGATCTATTGGAATTAGAAAAGGTTCAGAAAAGAGCAACAAAAATGATTGCGGGTATGGATCAGCTTCCCTATGAGGAGAGACTAATAAGACTGGGACTTTTCAGCTTGGAAAAGAGACGACTACGAGGGGATATGATTGAGGTCTATAAAATCATGACTGGCGTGGAGAAAGTAAATAAGGAAGTGTTATTTACTCCTTCTCATAACACAAACTAGGGGTCACGAAATGAAATTAATAGGCAGCAGGTTTAAAACAAACAAAAGGAAATATTTTTTCATACAACGTACAGTCATGAAGGCCAAGACTATAACAGGGTTCAAAAAAGAACTAGATTAGTTCGTGGAGGATAGGTCCATCAATGGCTAGGAGGCAGGATGGACAGGGATGGAGAATCATGCTCTAAGTGTCCCTTGTCTCCGTTGCCGGACTGGGAATGGGTGATAAGGGATGGATCACTTGATTACCTGTTCTGTTCATTCCTTCTGGGGTACCTGGCATTGTCTGCTGTCAGAAGACAGGATACTGGGCTAAGTGGACCTTTGGTCAGACTCAGAATGGCTGTTCTAATGAAAGTGGTTAAAGGACAATGCCAGGACAGGAAAAACCCTGGGAACCAGAGATGGAAAGAAGTGTGGCAGATTTGCTAGCAGAGCAGTGCAAACTGGCCATGTATCTTGGGAAAATCAAGGACCCAGTATGTAGAGCCCACTGGGAGGAGAGGCACTAGAGACATGTGAAGCTTTTCAAATTAATGGTCTAAAAATTCTGGAAACCCTTTTTTGTGTGCCATAACACCCTTGTGGCTAAGATGGAGTCTGTTCTGTGGATAGTTTCAGCCACGAAAAGGCGCACACAGGAACATGGCAAGGAAACTTCCTTCTAGCATAGTGGCACCAATTCCAGCCCTCACCTATTCCCCCCTCCCAAGTAAACACACACACGCTGGAACAGTACAGTAATTATAAGAAAGGGAAATATTCATTTACAAAGGAATGGATGGAGAAGAGAGGGAGAGCAGTAAAATACAGTTGCATCCAACACGAGGACCCAAGGGCCCAGTGGTACCACAATATAAAAGCAGAGACACTAAACACTGCATCTAGACTCAGAGTTCAGGAATTTAGGGCAGAATTTGAGTCCAGCAGTGAGTTTTGGGTGCTCCTAGTCAGCTTTGATGCCAGTGAACTTTTCCTAAACCCTTCTGGTGCCCTCATCTACTGCTCCCTGCAAACCCACACGGAGCGACAACTCCCCCCTTAACTAGCTACAGCCTCCTCCCTTATTCCCAGTGCAAGGTCACAAGCCTCAGTACTCATGGCCCCAGACAGCTCTGAGCAATAGTGATGCTGGGTCTCGCTCTGGGTCTGGTTTGTCCTTCTTGGGTGATTTCCTCCTGGCTCCTGTCCTTGGACATCCCCCCGTTGGCCACTCAGAACTTTCCGGGCTTCAGGCTGGTTCTCGGCTGCTTCACTATGTGAAGGCCCTCTTGTCTGGACAGACGCACACACACCTGTTCTCTCTCTCCCCACTCCCTTTCCCATGGAACAACCAGCACTTTCTCACACTCAAGACAAAGTTTTAAAGGGGCTTTTTAAACCCCAAGGGGGGTAGATTTATCACACTGAAAACCAAACAGAATCACTCCCCTCAGTTACAGAATATTATTCTACTCTAGGCAAAAGTTCATAACACCCTTTGCTCAAAACAATGACCATGCGAGTGAGTCCTCTCTCCACTTTGGGGTCTTTGAAGAGATTGCAAATAGGTAATCAGCCAGGCATTGGGTTCCCTCCCCAGGGTGAAGCTTCAAATGGTTGAGTTCTTTCATAACCAGAGGAGTTACATTAGCATAGCCACCCCTCCTAGAGAGTTTCCAAAGCCTCACTTGCTTTTAAAAGTTCACATTGGTTTAAAGAATCCTTTGATGTTCCTCCCATTTTCCAAGGTTTACATTAGTCATGTCTCCTAGAGAAGTTACATATAATCCCACCATAAGACAAACAATTGCATTTTTAATACAATGGACCTCAAAGGTATTAAATGTATTGAATTAAGATTTTATCCAGGAGATTGCCCTATTTGTCACCCTCATCTAAGTATCCTAAACATAGAGGCAACGAGATATCCATTGATACAGTAAGTCTGTCACATAAATGTTAGAGAAAAATGTATTGGGACTCAAAACAGCAATTTTCCCAGACTCATTTTGTACTGCAGGCCCAATGTACTAGGATCAAAAAGGCGGTAGAGAGAAGCTAAAGGCCACTAAACACTGGAGTGTCCCCCAGTGCAAAAACGTTCATGCTAGGAGCAGCAGAAGGTCCCTAAAAGTGTAGGGGAGCACCAAGGTCCCCCTCTGTTGCTTGCCCTTACGGATGGTAAAAGGGGGGGTGCATGGCTCCCTGCCCACCCCCATTTCAGTGCCCCTGATTCATGCTACATAAGTCATTCTGAGCTAGTGTAAAAGTGAGTAGAGCTTGTCTGTGCCTGGCCCTGTGTAACAGCAGAACAAGGGAGAGGCAGGTGACAATGAGCATTTCATCCCCTCTGCTCAGGGCCCGGGCACACCTGCAGTCTGTGCGCTCCACTGAATGCCAGGGATCAGGGGGTAGCCGTGTTAGTCTGTATCTACAAAAACAACAAGGAGTCTGGTGGCACCTTAAAGACTAACAGATTTATTTGGGCATAAGCTTTCGTGAGTAAAAACCTCACTTCTTCGGATGCAGCTTATGCCCAAATAAATCTGTTAGTCTTTAAGGTGCCACCAGACTCCTTGTTGTTTTTGTAGATACAGACTAACACGGCTACCCCCTGATCCCTGGCATTCAGTGGAGCGCACAGACTGCAGGTGTGCCCGGGCCCTGAGCAGAGGGGATGAAATGCTCATTGTCACCTGCCTCTCCCTTGTTCTGCTGTTACACAGGGCCAGGCACAGACAAGCTCTACTCACTTTTACACTAGCTCAGAATGACTTATGTAGCATGAATCAGGGGCACTGAAATGGGG